>NC_089260.1:10618593-10939812 GCF_963930625.1 Muntiacus reevesi
CTTCAGGTTTTGCCTTATTTGCAACCAATTAGGCCAAGGCTGATATCCTTTCACCACTGATTTTACTGAAATATCTATGACAGTTAACATAACTGGACTGGCAAGATTTCCTACAAGTGCCAGCTCTTCTATTTGCCCAATTTTAAATAAATCTTCAATTCTCTTACTCCCTGAGCAGTCCTGGATATGTGTTGGCAATTGGTTTTAATGACACAGCCTCCATCTACCTCTCTTGCAAAGCACGGACAGTGCATACACCCTTGGGGTTACAAGCTTGTCTAGTTATAAAGAAATGTGGCCCTAGTTATATTTTCAGAGATCCCACATAAATAACTTCTGGCTGCAAAAGAAGCAATTGAGTCATCTCCCTCAAGCTTTATCCCCCTTGGAATTTGGGGGACTGTAAACTCCCTCTTGCATGAGGACAGCATCATCTTCACACTGGATTTCCTAAGCCTAGAACAGTTCTTTGCCTATAAAAAGTATTCAATAAATATTTGCTGACTAAATGAATGGCCATGTGGATAAACGAATATACTTTAAGCGCTAAATACTTTGGGTTGCCCTGGTGACTCAGACAGTGAAGAATTTGCCTGCAATGCAGAAGACCCAGGTTCAATCCCTGGATTGAGAAGATCCCCAGGAAAAGGAAATTGGCTACCCACTCCAGTATTCTTGCCTGGAAAATTCCAGGACAGAGAAGCCTGGCAGGCCATACAGTCCATGGGGTTGCAAACAGTCAAACACTACTGAGTGACTAACAGTTTCACCTAAGAGCTAAAGGATAGAAATATCCCTGGATGCAGGTCCAAAGGTGCAAATGCTGCTGCGTGGGGTTTTTATGGAACTAATCCATAAATAAATCGTTCCCTGCATGTTTGGTACTTCAAGAGGGTCCTCTCCTTATCAACAAAAAATTATTCACCACCTGAACCCTGTAAATATCAGGGTGCTTTCCTTCCAGTTTTTGTTAGTGTTAGCAGGCGCTATTTCTCAATAGAGCACCAAACAGTTTGTTTGGGACGGTTCTCAGCACTGCAGGACACGTACCATTCCTGTCCCCCCCTAAAATGCAAAGGTACGTTCAGAGTGACCTCCCAAAACATCCTCACTTATCACTCCCCTTCAGAACCGATTCTAAATTCTTACCAAGTCAGTGTCTGGGACTCCCGCATTTCAGTTCAAACCTGATCAAGTCCTTCCTGAATTACCTTGTTGCCTTTGGCAGTTTTATCTCCTGCTGTGGCCTCACGTACCTTTGTCTCCAGCATCGCCAAGCTCCCTGTCATCGTACAAACGTGCCTTATTCTTCCCTGTCCCTAGACGTTCACTCATAGCTGCTCCCTCTGCCTAGATGTCCTTCCAGTCCCCGCCTCCCACACCTACCCAACTCCCTGGGACCCGCCCTGCAAGGACACCTCAAGGGTCTCCTTGTTCTGGTTGCATGTCCCGATACTGTCTCCATATCTCAGAGATTTTACTCCTGTTTGCTCATGGTCGGTCTTCCCCCAGCCCCCGTTAAACCACTGGGATCTCTGGAAATAGTTTGGCTTCCCCGTTTCTGATTTCTCAGTACTTAGTGCTCCGTGCCCTGGAGCATCGTGCATCGTGCTCCACCGTAGGGCGCCCCGTGCATAAAGCATGTCAACAGCACTGCCCGGGGGGCCTGCCACATGCTAGGACCTGGGAACAAGGCGGACATGAGCCCTTCCCTTGTGTCCAGAGGGAAAAACAGACATCACACTAGTCCTTTCCACTGTGGCGTGAATAATAAAAAAAAGAGGAGGTACAGAAGGAGGACCCTGGACAAGCAGAGCTCGGGGCTCTGTCTCGCCTGGGCCCACAAGGGCAGGATGAGCAGGGTCAGCTGGGCAAGGAAGGCGAGAAGGATGTCCCCAGCAGAGGCATGGTGCGGAGGCTCAAGAGGGACCGACTCTGTCCACCCTCTTTTATGGCTTTATTAAGGCAGTCAGAGTCTGGCTCTCACATCCTGTTACTTAGTTACGCAGTTACACAGGCTTAGACCTCGTGCCTGCTCCGTGCAACCCTGGGCAAGTCACAAATCAGCAGGAGTTCTCACTTCTGTCAAGTGGGTGTCATGATCCTACTCTGTGACAGATTTCCTACTGACAGGATCATCTGTTTAAAGTGCCCAGCACACAGTCTGGGCTTCCCTGGTGGTTAAGACGGTAAAGAATCCTCCCGCAGTGCAGAAGACCTGGGTTCGATCCCTGGGTTGGGAAGATCTCCTGAAGGAGGGCATGGCAGCCCACTCCAGTATTCTTGCCTGGAGAATCCCATGGACAGAGGAGCCTGGAGGGCTGTAGCAATGGGGTCGCAAAGAGTCGGACACAATTGAGTAACTGAGCGCAAGCAGCACATAGTAAGAACCCTGGAAAGATTATCTCTCATCATTTATTATTTTATTATTATTCAGCAAACATGTATGGGCTTGCCCACCCTGCACTAGGTACTTACTATCACAGGATTTAAAAACAAGAGGAGTAGTATGTAATGCTGACACCGGAAAGGCAGGAGACAGACGTGAGCGAAGGCAGGCAATGCACACGAAGGAGGCAATAAACGATGGTTTGGGTGACTGCTGCGATGCTAGAAGTAATCATGGTCATAAGTACAGTGGAGTGCCCATGGGGTGACCATGGGATCTGGGAGCTGGCTCACCTCCCGCCTTCCCTCCTGCTTCCCTACCCACCTGTGATATGTGCATCTCCCCCAAGCCGGTCCCAGCACTGTCAGCATTAAAGGCCTAATACGGGTCGCACCTCCTCTGTGAAACTCCCTCCCATCCAAAGCTCGTCCTCCCCCTCACTGCTCCAGTTTAGTGCTAAATGAAAGAAAGCATCTTGTCTTGTTCACTGCTTTTTCACAAGTGGGACTTGAACAACAGATCGGCCTGTAAGCGGTATTCTACAGCCTTAAAACAAGGGAGAGAGTGGACCCAGGAGCTAGTCCAAGTAATCAAAGGAATACGTTTGTCATGGAAATGTCACGTGTCAAAAGTGGCCGACAAATCGTGCGGCATCTTGAAGTCGCTTTATTACAGCTAGCTTTCCTCACTATTTGACAAAAAATAGTTTCTCCATCCCTGGTCAGACCTAGTAAGTCAGACTACCCATGGGTGAAACGTGCGACTCTTGTTTTTTTACATGCTGCCCAAGTGATAATTATCAAAAAGAAAAAACAAAAGCTTGGGAAAGACTAGTTTGTTCCAGTCACTGCTGCTGAGAACCAAATACCCCAAGACTAAGGGGTATAAAGTAACAACTTTATTATTCTCACAGAATCTGGGAACCAGAAAGTTCTAGAAGGGGAAGGAGCACGCCTTGTCTCTGCTCCCCAGGGCCTGCGGAGCCGGGAGGTGCCACCAGCGGAGATTCCTTCTCGGCATCTCCCTGAATGAGTATCCTGAAAGAACCAAGTGACTCTCTACAGCCCCTTCTCATTGAGCCTCGGAATCACGTGGCATCACTTCCACCACATCCTGGGTGTTGAAACAGTCACAGACCCACCTAGATTCAAAGGGGAGGGATATGGCCCCACCTCTCAACACGAAGAATGTAAAAGAATTAGGGGCCGTGTTTCTAAACCACCATGTCTTGTTTTAGTCCTTAATGCACACCCAAAAAAACTGCCCTTTTCTTTAGACATTCTTCACGTGTGTAAGGCTTTGACAAATACCAGAGCAAGGCTAGACCTTACTGGCTCCTTGGAACCCAGCAGTCATCCCAGATGATGCCTGAATCTGCTTATGAGAATATTCTGCTTTGCAAAGTTGCTTCCTGATGCCTTCAATTCAGAAGCAGCTCCTGTTAAACCTATCTTTAAAGCTAGTGCCATTAATCCATCTTCTCTTTGGGCCTCTTCAGAGAAGTTTTGGAACGCTAACAATGTTTTACTCACCTTTTCAGTTCACATAAAACTAAAAATTAAAATCCTTGTAGTACACAGGTTATAAATGATGACTTTTTTCCCCAGATGTTTCCTATAAAGTACTCAGTCTTGTATAAAATATTGTGATCCAAAGTGTAGAAGAGATTAAAGGGTGAATTTTCATCCTAATTCATCATGCACATATACAGTTCTTTTGGCTAGTGACGGCCTTGTTTATGCATTTGAACATGTTTTATTCATATTCCTGCATATAATTGTCCACGCTTATGTCACACAATCCATTCAAATGCCTAAATATTATAAATAAACATATAATTTTATACTACTTGGGATTACATAGAAATTAGATGTGTCAGGGTTTTGTGTATTTTGATGATATGACACTAAAATAGTTGAGTCCATAAGTTCAAATTTTGAAGCATATTAATCACTTTGTTACAGTAAAATGCACAGATGCGATAGAATAATAGCAGTCTGTATGATTGCTCTAGCAAGTTTTATTAGAAATGTGTGTGTTTTTCCCCCAAAGCCATCTTCATTTTTTTCCTTCCATGTAAAATTGGTTCTGGAAAAGAAAAAAAGATTCAAAGCCACATTGTCATTTTCAGGGAATCACACTACCTAATGTGAGATATTTTCATCACACTGGTAATCATATTCAGACAAAATTTTTTGAGACATGTGAAATTTTCAATTCAGCTCAGTGGCTACAGAAGTAGATCAGTGCACTGTCACAAATGTAACCACACAGGACTGATCACACAATAACAACCCTTCCAGATAGCTCCTCTAATTTGATATCACTGCCTGTTCTAAATTACTGTGGAGTTTTAAAGAATACAGGGCATTTGTTTTTGAATACACAGTGTATTTTCTTCTAATTACATTCCGATCACATTTCACAGAGGAAAATACATCTGGCCTATCAATGGCACAAAATGGGTATTTCCTCAGGGGTGTGTAAAGGGTATATAAATCTCAGCTCCTGCCTGAGATTTGCAGAGATGCTAATACACAGGTCACTTGCACGCTGATTTTTCTTTGTGATTGGGAGCAATGCTTGTAAGCTCTCTGCAGTGTAATGAGATGGTCGGCAGTCTGGCTTACGTGGATAAAAATTTAGCTCTTTTGAAAGCAGTCCCTCTGCCCCTGTACGTTAGGTTCCTACATCGCCTTAATGTACCAGCCTCCCATTTCCATTTATTTGGGGGAAAAAATAAAAACAGTATTTCCTTTAATTTACTCAGACTCACATCTATGCATACAGTTGTGTGCTACATAGATGATATTAAATAAATACATTACAGTGGCTTTCATTTTTAATGGCTCAGTTTTTTTTTTTTTCCTTTGATTGCTTTCACCAATAAAAGGGTAGTCTGTAGAAAAGCACCCTTCCGGATAATCCATTGTCTCATTTTAACTCATTTGTATCAAGGAATTCCCCCTGCAGCCATCGCCGCTGCCAGCCATTAGCCGTGCACATCTGCCCGCAGTAATGACCACTCCTGTGTACATACCTGCCTGCCATCCAATTTAGACCTCACCCACAGGACACTCATGCCATGTTCTCCAGGGCCAGCTAAATGCTAGACTGGTGGCGCGTTACGGTTATCACTTCATCTGGTCCTTGGAAGTGAATTAAGAGCCCCTGAGGTTGAAACTGGGTCAAATCCTTATGTGGGGGGCCCCTCATCTTACCCATGTGCAGGCTCAGGTATGTTCTTACAGAGTTTGCGTCAACATCACAGCCCTCAGAGCTGAAGTTGGGGTCAAAATAGCAGATCTTTTCAACCCAGTCCCTTCCTCTGTACAAGTGTAGGTATGTCAGTGTGATCACAAAGAAACATACTTTGCATCCATAATAGACCATTTATTAAAATGTGTGCTCTCTGACTTGTATTTCTCTTTGTTCTGTTTTCTTACTTCTGTGAACGTGTCCCAATTTAAAGGAATTATTTAACTAAAGCAACAGAAATTAAAGGAATAATTTCAAAATTCTCATAAAATGCATCCATATCCCTGGGTTCAGATGCTGAACCTTTCATCTTTTCTAACTAAATTGTAAAGGACTAGAAGGCAGGGACTCTAGAAAGACACTGTAGTCTCTACTAAGGTGGGTGGACCGTCAGAAGACGTCAGCAAGAACCGTCCTAAAATGCCACTTGAAGGAGCCACTGAACAAGGGCATTACTGGAGATGAGAATGGTCAAGAGGCAACCACAGGGATCCAGACAAGAAAGCATGATGCTTTGACTAATGCTAAGGATGTTTCAAGAGATATTTTGGAAAAAGAAGCAATAGGACTTGGATATGGACAATAAGGTTCTGGGAATGAGGCAGACTTCGACCTTAGCTCTGACATATAAAAATCTCAGAAGTCATCACTCTCATCCTTAAACAAGAAAAATCTGAACAAACTGACAGTCCCTTTTCTCGGATTTATCATAGAACAGGGATAATGGGTGCGTGTCAAGTCACCTCAGTCTTGTCCGACTCTTTGCGATTCTATGGACTGTAACTTACCAGGCTCCTCTGTCCGTGGGATTCTCCAGGCAAGAATACTGGAGTGGTTTGCCAAAGGATCTTCCGGGGACTGAACCCATGTCTCCCGCCTCTCCTGCATTGGCAGGTGGTTCTTTACCACTAGCGCCACCTGGGAAGCCACAGAACTGACTTTGTAGGGTAAACCCAATCCCCTTCCATCTAGAGAGAGAGGCACATCCCAGGGAATTAAAGTTATCAAAATCGGTTTCCCTGGAGCAGAAGCTACAGGAACCGTAAACTTGTGCAACACTGAACAAGTAATGTTGACAAAGTGCTGGAGGCTCAGCGTGGACGATGGAGAAGGCGATGACACCCCACTCCAGCACTCTTGCCTGGAAGATCCCATGGACGGAGGAGCCTGGTGGGCTGCAGTCCATGGGGTCGCACAGAGTCGGACAGGACTGAGGCGACTTAGCAGCAGCAGCAGCAGCAGTGTCGACGAGTGTAAGAGTGAGAGATTCCTGGGCGAGGGAACTTTCCTGAGCTTCTCCTGCAGGAACCCCACCAGGTTCTCACACTGAGGGACCTCGTCCCTCTCCGAGCCCTGGCATGGGGAGGGAAGGAGTAACTGCTGTGCAACCTACCCAGAGCCATCTCCACAAAATCCTCATCGCCAGAGGAAAGGGCTTCACCTGAACACAATTTTGAAACCTTACCTCAACTGGGGAAGGAATTCCTTCCCATCCAGACTCCTCAAGTCTTCCCGTCACACTTAAGATTAAGGCTGGTGGGGGCAGAAATCCCATATTCACAAAGAATTAAGTTTCAAGAAAATCGATTGAGAAAACACAGCCCAGGAATGGAGTAGGGGCATACATACCACTGGGGAAAGGACGGGAACCTTTGCAAAGGCCACAGCCTCGAGGTATAGGTTCCCTATGAGCCTCTGACTGAGACTTGAATTGAAGATGACTGAGCACCTCCCTCCCCCTCCCCCACCACTGCACCAGGAGGCTCCAGTATAATGATAGTGAATTACAGCTAAAGAGCCAGAGATTAAATTGCCAACATCCGCTGGATCATCAAAAAAGCAAGTAAGTTTCAGAAAAACATCTACTTCTGCTTTATTGACTATGCCAAAGCCTTTGACTGTGTGGATCACAACAAACTGTGGAAAATTCTTTTTTTTTTTTTTTTTTTTTGGAAAATTCTTAAAGAGATGGGAATATCAAACCATCTGACCTGCCTCCTGGGAAATCTGTATACAGGTCAGGAAGCAACAGTTACAACTGGACATGGAACAACACACTGGTTCCAAATCGGAAAAGGAGCACCTCAAGGCTGTGTATTGTCACCCTGCTTATTTAACATGATGCAGAGCACATCATGAGAAATGCTGGGCTGGATGAAGCATAAGTTGGAATCAAGATAGCCAGGAGAAATACCAATAACCTCAGATATGCAGATGACACCATCCTTATGGCAGAAAGTGAAGAAGAACTAAAGAGCCTCTTGATAAAAGTGAGTGAAAAAGTTGGCTAAAACACAACATTCAGAAAACTAAGATCATGGCATCTGGTCCCATTATTTCATGGCAAATAGATGGGGAAACAATGGAAACAGTGACAGACTTTATTTTGGGGGGCTCCAAAATCATTGCAGATGGTGACTGCAGCCATGAAATTAAAAAGATGCTTGCTCCTGGGAAAAAGAAAAGCTATGACCAACCTAGACAGCATATTAAAAAGCAGAGACATTACTTTGCCAACAAACATCCATCTAGTCAGAGCTATGGTTTTTCCAGTAGTCATGTATGGATGTGAGAGTTAGACTATAAAGAAAGCTAGCACTGAAGAATCGATGCTTTTGAACTGTTGGAGAAGACTCTTGAGAGTCCCTTGGACTGCAAGGAGATCCAACCAGTCCATCCTAAAGGAAATGAGTCCTGAATATTCATTGGAAGGACTGATATTGAAGCTGAAACTCCAATACTTTGGCCACCTGATGCGAAGAACTTACTCATTGGGAAAGACCCTATTGCTGGGAAAGATTGAAGGCAGGAGGAGAAGGGGATCACAGAGGATGAGATGGTTGGATGGCATCACTGATTCAGTGGATATAAGTTTAAGTAAACTCCAGGAGTTGGTTGGTGATGGGCAGGGAAGCCTGGTGTCCTGCAGTCCATGGGGTCACAAAGAGTCCAACACAACTGAGCAACTGAACTGAACTGACAGCTAAAGAGATGAGAGATGAAAACTCCCTCCAAGGAGCAGAACATAGGGAAGCCTCACAGCCAAAAGAGAACAAAAACAAGAACTAAAGGAAACTGAAGCCTCTGGCAGATACAGCTGAAGTAAAGACTAAACACAGCCCAACTCCTACCCAGATTAACATAAATCCTTCCCCTAAAAACCCATTTCTCTCAATTCATAGTTTCCAAAACAACACGCCTGGCTTTCAACAAAAATTACTAGGTGTGACAAAAGACCAGAAAAAATAGTCTGTACCGAAAAAAAATCATCAAAACCATACACAAATTCCAACTCATATTTGAATTGGAAGGCTACCCACACAGTATTCTTGAGCTTCTCTAGAGGCTCAGATGATAAAGAATCCATGTGCAAGGCAGGAGACCTGGATTGGATCCCTGGGTTGGAAAGATCCCCTGGAGGAGGGCATGGCAACCCACTCCAGTATTCCTGCCTGGAGAATCCCATGGACAGAGGAGCCTGGTGGGCTACAGTCCATGGGGCTGCAAGGAGTCGGACACGACTGAGCGACTGAGTACATAATACGTAAAGGACACTAACGAAAAAATTTGTGGCTCAGCTGGTAAAGAATCTGCCTTCAATGCGGGAGAACTGGGTTCAATCCCTGAGTTGGGAAGATCTCCTGGAGAAAGGAAAGTCTACCCACTGTAGTATTCTGGCCTGGAGAATTCCACGAACTGTATAGTCCATGGCATCGCAAAGAGTCGGACACGACTGAGCAACTTTCACTTCATTTCATACAAGAAAAGATGGGAAATGTAAACAAGGAGATGGAAATTCAAAGAAAAAGAAACAGAAGGAAATGATAGAAATCATAACACAAGAATAGAAATGAAGAATGTCTTTTCATCAGTAGAGAGAGTGGAAGCTCAGTCTTAGGTGACAGAGCAGATGGTGTTGGCATTCAGCAAGAAAGAGAGACACAGACAGAGGAATCAGCTTAGGCCAAAGATGATGTTTTTTTCATTTTTGACCTCAAAGAGGTGGTTTCCCAGGCAGGTGGTCATGAGGGCTAACAAGTAGAGATAAACTGAAAGAAGACATTCAAAAAGAAGGAATGGTTATGATGTCAAAAGAAAAGTGGTTTAAAAAAGCTGTAAAAGTGCGCCCTGGGTTTGGCATTAGACGGTTACTGGTGATTAGAGTCAGAACATAAAAGCCGAGGCAGCTTCCCCGGGATGCTGGGGCAGGATCCAGATCGCAGGGGTGGTAAGGGGAAGTCAAGGAAGAGTGAGAGTGCAGGCAGGGAGCCTGGGCTCCTCTCGAAGACTCCTGATGGGAATGGGGTGTGGCGGGGCGGAGAACAGGAGATTCAGGATGAAGAACTGGAGAAGGTTTCTAAAAATGCAAGAGTTGTGGGACTATTCATAAGTTTAGTACAAAAGATTAAATGTGTCAGTACAAAGAGAACTGATTTTTGGAGGATGTAGTCAATATGAACTGGTAGGACTGGGGCCCTAAATGCAGGAGAAAGAACCACCTTCAGAAAGAAGGCCATTCCTTCCACTGAAAGATCTCTCAATAGCAGGAGTGAAGGGGGAAATGAGGCTATGGATAAAGTTAAGTGTGCAGAGGCAAGAATCCAAAGAGTCCATGCAGACTGCTTGAGAGAGCCAGATTATTCTGTAGACTGATCACTTTCAAACACTTTTCATTTTATACTTGATTTGAGCACCTCCTCAAAATACATATATCTACTTATATATCACACTAATGCCACTGTCAATATTTATTTAACTAAAGCTTAATTTCTTTCTGTATCTAGATTAAAAGGCATTGTATACTCCATACACCACATACCCTAAGGTCACTGTACTCTCTCCCTACAGCAAGCATGTGGAAGGTACTGGTCTGCAGCAGTTAATTTTTTAATGGCTATGTGAAAGAAACTCAGCTACCACAAGCTTAACTCTTCAACTTAGTATCTGAATCAACCTGACCGGCCACATGGACCTCAGCGCAGCTCTCCCCAACACGCATGCCCACATACCCTGGAGACCAACTCTTGGTCCTCCAGCATCCATCTTGAGCCAAGCAACATTTGCCCAGTTTCCTATCCCAGCTTCCTTCCCAGGTCAGAGCTCTCTGATTTGGCAAATTAATGAACAACATTTAGAGATTCACGTCCTCCTGGCATCATTCCCTCCCATGTCCCCTTCCTGCATGTGGTGCCTAAAGGCAATCCCCACACAATCTTTCCTGGACTTGCAGACAACAATCAACAATTCTGAACTAGTCTACAGCAGACCTGCGCTGCTGGCTGAGTTTTGTTGTCCCCTCTCTTGCTGTCAGCTGTCATTTCCCTCTTCCATTAGTATGATTGCGACTTGTAACTTCCTTGCCCTCTCCTAATCTGCCGTTTCTTAACTGCTCTGGGCTGGGGACAAAAGACATCTGCAAATGTTGAGGCTAGAATACTAAGTGGGAATTGAGAATAAGAGCTGCAGGGCCCGGCTTTCCTGCACAAACATGACTCTCCTGCCTCATATCTTTAAGGCCTTTTCCATTTACCTTTTTAGACCAAAGTTGTGCTCCAGACTGGCCTCTACATAAATGACATATCACCATACGTATCTCAAGTTTTCTTACAGCAAAATAAATACCAACCTTCTTTATGATGCCAGCATCATGATCAAGCTGCAACAAAAGAAACAATTTATTGCCCCCCAAGAACTTGATAAAAGGAAGTTGTTCCAGCGTTATGTATTCTTCACCCAGTTTTCGCAAAGGATATTCATAAAATTAATACAAATGGTCACCACTCATATACTTATGTTCTCCTTTAAGCTTTTATATTAGAAGTGGCTCGTTTCACTCTGTAAAATATGAGCCAGTTGACAGAATTGATCACCATCTTCTGGGCGACCTTGACTTGGTGAAACCCAGAGAGGGGTTAAGGAAGCAAACACCCACGCAGCTGATTCTCCAGGAGTGCCCGGCGACAGAAGAGAGAAGCGTCTAGTAACTACTCCATCTGTGCCCACTCGCCTCATTTTTATTATAAGCCACAAATGGCAAAATCAATGGCGAGAGATGAAGCTGGAATATAAAGAGGCCTGAAACGGCTGCAAATCACTGCTCTGCCCTAGGAGGCCTGAGCGGAAACTCCGTGGAGGGTTTCTCTGAGAGGCTTTGCTATTCAGTCACACTAGTGAGTATCTCCCCTAGGACCTTACTCCCAAGTGGACAAACAGGCTCTGTGCTGCTCCCCAAGCACCTGGGGAGGGAAGAGCGTCCCAGGCCCAAGCTTCTGTAAGCCCATGCCCAGTGGCGAGACCCACACACCAGAGAAGGAAGAAAAGCACAGCTGCTCTGCTTACCGACGGCAAAGCAGCGCTCGGCCCTAAGCCTCCAGCCAGCAGGACGGGGGACCCAGTGGGCCAGCCACAGGGGAATAAAACAGGGTGGAGGGGAGGGCTCACCCAGCTGGGCTGACTGTGTTCCTTGAACAGTTGAATTCCCTCTTGCTATGAAGAGAAGGGAATTACCCCAAAGTGGAATGCCTTCTAGCTCCCTGCTACTCTTGGCAGAAATCTTCCCAGAAATATCCAAGTCCCTCTTCTCCTAAATTCATTTTTAATTCTACAATAATTCATTCATCCACTATTCCAAATATTTAACAAAGTTTTAATATCTATCATGAGAAACGCTGGGCTGGAGGAAGCACAAGCTGGAATCAAGATTGCTGGGAGAAATATCAATAACCTCAGATATGCAGATGACACCATCCTTATGGCAGAAAGTGAAGAAGAACTAAAGAGCCTCTTGATGAAAGTGAAAGAAGAGGGTGAAAAAGTTGACTTAAAGCTCAACATTCAGAAAACGAAGATCATGGCATTCGGTCCCATCACTTCATGGGAAATAGATGGGGAAACAGTGGAAACAGCGGCTGACTTTATTTTTGGGGGCTCCAAAATCACTGCGGATGATGATTGCAGCCATGAAATTAAAAGACGCTTGCTCCTTGAGAGGAAAGTTATGACCAACCTAGACAGCATATTAAAAAGCAGAGACATTACTTTGCCAACAAAGGTCCGTCTAGTCAAGGCTATGGTTTTTCCAGTAGTCATGTATGGATGTGAGAGTTGGACTATAAAGAAAGCTGAGCACCGAATAACTGATGCTTTTGAACTGCGGTGTTGGAGAAGACTTCTGAGAGTTCCTTGGACTGCAAGGAGATCCAACCAGTCCATCTTAAAGGAGATCAGTCCTGGGTGTTCATTGGAGGGACTGATGTTGACGCTGAAACTCCAATACTTTGGCCACCTGATGCGGAGAGCTGACTCATTGGAAAAGACCCTGATGCTGGGAAAGATTGAGGGCAGGAGGAGAAGGGGATGACAGAGGATGATCTGGTTAGATGGCATCACCAACTCGATAGACGTGGGTTTGGGTGGACTCCAGGGCTCGGTGATGGACAGGGATGCCTGGCATGCTGCAGTCCAAGGGGTTGCAAAGAGTCAGACACGACTGAGCAACTGAGCTGAACTGAACTAATATGTATCAGGTTTTTTTCCAGGTGCTGAATCCCTGTACACCCTAGATAGAGAACAAAAAGGCAAATAAATATGTAGTTTTTTAAAAAAAGGAAATAAGTCAGGTGCCATGAAGGAAAATCAACAAGGTTAGTTATGGAAGAGAGAGCAATGGGGGCAGAAAGGCCTCTCGACAGAGATAAAGTCTGAGCAGGACCATGAAGAGTAAACAAGAGCAGCCACGGGCAGATCTGGGAAGAAAGCTTCAGAGGGATTAGCAAGTAAACACAAAGCGTCCTAGTGGAAGCCCACAAAAGGTGCTAGTGGCTGGGGTTAACCTGGCAGTGGTTAAGATAAGAGAAGTGGTTACATTCAGGACAGATTATGAAACTGTAACAGACAGGGTGTGATGTGGAGCAAAGGAGCAAGAGAGGAGTCAAGGAAAGCTCCAAAGGACTAAACCTCGACACACGGATATATGGTGGTCCTCCCAGCAGAGATGAGGAAGAGAAAACACAAGGATGAACAGTGGTCCTCCATACCCAGATGGGGAAGCCAAAACACAAGGATGAATTGTGGTCCTAGAGACAGTGAAAAGAGACTGAATGGATGAATAGCTATCCTCCCAACATAAAGGAGAAAAAACGTAAGGGTGAATGGGGGTCCACCCAACAGAGATAAGGAAGACTGAAGGAAGCACAGATGTGAAGGAGGTAAGCGAAGACCGCATTAGACCCTTTGATTAAGCTTCATTACTCCGCCTGTCAAGGGAATCACAGCTGTTAGAATTCTGCCCCTTCCAAGTATATTCATAATATAATATTTCCACTTCTTGGAACTAACTAGTGAAAAGTAGGAAAGAATATATTCCAGGGCCATCATCTGTTATTCAGTCACTCACTAGTGTCTGACTCTTTGTGACCCCATGGACTGCAGGAGGCCAGTCTTCCCTGTCCTTCACAATCTCCTGGAGCTTGCTCAAACTCATGTCCATTGAGTCGGTGATACCATCCAACCATCTCATCCTCTGTCATCCCCTTCTCCTCCTGCCCTCGGTCTTTCCCAGAATCAGGGTCTTTTCCAGTGAGTCAGCTCTTCACATCAGGTGGCCAAATTATTGGAGCTTCAGCTATAGTACCAGTCCTTCCAATGAAGATTCAAGGTTGATTTCCTTTAGGATTGACTGGTTTGATCTCCTTGCAGTCCAAGGGACTCCCAAGAGTCTTCTCCAACACCACAGTTCAAAAGCATCAATTCTTCAGTGATCAGCCTTCTTTATGGTCCAACTCTCACATCCATACATGACTACTGGAAAAACCATAGCTTTGACTATATGGACCTTTGTCAGCAAAGTGATGTCTCTGCTTTCTAATATGCTATCTAGGTTTGTCACAGCTTTTAATTTCATCTTTTAATTTCATGGCTGCTGTTACTGTCTTCAGTAATTTTAGGGCCCAAGAAAATAAAGTATGTCACTGCTTCCATTTTTTCCCCCATCTATTTGCCATGAAGTGAGGGGATCAGATGCCATGATCTTAGTTTTTTGAATGTTGAATTTTAAACCAGTTTTTTCACTCTCCTCTTTCACCTTCATCAGGAAACTCTTAGCTCCTCTTCATTTTCTGCCTTTGCTGCTGCTGTTGCTGCTAAGTCTCTTCAGTCATGTCCGACTCTGTGCGACCCCATAGACAGCAACCCACCAGGCTCCTCTGTCCCTGGTATGCTCCAGGCAAGAATACTGGAGTGGGTTGCCATTTCCTTCTCCAATGCATGAAAGTGAAAAGTGAAAATGAAGTCGCTCAGTCATGTCCAACTCTTAGCGACCCCCTGGACTGCAGCCTACCAAGCTCCTCCATCCATGCGATTTTCCAGGCTTTAGGGTAGTATCATTTGTATATCTGAGGTTATTGCTATTTCTCCCAGCAATCTTGAGTCCAGCCTGTGATTCATCCAGGCTGGCATTTTGCATGATGTACTCTGCATACAAGTTAAACAAGCAGGGTGACAACATACAGCCTTGAGGTAATCCTTTCCCAATTTGGAACCAATCTGTTGGTCCATGTTTGGTTCTAACTGTTGCTTCTTGACCTGCATACAGGTTTATCAGGAGGCAGGTAAGGTGGACTGGTAGTCCCATCTCTTTAAGAATTTCCCACAGTTTGTTTTGATCCACACAGTCAAAGACTTTATAGTATAGTCAATGAAGCAGAAGTAGAGGTTCTTCTGAATTTCCCTTGCTTTTTCTATGATCCAATGAAGGTTGGCAATTTAATCTCTGGTTCCTCTGCGTTTTCTAAGTCTATCTGTACATCAGGAAGTTCTTAGTTTATATACTGTTGAAGCCTAGTTTGAAGTATTTTGAGCATTACCTTGCTAGCATGTGACATGAGTGCAATTGTTTGGTAGTTTGAACATTCTCTGGCATTGCCCTTCTTTGGAATTGGAATGAAAGCTGACATTTTCCAGTCCTTTGGCCACTGCTGAGTTTTCCAAGTTTTCTGGCATATTGAGTGCAGGACTTTAACAGCATCATCTTTTATGATTATATGGGCACAAAGTATATAGATGGCCAGAAAGAAAGAGTGAGAGGGAGCAATGAGATGAGGTCTGTGGACCAGGAAGGAGCCAGATCATGAAGCCTTACCAGCTGTGTTACAGCAGATGGCTACTTAACGCTCCTGGACTTTAGTTCCTGCATCTGCAAAATCAGGATGAGGATAATAGTACATACCTGGGACTATTCATGAACTATGATTTGTAAAGTTCTTAGAATAATGACTAACATGCAATTAGTATTACAGAAAAGATTTTAATTTAACAAATAAGTAAAGTTTTGATCTCTTGCTAAGCAATGGGAAGAAATTAGCGGGGAATGACATGATTAGATTCTACTAATAAAAAGAAAGCAAATGAATATTTAAATGTATTTTTTAGTTTAGTAAACAAAGTAGTGATGAATATTATGGTATCTATATTTGAGAAGTCACTAAAATAATTATTAATACATTCCTTTTAAATACATTAAATTATAGCCTAGTGACCAAAATGATCTCAGACCTACAAACTGTGTATGTAGAAACCAAAGCTTATATAAAGAGTATTTCCCAGATTCTGGACATGGAAATTGTCTCCAGAGCCCTTCCCAGGGTTCAGCAAATTCTCAAAGGCTTGTTTTTGTTCTTCTTATATACACTTTGGTGGGAGAGTTAGTAACAATGAAGCATTTAAAAGGTGGAAAGTCAAAAGGAAGGAGAAATCTATGGCCCTGGTGAAGACTGCCACTAGTCACCTTCTATCTCTGACCAGTTATTCTAAGCAATCCATGTGGGTGGCCCCCTTACCCAGTTGCTGAAGCACCTTATCCAGTGGCCACGTCACACTCATTTATCCAGGGATAATAAGACACTTTTGCCAAGCACACGTCTTGTTCCTGGACAGGATGTGACCGTGAAAGGCTCCGGTTTACACACAGCCTCACTGAGAACAGTACAAAGATCAAAAGAGGTTTTCATGGGGAAGCAATATGTTGGCTTGCGTTTTGGACCAATAACCAGCAGGAATATGGAGGACGTGGAGTTGGGGAGATGGATTAAGAGGCTATGCGTATAATCTAAGCCTAGTGATGAGAACCTGAGCTAAATCCTTAGCCATATGGAAGCAAAGAGGAAGCTGAGTCCTGCTGACTGTCGAGAGGCAGACTCAACACATCTTGGCAGTTGTTTGGATACAGGTGAGGTTTCCAGCTTAGGACACTGGGGGATTGTGAAGTCCTGGAGAGAGGTCAGAACATAGGAAGACAGAAGGTCAGGAGGGAGGAAGCTCATGGAAGTGGCTTCGGCCATGGTACACTCAAGCTCCGTGTAGCCAAAGTTGTGCCGCAGTCAGTAGGTCATATCCTCTTTCCCGTGTATTAACACCTTTCAGTCTCAAGAGCCATTCAGACAGGGGTGCAGAGTAGTTCAACAGCTTCATTAAACACCTGCTGTGTTCCATGCCTGAAGCAATGCTAAGCATTCATTATTTCACTTCGTCTACAGCCTCATCCCATAGGTTTGTCAGCTCCATGTTGACATATGAGGAAGCTGTAGCTCAGAAAGCTTAATTAATTTTCCCAAGGCCAGAGAGTTCTCTGTGCCATGCTCCCCTCACCACTCATCTCTATAGCAACCCTGGGCTCCCCACTCTGGGTTCTCCCCATCTAGTCTCATGCTCTGAGTCCTTGGGGAAGAAAGGTGGTCCTCCATGTTTCCTGATTAGAAGTTTAAGAAATACTTGATCCTTTTGCAGTTCATGAGCATGATGATTGGGTGTTCACGCTGCCGCGTGACATGTGCCTCCCTCTAAACCTTGTTACGACATCGGCACATTACCTGTCTGACGTGAAAAAAAAAAAAAAAAAAAAAAACAAAATACTTGTGCTCGAAGAACTCAGGAGAAGAGTCCTCCTAAGCCTACCTCACAACCTCCGACCATGGAGAAGCAGCAGAGCACAGTGGTGATCGGCGCAGACTCTGAACTCAGCCTCCTGCCTTTCCACCCCTGCCCTCCCAATTACTAGTTGTGTAACCTGTGGTAGGTTCTTTAACCTCTCTGTCCCTTGCTTCACCCACTTGTAATAAAGTAGTATTAGTATAAAACCAATATTGTTATTGTGAATATTGAGTTAACATAGAAAAATAAAGTACTTAGAATAACATCTGGCACATGATATGTACTGTATACAGTATGTATACAATATACAGTATATATATACAGTATACAGTATATTGTATACAATATGGAGCCATATTATGAAACTGACAGTCCTGTTAGAATATTCCTAGAGATATCAGTTTTACTGCCAGTCTCCTTGAGATTCTGTGGTCTAACAGAAGCTGGCAGGCAACCTGTGCCCTGGTAATAACTAGAGATACATCACTAAACTTCATTATTAATGCTTCTTGTTAAATTTTTTATTCTACCTATTTAAGTCTACCCATTGATTCTGCAAAATCTTATTAATCCAGTGCAAAGTACCAGATTAGAGGTTGGCAAACTTAAGAAGTGAATCATAAAAATACCTGTCCAGAAGTAACTTACCGTATTAAGTAAACTCAGTCAAACACAGTGATCAACCTGTTTGAACAATCAGCCAATTCAGTAAAACCTGTTTTTTGGTCTGTGTTTCCTTTTTCCTTAATCAGAACAAAGACAGGGTTTGGAGATGGTACTTACTGATTTGGACATCAACATGGCATCACTATACTCTCAAGGAAGTTCAAGAAATCTCCCGCAGATTCCATGGGGAAGTGTGAGCCACAGATGAGAAATGGTTTAGCCAAAGCCACCAGGCTGATCCCATCACAGGTGGAAATGAAATCCATCTCTCTAACTCCAAACTCGGGGAGCTTTCCACTAAAACATGCTGGCTTGACTTTCCACTCCCCTCTCTGCTAAATCACTGCTCAACATCCTTTTTTGATCCTTTTTTAACCCTTCTAGTAAAAAACAATTGAGCAGACAACACACATATGCATTATAAATATTCTACTATACCAATACATTAATTACACTATAAAAATGACACAAAACTATCAGTTTAAGAGTTGAGCTTTCTCTCGTGACCTAAGTGGATTATCTTGGGCACACCCAGAACATGATTCTCTCACTTTCAGAGACCACAGAGCTGTGTGCTGTCCAGGAAGCCCCTGGAAACAATATGGGACTATATTTGTATTCTATTGTCATTATAACTGATCATCACAAATTTAGCTGCTTAAAACTGCATATTTATTTTCCAAGCTCCATGAATCAGGAGTCCAGACATAGCAAAGCTCAGTTGGTTCTCTCTAAGTGTCTCACAAGGCTGAGATCAAGATGCTGCTTTCCTCTCTGGAGGCGCTAGGGGAGAAGTCAGGTCCCTGAGGTTGTAGGACTAAGATCCCCATTTCCTTGCCAGCCTTTGACCAGGGATTGGTCTCAGCTTCTAGAGGCTGCTCGTCTTCCCAGGCTTGGAGCCGTTCATCTTTGAAACCAGAGATGGTAGGCTGAATCTTTCCTAGACTTCAAATCTCTCTGATTTCCCTTCTGCCTCATCTCTCTGACAGTCAAATCAGTCACTGAGACTCAGTTTCTTCAACAGAAAAATAAGGAAAATAGCATCTACATCAGATAACTGATTTGAGAATTAAATGCAATAATAGATATGAAATTATTTTGAATACTGTGAAGCAATAGATGTGAGGAGAGGTGGGACTTGGGGAGAATTAAAAGGAAAAAGGACAAGGAAACTTTCTCCACATTTAAGATGATTAGTATGACTCTGATGATAGAAGAGTAAGTGTCCACAGAATATTAAAAGGGAGATATTATGTTTAAAATAATTTGTAAGTGCTATAGTGATACATAAAAGTTGGAAATTTTTATAAAACATCATACACCACATGAAACACAAATTAACTTTAGGGTTTATCAAGATTTACCCTGTATCCCCAAAAGAATCAGAATTTAAAATATAAATGACTAAAAACTGAATATAAGCCTGCACAAGACCAGAGAGCCTGTAGATAAGCAAATCCCATTTGGTGAGAACAAGTGTGTCTTGGGGTCAACTACTTAACTTCATGTTTCAAATGTAAAATAGGAAGAATAATAACAATAGCACCTATCTTAGGGTTGTGAGAATTAAACACACATGTAGGACACTCAGAATGGTACCAGTCTGTAAATATTATCTATTACTTTATCATTGGACTCAAAAAAATGAGACTATGATCAGTGAGTCATAAAGCCCAAAGTAGGGCAACCAATAATCTATTGCTAACTCACAGCCCTTTAAGGCAATAAAAAGACTCACGTATCCTTCAAAAAGTGATATGCAATAAGAATAAAAATCTTTCAAGTCACCGTAGATCATGGGTGTTTTACCCATTGTGTACCCTGATGCTGTCTTTTTGTAGCTTGTAGAATTTGGAGCAATAATTCAGCTAATGGCAAAGGGTCGTATGAATTTGCAGTTCTGGAAGATGCTTCCAGCAGGTGCATCTTCATCCTAAGAAGATTTAGTCAGGGCTCAGTTGCCTAGACGGTTAACACCTGGTGGTTTTTATAACACATGCTCAACTAAGAGTAATGGCAAAGGAGAGGACCAGGCCTAGACAGATGTATTACACTCTGGGCGTGAGTAAATGCTGCGTTATCCAGCTGCACTTCACACATGCAAGGATTATACACACCGTAGCAACCATGCCCTAGTCCTGGCAGAATTTCAAGACGCTCTGAGCTTGAATGCCCCCCGAGAGACCTGTTGAGGAACCAAAAGAAAGTAAAAAGAGAGATTTAAAATATCAAATGCCTTACTGCCTGATGTGTTACTGTTTAACGGATTTAATTTAAAATGAAAATCAAAGGACTTATCCTTTCAATATGACAGGCCCAAGGGAAACTCTTAAAGTAGAAAATATGAAGCAAATCCAAGTAAAGATTCCGTGAGAAACGAAAGAAAGACAACACTGAGGGGAAAGTCAGTGAAAGAAGACTATAAAAGGATAACTTATAAAGGAGACTTCAGAACGGCCAGAAATTTGGAGATTATTTGAAAAAATTCATTTCTTCATTGATGTTGTTGCTGTTCGGTTGCTAAGTCGTGTCTGACTCTGCAACCCCATGGACCGCAGCACGCCAGGCTTCCCTGTCCTTCACCATCTCCGAGAGTTTGCTCAAACTCATATCCACACAACAGGCATTAACTAAGCACCTACGGTGTATCAAGCCCTATGCTTGATACAGAGAGCCTCAGAGAGCGAACCTACGGGGGGAGTCCTTAAACAGAGATGTACACTTCACGGCAGGAGGAAGTAAAAACAGAATGACCGGGAAAGGACAGAGAACAGGTACCTAGCTCTGTGGCATCAGGGAAGCAGGAAGAAGATAAACGCGGGGAGACAAACAATGGTGAACAGAAGAGGGAGAGAGAGTTGCCTCAACCAGGGGGACAACTCTCTGGACCTCAATTGTCCCAGGCATCAGAGAAGTGTCTTGGGCTGTGTAATTAGCTCGGGAATCCTGGGAATCCTGTAAGCAGAGGGGCGTCATTAACTCCTCTCATTCTTCACACTCCAACTTCAAAATGAGGAAACGCCTCTCATTCAAAATCTATGTCCAGAGTCTGACCTCTCGCTCTCCCCACCCACAGCTATCCCGGGGGCCGAGCCAACGTCCCCTCTTGTCTGCCTTGATGCTACAGCCTCCTCACCAGGCTGCTTCTTATACTGCATCTTCAAGAAAAACAGGAGCGAGTCCATCCCCCAGCAGCACGGCCGCCCTCTGCCAGTGCGTTGCAGTGCCTCCCCGCTGCCCTCGGGCTCACGGACCCTACACCGCTCTGCTCCACGTGACCTCCGCTCCCCTCACGCCCCCTTGCATGCTCCTCTCCAGCACCTCTGGCCTATTTGCCATTCTTCCAACTCTCTCCCCTGGATATCCTATCTCTGCTCCAGCAGTTCCCTCTGCCAGAAAGGCCCTTGCTCCGGTTTCACTCTGCTGATGTTCTCGACTCCCTCAAGGCTTTTCTCAAATTTTGTCACTGGGCTTATGGGGGCCCTCCTGGGACAGACCCCTCCCCTATAGCCTCTGCTTTAGCTCCTCTCTGAAGGACCTAGACAATAGCATCTGATGCATGTTTCCTGAGTTGTTTTACAGATTTGAAAACTTCCACCACATGGAAGATGTTAACCACTTGATGACCAAGAGCACATACCCCCCAGGCCTCCTGGAGCCTCAGTTCAGCTCAGTTCAGTCGCTCAGTCATGTCTGATTCTTTGCAATCCCATGGACCACAGCACTCCAGGCCTCCCTGTCCATCACCAGCTCCCAGAGTTTACTCAAACTCATGTCCATTGAGTCGGTGATGCCATCCAGTCACCTCATCCTCTGTTATCCCCTTCTCCTCCCGCCTTCAATCTTTCCCAGCACCAGGGTCTTTTCAAATGAGTCAGCTCTTCACATCAGGTGGCCAAAATACTGGAGTTTCAGCTTCAACATCAGTCCCTCCAATGAATATTCAGGACTGATTTTCTTTAGGATGGACTGGTTGGATCTCCTTGCTGGAGATCCTGGAATCTGAGGACTGATAATGTCACTTCCCTTGTTACTTCACCTTCAGTCAACTGGAGAACTGTGCATGAGCTGGTTGGGATGCCCCTCCCCACCTTGCCTTTAAAAATTCATTACTGAAAGCCATCAGGGAGTTGAGGTGTTTGGGGCACTAGCTGCCCTGGACTCCTGGCAGGTCCTTGCCTTGGACCTGCAATAAACACTGCAGTTTCCTTCACCACATCATAGTGTCAGTAAATTGGCTTTACTGTGTGCAGAGGAGCAGACCCAAGTTTGATTCGGTAACAATTTCACCTTCTCTGTAAGGTCTACTCTAACCAACCAGGAAGCCCTACAAACAATCTACCCCTACATTCCTGATCCTCATCAGGAATTACATATCTGTTGTGTGTATTGTTTACTGTCTCCCTCCTCTCCTCTAGAATGGAAGCTCCAAGAGGGGAGGGATCTTTCTTTTTTTTTCTTTTTCAATTTGAGGATAACTGCTTTACAATGCTGTGTTAGTTTCTGCCATACAACTGCATGAATCAGCCATCCAACATACATTCCCTCCCTCGTGAGCCTCCCTCCCAAACCCCCATCCTTCCCCTCTAGGTCGTTGCAGAACACCAGTTACACAGCAGCTTTGCTCTAGGGATCTATTTCACACGTGGTTTGTGGTGGTTTAGTCATTCAGTCGTGTCTGACTCTTGCGACCCCATGGACAATAGTCTGCCAGGCTCCTCTGTCCAGGGGATTCTCCAGGCAAGAATACTGGAGTGGCTTGCTATTTCCTTCTCCAATTTTACATATGGTAGTGTTTATATATCTATGCTACTCTCTCAGTTCATCCCACCTTCCCCTTCCATCACTATGTCCACAAGTCTGTTCTCTACGTCTGTGTCTCTATTTGAGGGCAGGGATCTTTGCCTGCTTTGCTAACTACTTATCTAGGACACAATAAACACTCGATAAATTATTTGTTGAGTGAGCGAATACACCAATCTGAAAACAGGTACAAAAGCTAGTAAATCATAGGATCTGGTGGTAAGACTCCTGGTCACCTTCTTCTTCATCAAGGTCTCTGTGCTTAATAGAAGACAGGAGGGAAGAAGACAGGGCCTTACAGAGCCAGTGCCCCAGAGAGCCTGGCCGAGGGGAAGAGTACTGCTTCGGTTCAGTTCACTCGCTGAGTCTTGTGCAACTCTTTGCGACCACATGGACTGCAGCATGCCAGGCCTCCCTGTCCATCACCAACTCCCAGAGCTTACCCAAACTCACATTCATTGAGTTGGTGATGCCATCCAACCAACTCAGCCTCTATCATCCCCTTCTCCTCCCATCTTCAATCTTTCCCAGCATCAGGGTCTTTTCAAATGAGTCAGCTCTTTGCATCAGGTAGCCAAAGTATTGGAGTTTCAGCTTCAGCATCAGTCCTTCCAATGAATATTCAGAACTGATTTCCTTTAGGATGGACTGGTTGGATCTCCTTGCAGTCCAAGGGACTCTCAAGAGTCTTCTCCAACACCACAGTTCAAAAGCATCAATTCTTCAGCACTAAGCTTTCTTTATAGTCCAACTCTCACATCCATACACAACCACTGGAAAAACCATAGCTTTGACTAGACAGACCTCTGTTCGCAAAGTAATGTCTCTGCTTTGTTGGCAAAGTAATGTCTCAGAGTACCGTTTAGATTATCTGAAACAGGATTCTAGTTTTGATTCGGCCACTTCTGTGTGACCTGGGCTTCAATTTTCTTGTTTATAGAAGTAGAGGTTAGATTAGACCAGGAAGAGGCTGCCCTGAGGCCAGATCCAGCCCACTTCCTGTTCTTAGCACGTTGTCTAGGGCTGCTTAGTGTTGCAACTGCAGAGCCGAACCGTGATGGGGACAGTAGTCTTCAGAGCCTAAAAGGCTTACATTCCCAGCCCGTTTCAGAAAAAGTCTGCCAGCTCCTGGGCTAGACCACCTGAATATAAGAGCCAGTAAAGCAGACTTTGCTTAGTTCACCACTCCCCCTCCAAATTTAGACCTGGCACAAGGCAGGTGTTCAATATATATTTGAATAACTCAAAGTTTTCAGGCTGTTTCACTGAGGCTTGAGCAGTTTACATAACAATAACAGTAGCTGATAGTATTAATACCACTTGTAAGACATGGCCTGGGGTCTTCTCTCATAGCTCAGTTGGTAAAGAATCTGCCTGCAATGCTGGAGACCTGAGTTCAATTCTAGGGTCAGGAAGATCCACTGAGAAGGGATAGGCTACCCACTCCAGTATTCTTGGGCTTCCCTTGTGGCTCAGCTGGTAAAGAATCTGCCTGCAATGAGGAAGATCCCATGGACTCTATATAGTCCATGGGATCACAAAAAATCAGACACGACTGAGTGATTTTCACTTTCAAGGCAGGGCCTAAAAATGTAACTTATATCAACAACCCCATAAGAGAAGTTTTATTCTTATCTTCCCCATTTTATAGATGGAGAAATTGAGACACAAGAAGATTAAATACCTTGTCCTTCTAAGTAAGTGGGACAAGTCGGGACCTGAACTCAAGCTGTCCAATGCTACAGTTCATACTTGAACCACTGCACATAATGCCTGTCACTTGGCCATAGGGACAAAGACAGTTGCTCATTTATCTGTTTGATCTCTTGGTGTCTACACTTGCTTTTCTAAGAAAAGAGGGGGTCTCTAAATTTTTTAAAGTTTGAAAATCGTGGAACTAGATCTAACTAAGTCACTTCAACAGTCTAAAATATAGCTTTAGCAGAGCTACTCTAAAGGAGAAAGTAGAATTGCATCCCTCATCTTTGCTCTTCTCTTTACACATGGAGCCCTAAAGACATCTCTGCAAATTCCACAGCAGGACACCATCCCTCCCCAACTGCACAGAATGAAGAAGATTCTCTGCTTCTCAAAGAAAGAAAAACTAAGAAAGCAATGACAACTTTTATGTCCACTGCACTCTCTAAAAAATATAGGAAAGAACAGACTCAAAGGGACTTAGAACCTAATTCAACTCTCAATTGATTCACTTGTTGTAGAAGCTTAGAGGATGAGCTTGAAAGGTGCACAACCTATGAAGAATTCCAGATACTGAATCTGCAGCTGGGATAAGCACAGAGTGGCGTGAAATTTCACTCCAAATTTCAAGGCTACTGCTCATGGCCCTGAGCTGCTCTTATTTTTCAGCATGTGAGCACATGTTTTCCAACACAGAGACATCAATAAGTCAAGCCAAGGATAATCTCTAGGTCATTAATTAAAGTCTGTGTACAGGCATGCACACGATATCATCATACATAGCATACGGAGCCATAAACACTATGTGGAACCAGCAGCTATAAATTATGAGCATATAATTCCCTTGAGCTTCATAAACCATAAAAATGAAGCTCAAGTGGTTTGTGTAGTCATTTGAATCCCAGAAGGAAATACAGTACCACGATTCAAAAGTTGCTTATTGTTTATTTTTATATAATGGATGGATCCTACTTGTCAATTCACGCGTGCCCTCCTCCCACTGGGGCCGTCCATCCTCAAACTGACTCTCCGTTAGCCATCCCCTCCCAGCCTGGCTTTCCCCAAGGTCTCCCCTCTTCACAGAAAAGGCCCCCCTCCATGGCAGAAGCAGAAGCAGCAGCCTGGTGGGAGTTTGGGGTTTCTCATCCCACTAGCAAATGTTAATAATTCACGAGAGCAGTGTAACTCTGCAAATCATCAACAACTTTTTTTCATGGGATGCAGCATTTGAAACACTGCATTCCATGTATTATGACTTACTTACAGATTTGGAAAAACAACAGCTATTGAGCACTAATGTCTTCATGAAAGTATTGTTTTAAATGATGTCTTCCCAATCCCCTGTCCCCAAATTCCTCAAGTCTCCACTCAAAAATGTGATGTCCTTTCCTTAAATCCTGTGCATTCATCCACTCACTAACCTAACAACGAGAAATCAAATATTTAGTGATCACTGATTATATACTTGGAAATGTGCCATACTTAGAAGGATGTTTTCCTCTCTCAAGAATGTGCAATCTGGTTTAAGAGTAAAATAAAAATACACTGCAGAGAATGAGAATTGGAGTCAGGTAAAAGAAAGTGAAAGTCGCTCAGTGGTGTCTGACTCTTTGCAACCCCATGAACCATACAGTCCATGGAATTCTCTAGGCCAGAATAGTGGAGTGGGTAGCCTTTCCTTTCTCCAGGGGATCTTCCCAATCCAAGGAACCCAGCAGTCAAGTAAACCAGGGTTATATTTGGACTCTGTTGCTTCTTAACTGTGTGGTATTAGGTATGACACTTAATTTCTCAGAACAATTATCTTCTCATCTAAATAAGTGAGGATGATAATATTTGCCTTTCTGAGTAGCTGAGAGTGAGTAACATATACCTCTTACTTGCCATATGCCCTTGGGTAAATTACGTAACCGCTCAGTGTCTCCATTTCCTCAGTCTGCAAAATGGGGATTGTAAGTGTTCTTCTCATGTTATTCTGAAGATTAAATGTGTTATTAAGGGTAAAACATGCAGAAGAGAGCTTGGTACATCATAAAAGCTCAAATGATGTTAGTGGCTCAGGGTGTTTCTCTACATAAAGTGCCTATATCATACCGTTTAGTAGATACTTACAGTATTATAAAATAATATCAGTAACAAATGAGACAAGAAACTATTTCATACCAAATTATGTAACATAGTCTAAAATAATTTTTTTTAAAGAAACACCCCCCAAAGGACTGAACACAGGGACTCACACCTATACATCTATGTTAATAGCAGCATTATTCATAGCAGTCAAAAGGTAGAAGGAAACCAGGTGTCTGTCTACAGGTGAATAGATCAACAAAGGTGGTACGTACATATAATGGAGTATTACTCAGCCTTAAAAAGGAAGGAAATTCTGACACGCTACAACATGGATGAAAGCTGAAGACTTTACGCCATGTGAAAGAAGCCATGTACAAAGGGGCAAATATTGTATATACCTCATTGAGAGAAGTAATATTTACAGAAACAGAAAGTAACACAGTGGCTTCCAGAAGCTGGAGGGATGCAGTATAGAGTCTCTGGGGAAGATGAAAAAATTCTGCAGATGGATGGTGGTGATAGACACAAAGCAAATGTACTTAATGTCACACTCTACACTGAAAAGTGGTTAAAATGGTAAATTTTAAGTCTTTAATTTTACCACACAAAAAAGTTTAGAAACAGATGGCATGCAAAGAGGGTTAAAGAAGTCTAGGGTATCATCTTAGAGCAAGTGGCACAATAATTGCATCTTTGAAGACAGGAAGATCTGGGGAAATGGCATGTTCCAAGTGAGGGGAGCACGCGAGTGAGGGAAGCACGCGCGCGAGTGAGGGAAGCACGCGCGCGAGTGAGGGGAGCACGCGCGCGAGTGAGTGCCCGGGTGGGGAAAAAACCAGGAGGGCATGAGACGGCTGGTCAGAGCCCAGACTGTGCTGGGGAGAGCAGGACCACGGTGAGGAGGTCTGGTAGCAGCCCCTGTCTCTGCCCTACCCCTCCAGGCTCACCCACCCTCAGGCGGTCCAGAGCTAACTTCAGAATTCATGCCACCTCCCAAAACTGTGCCCTTTTGTCTCTTTTCACACTTCCTCTTCCTTGGAAATCCCTTTTGTGTTTTGAATTCCATTCCCTCAAGACCAGGTTCCAAGGTCACCTCCTTGGCAAAGCCTTCCCTGACTCCACTTTCTCTCCTCGATGAGAACCACTGTTCCTCAATAGTGAGGCTTTTCTCTTTTCCTTATGCCCAGGTCCTAGCACGTGCCCAGTGCATTGTTGGTGCTCAATAAATGCATGTGGAACAAGTGAATCCTGGAGCAATTCAGGCAGTAGAGCTGAAACTGGATGCACTGCGCGGAGGTGATGGTTTGAGTAGAGGTAAAGGAAAGATAAGTCCTCAAATAAGCACAGAGAACAGACCGGAAGGGCTAAGACACAGAGTCCAAGGAAGCAAGGAGGAGGACCATGTCCCAAGTCCAGGCAAGAAGGTGGGGGCCCTGGATTAAGTAATTACGATGAGGAGGGAGAAAACTATTTAGGGAAAAAAAACTCCCTCCCCCTAGTAACTGTTTGAATATGAAAAGTCAAGAGCATTGATAACGTTTTTTAATGGGCTAAAATTTTTACTGCGGATGGCTGCAATTAAATGGTTTCATTGATTGAGACCTAGAGAATGGCGGAATGGAGATGCTTCATGGGCAGAGTTCCGGTTTCCGGTGAGGCTGGGCTGCTGTGTTTCCGGGAAGAGAAGAATGACGAGACCTCCCGCCGAGATGAGAGTCACTCACATGTCACTCCCCAGGCTACCACTTCTTCAACCTATTCCAGGCCCCTTTCTTTGTTACACCATCTAGAGTGCCCTATCTTCACAAAACAAAAAGGCTCATCTTCAAAGCTACTTCATGACCAGAACTTAAAAAATAAAAAAGTAAGCTCAGTTATATACAACGTTCAGTAGGAGATGAGTTGACCAGGTTCCTCTTTTCCTGCTTGAACAGAAGAGGAACCTGGTCTAAACACCAGAGGAATTTCTTTGAAGGTCCCTGAGTGACTCTAAACAAGGGAGACACGTTCTCTACTTAGCCTCTCCGACTTCAGTGGCTTCTGGGCCAATGCTACCTTTGGTCTCCTGCCTGACGAGTGGACTGATCAGAAAGCTGCCAAAGCTTAGAGGTCTTACACGTTAAATAGAAATAGTCCAAAGTGCTTTCCGTTAACAGTTTCCTCTTCAGGAACACTGATTATTTGCCAGTATGTATACTGCAGCTTCGCATCAAGGAATTTTGGCTACAGGTAGTGGGAAGCTCCCGGTCTAAAGATACATGGATGTTGAGGGCAGTTACATCAGGAAATTACAACAGGTCGATGGATGGATGCTGTTATCTCTGCCTCCAGGAGATGACAGTCTCGCTATTATCATCCCCCAACACAAACGGGGAAACCAGGTCCCCTGAAAACAGGTTTTTCTATCAAGTGTAGACTGAGGGATGCAGACAGCACCACTGCTGTGCTAGGAGCACCCTCAGAACACCAAAGGCTACACATGGCCAAAAGGCTATGGAAAGAGAAGCAAAATTGTGTAATAATTAAGACAGTGTTTGCCGGTGCTGGACTTCCTTGGGGGAAAATTATTTCTCAGACAATCAACAAATAATTTTAGATGGGTGGACTACCCGCCGACTGATAATGGAGATTTTCACAAAACTCAAGTCATAAAACTCCAGGAAATGAAATAAAAAAGCAAGGTAAATCACCATCAGTTTATTTATGTTATTCGTAACATGCTAATTGTAAAACTCGATCTAAAGATGATCGTCCCAGCAGGTTTCCAAGGTTCCATCTCAGCGCTCCCCACTGTTTCCAAATGCACACACACTCCTGCAAGCCCTCCCCCCACACACAGCAGCTCACTGGTCCCCTAAGAAGGTGACGAACAAAGAGTTGGTCTCCCCTCCAAGCCCTGCATCACGAGCACCACTAAACAAAGGCCCTGGGGACCCTGAGCCTAGGAGACCACACGTTTATTAGCTCTCTTCCAGAAAAAAAAAAAAACCAACAAGGATCATAGAATGAATTCTGGAAAGACTCACTGATTTCTAAATGCCACTCCTAGGACCTGTGACCCTTTCTTACCAGTCCAAGGAAAGATGAGGAAAATAAGCACCATAGGATAAGTTTTCCAAAAGATAAATTTGTTAAAGAAAAGGGTTTTTGGAGAAGGAAATGGCAACCCACTCCTGTATTCTTGCCTGGAAAAGTCCATGGACAGAGGAGCCTGGCGGGCTGCAGTCCATGGGGTTACATGACTGAGCATGTGTGCATGAGGGTGGAGGGAGATGGATTGGTAGCAGTAAAGTGGTAGAACTTTAAAAAAAAAGGGGGGGGGGGTTTAATATGCTTCCTGTATTTTACAGATATGAATGTCATTTTATTCATAAAATGAAGGTAACACATCATATTAGATTTTTTTAATGCCCTTACAAAATATAATGGTCAGTCTCCAAACATTGCCTTTGAAATATTGCTGACTGATGAGATTAAACAGGTTGGGAACTGCCCTCTGATCCAGCGTTTCTTTCTTTGCTTTAATCTTTCGGGCTACAGGTGACCCCTCAGCCCATGGAGTACTAGCATCATCAATCCACACAAGGCGCCTCCCCTTGTCCCTGTTTATATTCCTCCTCCACTCCTCCAGCTAAGCCCGCCTTCATAATAGTTAGCAAAAAAGATAAGCAACAGTCCATGTGCATTAAAGGAGTGTTTACACACAAGCATTATCATATATTTTATAAGTATCTATACACTTCCAAAAACCTACAGCAGTTCTCTCATTTTATGAATGGAGTCATTGAGGACCAAAGAAGCATAGTGACTTGCCCATGGTCACAAAAAGGTATCTTGTACTCTCTCTATTTTTCAATAAGGTTTTTGACCATTTCCCTAAAAGAAAATACACATGTACATACTTTTAAAACATCAATCATTAAATATCAAAATCAAAACTCCCCATGAATCTAGCTATTTCTCTAAGGTTATGCGGATCACTTGAAAGGTCATGTGGACTTGATTCACCTAGGATATCACAAATTGAAAGACAACTTAATAGGCATATTTTTAATGTGATATGCATAAATTACCTTTAGGGATCCCCTTATGGGTCCTCAGAGGAGTTTTTGTTAAAAAAAAAAATGCACGGAACATTTTAAGCAATGTCGAAAGTGATCTAGGATGCCTCTTAGCTCACCATTTTTCCAAGGCTCACGTCCTATCTTCTCTGGCATTTCCTTCCCAGATCCCAAGAGAAAGCATTTTTCTCAAGTCCCACCACCACTTGCATTTTGCTATCTGTTTTCAAAGTTGGCTTTAGAAAATGTCTCCTTTATATATGTCAGTGACACTGACAGTGTCTGTCAGTTTCCCCCATTGGATTTGTCCACAGCTGAAGCCACAGGTTAGAGCACAACTCTTTTTTCACACTCTGATTCATGAAGTAACCGATTCCAGTATACGCACCCAAAATATTTACTACCCAAAAATTACTTCCAAATACAAACCATAGGATAATTTCACCTGTTTAAAAATACTGTAGAGTAGCATCCTAGTGTTGCCTGCCCTTCATCCACAAGAAACAGCGCCTTCACTGACTTCACCCTGTCCCATAGATTCTGTCAAAGGATATGACTTAATTGAAGACTTGTTTATTTTATAATGACTAGCAGGAAAAGCGTCCCACTCTTGACTTGGAGATTTCAAACTTAAACTGAAATCCCTCTGAAAGCCGGTAACCAATTCTATGACCTAACAGAGCCCAGCAATATATCACTGCAAGTCTGTAAAGCCAAGGGCAACCTTGAACATCTGCACTATCTCAAAAGCTTTAGTACTCCTTGGTTGAGAAGTGTCACAAGAATTAGGTTTTCCAATCACCAGCCTGAGACTGACATTGTGCCGTTTATTTCAGCAGAAGAGTTGCTATTTCACAGCAAGAATGGCTTTCACTGCTGTATGAAAGCAGACTTCCTTGTTTAACTATTTGCATCCAGCACTAATTATAGTCATCTGACTTCTTTCTACAAACCACTCTCTGTTCTCAGCAGGACTAGCCATCTATTAAAACGCTTATTGGTTAGATTCCTTCTTCTTTGGCTTTTCTGTGACCTCACTCTAAAGGAGGAGGCTTTCATCTCTTACACATATTGCTTCCACTGTATTTGTACACAGCAAATCTTCAGATGCAGTACTTGATGTTTTAAAAGACAAAACAGTGTTAAAATGAACAGACTTCTCATGGAATTTGATCCATTGAGGACAGCCACATAATCACTAATCTGATCTTTACAGCAATTACAAAAGAATGCCTTTGTGTCCATCTGCTTTGAGTAGCCATGCTACTTGGAAGGAAGGAAGGCCTGGTGCTCACCAGGGCTTGACAGCACGATGTGTGTCCCCTGAGCACCTTGTTTTACATCCTTTCTGGGTAGGAGCCCAGAGTCATGCACACACATGGATGACCTTTTCTCCAACCCAATTTCCCACCATTCTGAACAACCTTAAACCAGGATACTCACTGGACAACAAACAGGGGTACCTGGAAATCCAGAGAAGCCCACGGTGTCATGGCTCCTGACCTGACCTCTGGGTCCACAGCTTTTCTCACATTTACTGACCACGTGCGTCCAAACCTACCTTACCAACCACAGACAGATCTGCAGCATGAGCAGCAGCTGCCTCTGTCTTCCAGGCTGCCACCAGGTTCAAGAAGGGGTGAATAGAAGGATGAAAGAGAATCGAATCAAATCGAATCGCTCTTCATCCTTCCAGGGGATATAAGCCTCTTTGATTAAGTAGAAACAAAATGTATGAAAACAGGACGTCATAATCTTATCTCATTGGTTTGTTTGTTTTTTCCCTTGTCACTCATGTCATAAGCAGCATGGCTACCTAAAATGACATGTGACTTGAGAGTAGGTAAAATGGCACACAATTTTCCCTAAGAAAAGATAAACGATGGTGAAAATAGATAGGCGTGGATACAGAGGAATGTAATTTTCATCCTTTAAAAAGAACGAGGGAGAGCGAGTGAGAAACAAAGAAACGTGGCCAGCGTCCTCAGTGACCCACACAGATCACATTATACAGGATGGGGTAATGTGATTGCTTGTTCTCAAAACAGCCCGCAGACGCGCCACTGCTACTGCGTGAGCTTCGAGTGACGGCAGAGCCCTGCTGGAAGTCCTACTAAAAGGGAATTACAATAATCAAGCCAGAAGCTCTGTCAGGGCGTGTGTTACTGCAGCAAAATTAAGGACAGAAGCACAACCTGCCTGAGGCCTCTAAATCACAAAACCGTTGTCTTAACCTTCCAAACACTGTTCATTGAAAGAAGGGGTATCATTTAAAAAAAAAAAATTAAGATTGAGCACAGCAGTCTTAGGCTGATTTCTTTTTTGTATGCATTTAAATCATTGGCTCCATTCATCTTTGCTAGTTCTTCCCTCTGATGGCCCCGTCCCTTGTTTATGCTACCCACTCAATCTTGACTTTCAGTCATGAGATTTCAATCATAAGATTGAAAGTCAAGGATTTAGAAATTATTTCCTTCACAGAACATTTTAAATAAAACATGTGTGGTAAACAGTTTTTATACACCTCAATAAATACACTTCCATCATCAAAAGCCATCTTGGAGCTTTTGAATAAAATGAACTAGAATCTTAGCTTTAGAAGAACTAAAGCTTCAACCACTAGGGAATCTGGTCGGTTCAGTCAAATCATTTTTACGTGCATGAAAATGTCAGTCAAATTCATCTTCACACTCTACGGATTAGTGATTTTCAAGCTGTGTTCTCAGAGCTGGAGAACTCCAGAGGACGAGCAGAGATCTCTCACCCTCAGCCCAGCCAACTCTACCTACCCATCTTCCCCATCCCACCCGTCACGTCTGTCACCACCGGGTACCAGCACTGTCCTTTCACCCAGACCAGTGCACAAGCCCCTTACAGATTCCCTTGCTTCTTCACCAGCCCACTTCCATCTGTTTTTCACATGGCAGCCCCAACATTCCTTTTAAAACATAGACCAGCTCATATTTCTTCCCTGTCTAAGCCCTTTCAAGGACTCCATATTTTATTTCAAAGAAAATTGAAGCTCCATGCTTTGCCTTAAAAAACTCTGCAAAACCCATCCTCGAGTTTGTGCCCCTCTCTCTGACTCACAAAAGTTGCAGCTGAGAAAGAAAATACTTGCCCTTCTGTGCCTTGAAAACACCAGCTCCTTCTCCCCACAAGGAGTGCAAACCTCAGGGCCTTTGCACATGCAACTCACTGTCTTTGCAGAGCTGGCCCCTCATCATCTTACATTTGAGCCTCCATGCCCCCTCCTCAAAAAACTTGTCCCTGACCACCGTATCAATTCGTTTTTTTCCCCAGCATTGTTCTCTGTCACTGTATCCTGTTCATCTCTTTCACAGAAGCCATCACAAAGCGATTTATTCAACTTACTGATTTTACTGACTGTACCCCAACTAGACCGAGCTGCATGAGCAGTGATGCTAATGCCTGTTCACAGGTTCCTTGTGGGCCATGCACCTGCCTGATTTCACCATTAGGTTTTGGCAAAATGATAACACAATCGGTGGTTGTAGCTAAATGAAGGAAGGAAGAAATCTACGGCTGATTCATGCTGATATTTGATAGAAACAAACACCATACTGTAAAGCAATTACCCGTCAATTAAAAAAAAATAAGCCAATGAAGGAAGGAAGACATGAGAGATTAAATCAGTCCATTTGTAACAAAGGCGTAAAAGGAGAACATATACAATAGGTAGGCTTCACCACTGCACTCTTGTCATTACAGCCTGAAATTTAAATTGAAGGGAATTCTGCATAATCTGAAGTTTCTTTACATGCTCTTTCCTCCTACATTTTAGGGGAAGAGGACAATGAAAGGGATTAGAAGCAAGTCTTGGATCTGGTTCTCCCCACCCCCACCAGCCTTGCCTCCTGTTTGATGGGGACAAAACAAGGCAGGCACCTGGTTGAGCCCTTCCCCCAGCAGCTCTCGGGGTCCTGGTTTCGGCAGCAGCCTTTCCTTACTGGCCCATGGTCTTCCTTGCGTGTCACTCAGGCAGCAAGGCCCATGCTTCCTACCCAATTCTGTGAGGTCTCTTGGAGCACATATAACATCTGGCAGTACCCTGAAATCACAGGTCTGGATGTTGCAAAGGTATCTCCATATATCACCCTCCTGCTCTGCAGGGAAAAAAGTTATTTTTGATTGAAATCACTTTTTCAGTTATGCCAGGTCAGAGGAAGTTCATCATCCCCATTGTTCAGTTTTCCTCTGAGTCAATTTTTTTTTAATTTTGTTTCGTTCTAAAATTAAATATTTTTTAATGTATTATTTTACATAGATATATAGCTAAAAGCAAAGGCATATGATTGAGACTAATGTACAAGAATGACTATGTACACATGCATATATATATATATATATATATATATATAAATTAAGTCATTTTAAATTCTGATCTACCATACAATGTCAATGGTTTCTACACAACCATTTATCACACAGTTTATCAATATAACTTACCATTTTTTTCAATTCTGTCTTCATCTGGAAAGAAGATCAGCTACTAGAAAGTTTTAACTCAATACTACGAAGAGAGAAGAAACTGATTTATTGTCATAATTTTAAAAGAAAGTGATATAATAACATTCACAAATGACATTCATTTTATTTTTTATTTTGATATTCATTTTAAAATGTAATGTCCATGCTCAGAGTTCGCAGACAAAATTATTGAGCATTCTGTCACCTCTACATGCTAACAAAATTATAAAGCAATGTTCACACTATTTGGAAGAAATCCATGTTTTTTCTTTTCTGTTTCAATAACTTGGTCAAAGGTTGAGAAAATGGGACCTCAAAAGAATCATAAACTGTGAAAAAAGAATGATGATTGCAGGTCTTTTAAATACTGAAGTTAAAATCAAGCTAAATGGATTTTCTTGAAAAATAATTTGTGGCAGATATAATTTAAGCTCCCAAAAGAAAGAAATCATTTATCTGAGGATAATGATGTTTACACAGAAAACAACGTGGTGACCAAACTCAGCTCTGTTATATTTTATTTCTTAAACCTTTCTCTTTATTTCTTTACCAATTAATACTTTTCTCTTTTTCCTTTAATTTCCTTCTCTTTTTCATTGCTTTGTGAAAAGTAAGAAGGGAAGAAGAAGAAAAGGGAAGAAAAACTTAGGAGCGAGGGAAAGATTCCTCCATACATAGCCTTTCCTGGGTCGTGTGATGAGTTGTAAGCACCAAAATATTTCCTGCCAAGGATGGGCACTTGGAAAATGGGGGCCCGGGCACACTGTGTCTCTGGCAGGCCTCCCCCCATCCACATCCTCCTTCCAGACGTAAGAGGCTTGCCTTCTCCCCATAGAGACACCCCCTCTCCCGTTCTAAAGTTGGTTTGACTATTGTTACAGTGCTTAACCTCTCAAAGCAGTGTCTGACTGTTGCCTCCTCCCTGCCTCCTTATTTTCATAATGTACTGACCTTGTGTCTCATTCTTCCAGAAACTGCCTTTCCGGAAGGCACTGACTTTCAGTGGAAAAGTGGACTCTGGAGTTAACACCTCTGAGTTTGAGTCCTAGCTTTGCAACTTATAGCTGTGTGACTTTGGGCAACTTACTCACCATCTCTGAGACCCAATTTCCCTGGATGCAAAAGTGGGGATAAGAGTTTCTTCTGCATCTGTTGTTAGGATGCTTTAGTATAATAAACTTACTGTGAAGGGATTTTTTACAGAGGCCGGCATACAGTAAGCACTTGATAAATGAAGGTGGTAGCTATAATACTACTTGACATTTTTAATCTAACTTTAACTTTAGAAAATGTCTGATTAACAAATAAATGTAAACATATGAAGAGTTCATATAGAATAATGTTTTAGAACCTTTACTTCGCATTTTTCATCCTAAGGTCAGCTTGAGTCATTCACAAAAACACTATGGGGAAAAAAAATGTTTTATACTCATAAAGTTTCAGAAAAACGTGATTGTAAATCAGAGCAACAATATTGAGATGAACAAATGTTTAGAAAGAAGGCACCAAAAAAGAGCAGAAGTATGCTACTATCCAAGAAATTTAACCATTTATTCAGCAAAATTCACTTCAGGTCAGCAAACCCTCATAAAGGACCTGCCAAACACCGGGAATAGAGAGAGAATTAAAACACGCTCCCTGCCCTCGAGGAATCTGCACACCAGTGAGGAACACACACCAAACTGCTTCAGAAGATTTGGTTAAATGAAGTTTACATGCTTCAGGGAGCAAAGAGAAGGGACCCTTCACCTAATCTGTGGTCAAGGAAAGGCTTTCCAGAAAAGTCGACACCTGAACTGTCTTTAAAAACGAATCCAAGTGACGTGTGTGAAGAAGGATGGGCGGGCAACCACTGCAGGCAGAGCAAACTGCTGAAGGGAGGCGGGAAGCGTCAGAGCACGCCTGGAGAAGCGTCCCCCAAGCCCGTGTCAGTAGACCATCCGGCGCGCGGGGGACGGCGAGGAAGCGGGGCCGCGGAGGTGCCCGGAGGCCTGCCCTTGGCTCTCCCCGGGACAGAGGCACGTGGAAGGGGCCCGCGCGGGTGGGTTTGGTCTTGACGGATCGTGCTGGCTTGGGAGTGAAGACACAGGCTTGGGGATGGGGTGACAGGCGAAGGGCCCGCGAGGCGCGCAGAAATACAAGCCAGGCGTGGACGGCGAAACTCCAAGAGAGGGTCCCAGCTCTTCACCTGAGAGATGTTACAAGTGGGTTCCCGGAATATGCAGAAAGCAAAACCGGCAAGTTACACGTAAAACCTTGAAGAAATAATAAAGGTAAAAGCTAATATCAAAATGTCAGACTCTGACTCTCTGTGTGTGTGTGTGTGTGTGTGTGTGTGTGTGTGTGTGTGTGTGTGTGAGTGAGTGCATGCTAAGTCGCTTCTGTCTGCCTGACTCTTTGTGATCCTATGGACTATAGACAGCCAGGCCCCTCTGTCCATGGGATTCTCCAGGCAAGAATACTGGAGTGGGTTGCCATGCCCTCCTCCAGGGGATCTTCCCGACCTGGGGATCGAACCCATGTCTCTTGTGTCTCCTGCACTAGCAGGCGGGTTCTTTACCACTGGCGCCACCTGGGAAGACTTAAGACTTTGCCCAACAGTTTCCAAACACTGGAAATGTTCACAAGGACACAAGGTACCCATATTAACAGCAGCTCCTGATTTGTGATCTACAAATCAATGTAATCATTACTCTCTACACCAGGAACATCTGTTTAATAAAATATTTTAAATGTCTACTGTCAATTTTTAACAACTACATGGGGCTTTGAAAACTAGACACATAGCTAGATTCCAAAGTGGTGCTCCATTTAAATTCTTTTTGCATTAGGTCTTATTCCTTTCCCACCAGTTTTTAGATTAATTAATGTAAATATAAGACTATCCACACACTCAAATTATTTGACAAACTTGAATAAAATAACAAATGTTCTTGATCAAATAATCGCTTTTAACAGTGTTGGAAAAACTAAATTGACTCATCAATTCAATCAAGATGAATGAATTAGTTGTTCTGTTGACACAGTTTCTTTCAAAATAAAAAATGATCTGCCATTGCACAAAAGCCAAATGTTCTGCATTGGAGTTCGATGCATCAAAAAACAAACAAAAATTTCAAATGAGTGCCTAATCAAGGATCTTTAATCATAAGTGAGTACCAGGAAAATATATAATAGATTTTTTAAATCCATTAAAAATTAGTTGATAACTTTCCCTTAATAATAACCACACTGTTGAATAGATATGTACTAATGCATTCAGTATTTTAAAACACTGGTGGGTTAAATGCCAACCAATAGTGGAGTGGCTGAAAAATGGTACAAGGTTTCTTTTGGAGGTGATGAAAATATTCTAAAGTTATATGGTGGTGGAAGTTATGTAACTCTGTAGGTATACTAAAATTTATGGATTTGTATACTTAAAACGGGTGTACTTTATAGTATGCAAATTATATCTAAATAAAGCTGTTTTATTTTAAAGCCAAAAGAGGAAGCAGCATTTGAAATTACACACCAGTCCTCTCTGAAGAAATGAGAGATTGCCAAATGAATAACAACCATAGTTTCAGGGGCAAAGATCAGTTGGAGGAGCAGTCATCAGAATCCTGAGGGAGAGAACAAATGCAATTGTCAACAACAACAACAAAGAACATATGGTGGGTAATTTGAAAAAAAAGATAATATTCTCAGCCTCAGGAATCTGAAATATTCTTGAGACGTTGCAGTGGTCACATGAGGCCATAATAAGAACACAAGGAAAGTCACGGGCTATCCATTAGAAATGCCAGCAAAGAACTTGCAGGAGGGAAAGGGCCATGTGGGCGCTCTTTGGGTAACAGTGCAGCTTTCCTGGGATTTGTTCCACATTTTGAATGAAGAATATGCTGAATTTGAGTAGTAAAACAAAGCTGGATCAAAAAAGGTACGAAGAAGACCAAGAGGCGAAATGATGAAGGAAAGGCGTGCAGAGGCAGCAAGAAGTGCTGTCATTGTGGGGCTGGTAACAAGAATCACGCCAGTAGGGCTGGCATCTGTTATAATCTACCAGCAAAGTCTGTCTTTGCTCTTACCAGCATGCGTGTGCTTGCTACGTTGCTTCAGTCCTTTCTGACTCTTTGCGAACCTACGGACTGTAAGCCGCCAGGCTCCTCTGTCTTTGGGATTCTCCAGGCAAGAATACTGGAGTGGGTTTCCGTGCCCTCCTCCAGGGGATCTTCCAGTCCCAGAGATCAAAGCCACATCTCTTATGACTCCTGCATTGCCAGGTGGGTTCTTCCCCACTAGCACCACCTGGGAAGCAGAGTCTAAACTTTTAAGTTCTGGGGAAGGTGAGAAAGAAATGTAAGAAACAATGTTGTGAATAGGCTAATTTGAATTTTGACCCGTCAAATCCAGACGTGAAGAGGAGAGAATGAAAATATTTCAATAACTGAGAAGAGGAAATGTTTCAGAGAAGGAACCCAGAGACCACAAGAATTTAGAAGAGAAACAGGAGGGACAGAGAAGACTTCAATGGCCCATGGTTTCTGAGCCTGAAGGAAGGGACAAAGACAAGGGGGTTAAAAATACTGCGGTTTGGAAGAGAGAAAGGTTGGTTGGAATATTGAACTTGAGCACAGATCCCCTGAGTGAAGTTATTTTATCAAATCAGGACAGGTTAGACAGGAGGAGAGGAAGGAGCAAGAAGCAATGGTCCCTGCCTTTACCTTTCATATTTTTTTATTTGTACCTATAAAAGGACTGGGATTGGGTCCCAGAAAACTGTCTGACTCCTCAAAACTTCAGCTTTTAAAGATATCCGGCTTTCTCAAGTATGTGTAGATATTAAACAAAATATGAATTAACAAGAATTCCAATGTCTTGAACATATAATTCAACAGCGATATATTATTGCTAGTTAAAGCAATTTTCAAGGCATGAACCATACTAGTTCTACAAGAACATTTGCTTCGTGTGTTTTTCTTCTAGAAAATTAATAATTTTGGCAATGTGTTTTGTGATGTTCTTTCTAACATGTGTTGTAGAAGGATATTGTTACAACTGCTGCTTTGTGTATTCTGGCTCGCAAAGATGATTTCACACTTACTAAGTTTGAAATTTAAATTGTGGGTTTGGCCATGGCTATTGCCAGACAGCAATATCACAGAGTTACAATAAAGTTAAGAAAATTTTGTTGTCATTTTAGATTTTTAACTTTATTCAGAAAAAAAAAACTACATAATTTCAGAATTACAGACATGTGAGGTATCGACTAATATTTTGCTTTAGACAAACAGATTTTGCTAGTTCAGAGAGATCTGCAGGGCATGTGCTGTTGAAACAGCTCTTTCCCAAACTAAGCAATAAATCTGAATTGACAACTACACAAAGCCATCATCAAGTCAGGAAGGACTGTGTCCACAGTGTAGGCATTCAGGTAATTGAATAGGTAAGAGGGAAACAGTGAAATGACAGAACTCCACTGTTGCAAGAGATATCAGAGATCATCTTTAAATTATAATCCATTAAAAAAATCCTCATATTTGAGAGTATACAGAAGATCTTTAATTATTTTTAATGCTAATCACAGGGATCATCAAAAATTTAATTCAACTCCTAAAATATTTAGGTTGTGTGTGCATGTATGCTCAGCTATGTTCAATTCATTGCAACTCCATGAACTGTAGCTCGCCAGGCTCCTCTGTCCATGGAATTTTCTAGGGAAAGGTACTGCAGAGGGTTGCCATTTCCTACTCCAGGGGATCTTCCCGACCCAGGGATTGAACCCAAGTTTCTTGTGTCCTGCACTGGCAGGTGGATTCTTTAACACTGGCACCACTTGGAAGCCTTAAAAACATTTAGGTTACCCTCTTAAACAACAGCACCAAGAACTGATTAATATTTTAATTAAAAAGACATTTGCAAAAAAATCTATATGAATCAAGATTTTGCAGAAAAACTGAGTTTTAGAGATCTTTTCATTGGAAATTAAAATTATTTTATTTTATACATTTACAGTTTTGTTCTATTTTATTTTATACATTCACAGTTTTGGTCTTATGTGGCATCTGGTCAAATACCAAGAAGAAAAGAAAGAAAGAATTTATGTTTTTAAATATCCATTCAATGAAATACATAGAACTGTATGCTGGTAACATTAATCACCAGAGCTACAAAAAATAGAAATTTCTTAATGAATAGATAAATTTTCTTCAGATTCTCCATAACTTTGTTTTCCATGAAAATTCCTAAGACATCTCTCATGAAGTCATTTTTGAAATTTTTACAAATGATAGGCATATCTTCCTGAAGACTGTGAGTATACTTTAGATGTCTGTCATGATGATGTGTATATCCACTCTATACTGTTCCCTTTAACTTACTGGCACAGCATTGAGAGAAAAATGGCAATCTGTCTCCAGAAAACTGATTCTGAGCTGCATCTTTTAAGACTAAAGAATGTCTTTGGCTTAAAGAAAAAGAAATATACAAAAGGCATAAAAATCAAATGGGTGATACAATTGGAAAAGTTTTTTTTTTTTTTCATTAGAAATAGAACTTCAGATATTTAGCTGGAAGATATTGTCAACTACACGTTTTTTTAATCTTTTTTCCAAAAGGCAACATCTCAACACCTCATGGAAGATGGCATGATTTCATGAGATCTGTAAGAAGCTGGTTTTTCCCATACTCTGGCATCACAATGAGAAAATAACTCTTTTACAGAAATAGCCAAAATGAGGAAGTGCTGTTTGCAAATTTTACATAAATTTATAAAATTACTGCCTAGAAGATATGATTACAAACAAGTGAAAATCAAATATCTCTTACTCTAAGGTAGTTAAACACACAACCTCAAATAGAAGACCTGAGAACACCAATGACCACGGGCCGAGACCTCCATAATAGTAAACCAGCGCCATCTAGTGGCTGAAAATGGAAATAGCAACAGAAGCTATTTTATACGCGATTTGCAGAAGGCTCTGGGAAAGAGGGGATGAGGCTGTCACAGGTGCAGATAATTCTGAAAACCAGGATGCTGAGGGTGAGTATTCTGCAGAGACTGAGGAGGAAGAAGAGAAGAAAAACAGAAAGAGATGGGTTGTTTTGGCATAGGTGGTGACCCTGTAAAAATTCATGGCCAGGATGAGGTGAGGAGAAATGCAAGATCCTGGCTGTTACTAGCAAACATAACTTTTACCCTGAGCACTCAGCCCTTTTCAGAGAATATCGCTCTCCTGTGCCTTTTACTGTATATATCTTTCTTTCTTCTTTCTTACCCTTTTCCCTAATTGCACCTTCTACAAATCTTTTCAGTCAGTTCAGTTCAATCGCTCAGTCGTGTCCGACTCTGCGACCCCATGGACAAATCTTTTAGGGCTGGAAATCTGTTGATGATACAAGATTTTTAAAATTGCCTCATGAATTAAGGAATTTCTGGCTTTAAGACAGTACAATAAACTTTTAGAACTACATTTATCCTTTATGGACCATCTACATTTAAGGAATGCAAGAAACTGAGGCTAGGAAAATTTAGGTGTCCTGGAGTCACCCAGGTGGTGAGTGACAGAACTCAGACTGAATACAAGCTTTCCTCATGGACCAGGCCCAATGGGAAGGAATTTTCCTGCCAGGTGGGCACACCTACAAAATGTTCCTCAAAAGTTTTCCTACCTCTAGCCTATTTTTATTTGTTTTGCATATGTTTGGAATTTCAGACGCTTAGTAAAAATTATATATTTTCCTCATTTTCTTTGAGCTACCTTGAAGGAAATCAGAATTTAATATAAATGCATAGCTACCAGAAAAAATAAAATGGGCAGTTATCTCTGAGTTTGTGTATCCAATATGTTTCAGAAAAGAATGAACTGATTTAAATATAAATTCTGTGTTTTTATGGTCTTTTTAACATGGTACAACAAAACACAACATTTTATCTTTAATTCCTTCTATTTGTATGCAACTTTTTGCCATATTGTCATCCGCTGCAGAATGAAACTTTAGGAAGTAGTCTGTAAGTTTTTGTAAAGGAAGTAGCTTAGAGTGACCTACATGTATACCTTTATGGTGAAGTTTTTAAATATTAATTTTGATTAATCAACATTTTAGAGAAGATTTATGTCTTCTACAATTCTTATTTGCAACAGCTAAACATTCAGTGCCTCTGCAAGTCAGCCGCCATATAAACCAGGAAATCACGTCCTTTAATACATATTACTATATCTGCAAGTAAAAAGCTTCAAACACACCTTTTTCCTTTTTAATGAGATATTTTACACATTCACATCCCACTCCCCAAGAACATCTTGGAGAGGGACTCTCAAATGTTAAAATTAGTAACCATCAGTTACTTTTCACCAATGCAAAATTCATTGTAATCTTTTTATAAAGAAAATAAAGCCAGAGTATTGTTCAAAATCATTCAAGGAAAGAAGTCAATGCTGTTGAATTTGAACTGAGCCCTGTGCTCCTGGCAAACAGAGAAGGCTATAGGAGTTCTCCCATTCTTTGCATTCTGGAAAACAGCTTCTTGCGAAGAACCAGCCTTCCCAAATGACTCGATATAGACGAGACTCGTAGATGCTCCCGTGTTTCCCTACGGCAAGGTCAGCCTTGGCTTCATAAACGATCAGCCCAACCCCTTGTCCCCACTGACCAAGCAGAACAGAATGTCTGGTGACCGAGCACTGTTAAACCCCTCCTTTGCTCAGGTCCCTGGCCTGGTGCCTGCCCTCAGCCTGAGTCAGCGCGAGGCCCCTATTTGCGGGTCCTTCCTGGAGAAAAGGCTGGTGTCAAGACAAACCACTCCCTCACCTGCTGTCCTATATGCCATCCTGTCATTCCACTTCCCCACACCAGGCGCTTTCTAGCTTTGTCTCCTTCTCTCATAAAAGCCCTTTTGCCTGACTCTGAAGACACTGCAGATGGTTGGATGGCATTGCTGACTCAACGGATATGAGTTTGAGCAAACTCAGGGAGACAGTCAAGGACAGGGAAGCCTGGCGTGCTGCAGTTTATGGGGTCGCCAAGAGTCAACTTAGCGCCTGAACAACCACTTCCTCTTATAAAAGCCCTTTTGCCTAACTCTTCAGACACTTCAAGTCCCATGGTCACTATTCTGTCTATGGCAATAGCCCCCTTACAACACTGTAATAGCCCCTTCCCCCTTTTGCAATTAAAGTCTCTCTTTATTAAGTCTATTTCTTGTTTGATAAAAACAAGAATTCTAATTAAAGCTGAGGGACATTGGCAACTAAATAAAGCGAACCAGGATGATAAAGTCTTCTGGCTCTAGAAGCAAAATCATACCATGTTCATGAGGGTAAACGTATTTCTCATACTTTTTTCTTTGCTCCAAGATAAAATTTCACAACTTTTCAAGAGCAGTGCTTTTTGGAAAAGATCTGCATTCACATGAATAGTGAAATCTTTTCACAGATTATACTAAAAGTCCCAATATTTTCCAAGTTTCATTCTGGAATATCAAGTTGTCCCAATTTGCCCAGATCCAAGCTTACATTTAATAAGTGGGGGGGAAAAAAAAACACTTATTCAGTAGAAGCTCACTCAATCTTGCAATTCAGTATTGTATAGTGGGGTGAGAAATCTAAATAGCTTTACTCAAAATTCCTGTCAAATTGCTCAGTACTCATTTTGTTTACCAGAGTAAAAAATTTAATTTTTCAATGAGAAAAACCATACATTTCGAGGCCCAGTGCCACCACAAATCTCCAGGACATTTCTATGGTCAGAACTGACCAATACCATATGCCGTATTATGTAAACAAATACATACCAATAGGTTCAATTGTACAAACCACAGGAGGAAACAAAAATGATGAGATGAACAGATGTCTTAGAAGCATAATGATGTCTCTGACAATCAGGAGACAAAGATCTATGTTTCCCTTTGGTCTGTAAAAATCAGTTTGAAATCTTCATAGATACCCACTCTTTATTTTTTAATTTCATATATATATATATATATATATATATATATACATACACACACACACACACATATGAAACAGTGAAATGACTGGTTGGCGTTTCATAACCTTAGCATATCCAGGTAACTGAATTAATTTAGCTAGTGCCCTTCTACACGTGTTGGGGGAAAAAAATCATTCATTTCCCTTGACATCAGTTCTAGGCTCAGATCCAATGCCCGGGAACTCTGATTCATTTCTACTGCATTTATTTAATGCTGCTATTTATTCATTCCTTTATTTGTTAATACTAATTGAACACCTACTGTGTGCTAGCATTGAGGATACGATTCCGAACAAAATAGACCAAAGTCTCTGCCCTCCTGGAACATGTAATTAAGACAGAAAATGAGCCACATTAATGAGTAAAATATAATCTATAGAAGACTAGGTGTATTTTGTACTCAGTACAAAAAATAAAGCAGGAAAGGGAGCTACAAAGTGCCAGGGGGCAGGCAGGAGGATTTCAGGCACTGACAGGTGTATTTAAGTTGAGTCCTCAAGAAAGTGAAGAAATGCCAAGCAGGTATCTGGGGGAAGAACATTCCTGGCAAAGGGGTGGCCGGTGCCCAGGCCTGGAAGCAGGAAAACTGACACGTACTGCAGTGCTGAGCGCTACAGACCTTGTGAAGATGCGGAAATCATGTAAAGAAGCAGGGCTAGCTTGGTTGGACGAGGCAAGAGCAGGTTTCTGAATCAGCTTGGTACCCCATAGATTCAGCTGCGTTTCCTCCTCCCGCTCCACCACCCCCCCCCCACCCCCCCCCCACTTTCCCGCTCATTCGCGTGGCAGGCCAGCAGGAGACCCAGCTTGTCTAGGTCTCCCTCTTGCATTGACACATGGTGGGGGTTCTTCTCAGTTGAGTTTTGTTGAGTCGAAGCCGGGAGCTGGTCACAGAGAGAGAGGGGAAACCGTGCTGCCGTCCGGTGGGCACGTGGCCTTGCCGATGCCTGTCTTTGTCCCGTGGCGGCGTGCGTCACCGCGCGAACGCCTTGAGAAGGGGGTTCCGGGCCGTGGCGGCGTGCGTCACCGCGCGAACGCCTTGAGAAGGGGGTTCCGGGCCGTGGCGGCGTGCGTCACCGCGCGAACGCCTTGAGAAGGGGGTTCCGGGCCGTGGCGGCGTGCGTCACCGCGCGAACGCCTTGAGAACGGGGTCCCGGCCCGTGGCAGCGTGCGTCACCGCACGGACGCCTTGAGAACGGGGTCCCGGCCCGTGGCGGCGTGCGTCACCGCGCGAACGCCTTGAGAAGGGGGTCCCGGCCCGTGGCGGCGTGCGTCACCGCGCGAACGCCTTGAGAACGGGGTTCTGGCCCGTGGTCTCCCCTCCTCCCTGGTCTCAATGCAGGTGCTCATGCCAGCCTCCAGGCTGCCAAACAGGTCTCTGCTGGGTGGGGGCACCTGTTCCATCGGGCAGGAGACTGCTCTGTCCAGCCCCCTTCTGCTCCACCCATCCCACCCTCGCCAGCTAAGAAAGCATTCCAGCCCTTTCTAAGCCTTTTCCCTCCTGGATAAGCCCAGAGGATGGATACCTAGGATGGAGCCAAAACGGCCATAGAGTTAGCATCAGGACAACCCTCTATGTCAGCCCTGCACTCAGGCCCCATCCCAGGGGCCTCTGCTCCTTACTGAGAGGAAGTGCTGGCATCTAGTCGAGGTCACGTGCGGAATCTCACCCAAGGTGTCTGAAGATCAACACGCTGTCACCCAGAAATGCTGCTCTGGCTTCCCAGCCAGCAGGGCTTTCCTGGACCCATGGGGGCAGCGAGGGAACCCGTTCCCTTCCGGCAGGGGAGCCAGGTGGGTGGGAGATTTGGGACATCCGGACAGCATAGTGCAGGTTCACATGCTCTTGTCCTACCCCCAGCATCTTGGCCAGACGAAGGTACTTACGGATCCCCGTGTTCAGCTACTTGGTCTTTTTATCATCTGCTCTGGAGAAGGAAATGGCAACCTACTCCAGTATTCTTGCCTGGAAAATCCCATGGACGGAGAAATCTGGTAGGCTATACAGTCCATGGGGTCGCAGAGTCGGACACGACTGAGTGACTTCACTTTCACTTTAAAGCTAATAGCAAATCAACTGTTTAAGAGCTGGAAAGTGAAAAGTGAAAGTGTATAGTCCATGGAATTCTCCAGGCCAGAATACTGGAGTGGGTAGCCGTTCCCTTCTGCAGGGCATCTTCCCAACCCAGGGATCGAACCCAGGTCTCCCGCTTTGCAGGCAGATTCTTTATCAGCTGAGCCACCAGGGAAAAGCTGGAAGTGAAATATAAACACGGTCCACAGCAGTTTAGATTCCATAACAACAACATAGGGAAGAAAGCTCAGCAGGCGGGGGGAGGAGGGGCTGGAGTTATAGACAGCGGACAGGGTGTCCCTAAACGAGCTCAAATCTGAGAGGAGTCCTGTACAAAGGATGTGGGTCAGTGACACAGCACCCACGGTGCCAACTAGAGTTAGGACCATAGCAAGGGGAACTATAAATATTACATAGATATGTAAGTATACGAATATGGTATAAATTTATAAAAGTTACACAATGTTTCTATATGCAAACTATGTTTGGGCATAACACTAAAAATATTATGTTTCCCTGTGCATAGAACGTCCTTTGGTTCCTCAGATGTATATATCAAAAGGGCCTCTTCTTAGGTTTGTTGTTTGAGACAAAGAAGTAGAAAATTCTCTGTCAGATACAAAGCCTTATTAATGGAGGTGGGATCCAGCATTAATTTAGGACCCAGAGGAGTTCAGATGATTATTTTCTCTCACCTCTGCAAAGGACAATCATTTAGCAGTACTATCATGAAATGTACACATTTCTTTCACGGGCCCCCTACCTTCAACTGCAGGCCTCAGCCGCGCCCTCCTCCTTCCGGGGGTCTAAGCCCTGGCTGCTGGGCACATGCCCTCTCTGGGAACATCTTCCACACGACATGCCCACGCCCACTCCCCTTTCTCCCAAGCTCAGTCTATGCCAGGGTCAGAAGGAGTCAAACAAGAGCAAGAGGTGTCCCTGTACACACTGCTGCGTTTAAAATGGATCAGCAACAAGGTCCTACCAAGGAGCACAGGGAACTCTGCTCCATGTTACGTGGGAGCCGGAATGGAGGGGAGCTTGGGGTACATGTACATGGATACATGGATATGTATAGGATACATGTTTACGTGTGGCTGAGTTGCTCTGCTATGCACCTGAAACCATCACAACGTTGTTAATCAGTTATACACCAAGGTACAATAAAAAGTTTTAAAAAAATGTTTAAAAAGGCAAGTCCCTGGCCTCCATGAGGGGAGATTAGAGGAGACCCCAGGAGGAAAGGCTTACAAAACAAGACCAGGAGGCTGAGCCCTGGGAGAAAGGCTAAATCCTGCTCCCTATCCTAAAGGAAATTAGCCAAGGAAATCCACTATCCAAAAGCACTAATAATGTCTGGTAGTATAAATGTGTTTTCCCTCAAGCACACCTACTATTTTTAAGAGGCTGCTTTAAATAAAAGAAACGGACCTCGGGTGATGACTTGCTGAGCGGAGGTTCTTGGAGAGGGGTCTTTCAAGTCCTTCCCAGCAGTAAGCCTGGGGGTTAGGCCTCAGGCGGGCAGGCCAGTCCAAGGAAACAAGACCCAGCAGTCTAGGCAGTCTAGGGAGTAAAATTCACCTGAGTCCTGCCCCCACCCCTGCTCAGCACGGGCCACCTGCCTCCTGCTGTCTCTTCTCACCCCACAGTCACTCCAAAGGGAACGCATTCCTCATTTTGGGTTGGTATCTGCCTGATGGTAAATAAATGAAATATGGATTCCCTTCAGTTTTAGAACTCACGTCCATCAGAATGTTAAGAATCCTGCGTTTCAATTCCAGTTCTTTCCATTGATTTGGAGAAATAACATTTAAGTATCAGTTTTCCCATTAGATTATCAAAGATTATTGAGTTGTTATTTATTAGTAAATGTCCCATTCTTCTATTCTCTGTATTATCCCTTTAAAAAGCTCTAAGAGCACCCTCAAATCTTCATTTACAGTATCTAACAATTGTACCTTTTTACAACACAGAAAACCTACATTAATATTGCATTTGATGTTCATGTTTCCCTACCACTTTCTTCCTTTTTGAATTCTTTAAAAAATATCTTGTATACATAAATTGAAATTCCATTTCTAATTTTATTCCACTCTCTTGTGAAAGCAACAATTAAAATATTTGTAATGAATAGACATATTCTGGCATTTAAAATATAAAACCAAAGTGGAAAAATATTAGAGATACTGATATTTAGATCAAGATTCAGATCAAGATGATGATAGTCTTTGTATAAATTTATTACCTCAAAGTAATATTTTTAAATATTCTTTTAACATGAAAGTAATTTTTTCTAAAAGCATAAGGAAAAGCCCAGGGAAGACTTCCATTTTCTTATTTTGGGTCTTGTTAACTACAGTTAAGCAGTTTAAAAATCTATCTGCATTTTTTCACTTGCCCTACAGATGGTTCAAAAGCAGTCATTTGCTGCCCCCTGGCTGTAAAGAGATTCCTTATCTTTGAGTAAAATTATTTTCTTTAAAAGAAAAAAATACTGTATGTTGAAAAGGGGAGGATATAGAAAATCTGGAACTTCCCTGTAAGTCCAGGGGTTAAGACTCCACTCTTCCAATGCACAGGGTGTGGGTTCAATCCCTGGTTAGGGAAATAAGATCCCATATACTGCGCAGCAGCCAAAAGATCAAAAAAAAAGAAATAAAATCTAGGACCTCCCAAATATATCAAGGAACTAATAATACTCATTAAGAACCTACATTTTTAGATCAGACTGCCTACCATGTACTAGCTCTGTGATCTTAGTCAAATTACTGAACCTCTCTCTGAAGTTTTCTAATCCATGTTAAAGAAGCTAATGAGAATAATAATGCCTACCTCATACAATTGGTAACCTCAACTAGAGAAATCCTGGCATGCACACAACGAAGACCCAGAGCAGCCAAAAATAAAAAAAATAATTTATTTAAAAACAATAAATAAATAAATTGACATTGCCAAATTGCTCTCTAATCTTGCACTCCACCAACAGCCTGAGCCAAAACATCTGATTGACACAGAGGCAAAGCTGGGACCCAGCTTTGTTATTTTACAGTTCTACAGATGTGTGCTCAGTTATCTCAAGATCGTGTATTAAGTCCATTTATCTTCTTTACCCACTACTTTGAAATATCATCTTCTACAAAGGTTTCTGTTTCTAATAATAGCAAAGAAAAATGTTCACTATCAATATACAAAATAAAGAATTTAAATCTGAGTGTCAAATTTTCATCAAAGTTACCTTCTCCTCCCCTCAAATCTAGGAGTAAGCAATTTTATCTTGATGCTATGATGTATCAATCTATAAAAGGAACATGGAGAACAATTTAGATAAACATATTATTCATGGTCTAATTCTGAAAACATCACAACCAGCTGCTGCTCCCATAAGCGTGAAAAACAAATGGTCGCGTATGTTTTTATTAAAGTACTACTATACTGTGTTGTCCCTTTCTAAAATTCTGCAACTCTATGAAAGAACTATATAAAGATCTGTACTCACAATCCTGAGACTATGTCACAGTCAGGTCTAATGGGAGAAGAAACCCTTAATTGGGACATTTCTCCTTCGGCATCTGGCATTGAGCAATGCAAAGCATAAAGTAGATTACCAAAGGTCATGTTTTAGATCTGCATTGTCCGACACGTACTCCATACTGTTGGTATTGGACTATACAGTAACCACTAGCCACACATGGCTTTCAAGCACCTGAAATGTAGACAGTCCAAAATAATATTGGGTTGCAAAATACACACTGCTTTTCTAAGAAAATATAAAGAAAGAATGTAAGATATCTCAATAATTTTTATATTATTTACACATCAAAATGTTAAACTTTGTGTATATTCATTAAATAAAATATATTATGAAAATTTACTTTATTCTCTCTTTTACTTCTTTAATGTAGCTACTACAAGACTCATAATTACAAACATGTCTCATTTTGTATTTCTATTAGACCACGGTATCAGTTCACAGCAATAGAACTTGTAACTTTAGGACATGACCTGAAGGATTAGCTGTGACTCTTGGAGACCACACATAGAAGCTGCAATCATAGGGATTCCTAAAAGTTCATTATGAATAGTAGATAACACAATACACTAGGAAGAAAGAATTATTCATTCTGCAAATAAGGATTAAGCACCAACTACTGCCAGGAACATGCCTGGCATTAGATCTGGACTATAGACTCATTGGTAACTGTACAACTTTAACTTTGTCAAAGCATTAAATTTCTCTGAGCCTCATGGCTTCATGTGTATAATTGGCCTTGCCTCAAGAGAAGAGATTAGAATGAATGCACTCTGGAAATTCTTTTCTGCATCAAGATCTATGATTCTGTACATACTTCAACTTTGTAATCAAAGTCTCTAGCTGCCTATAAAACTATATTAGAAAAGCTTATATCATAAATTTATAAACCACATTTTTTTACACATTATTTACTATGATCATTTTCTCTCAGCATGTAAATAAATTAATTCAGTGTGTAAAACATTCAATTCTATAACGGAGAGTGAACTAAAAAGAAAAATAAAATCATATTTTGTACCATATTCTGGCAGTTTTATTTAGAGGTAGATAGATTTTTTTTCATTAACTTATTTAATATTTATATAATGAGTTTAAGGAAAGGTGCTATCGAGGAAACAAACATTCATAGGGAGAGCTCCTGTTCTTAAGTAACTCATCTCTGTGAAGCTTCTCTGGCCAGAATTACTCCTAAAGGTAGATTTAATTACTCATTGTTCATGTCTCTATTACAACATTCAACACATTTTCTCTGTTTATATTTCTGCTTCCTCCCTAGACTGTAATCTCCTTGGCAGAGGGATTATCTTATTCATCTTTGAATCCAGTACTTAACAAACAAGGGATGCATGTGGAACGCTTGACATGTGGCTATTATCACAACCAATAAGGAAGAGATGGACAAGCCGTGCCCCAGATGTGATACCCTAAGAAGAGCACACTGCCAGCTCTGCAGTGTTTTTGCCAAGAATGTGTAACCTCAGTCTGTTACTAGGAAACATCTGACAAGCACAAAGTGATGAACATCCTCCTAAGAAAGTGGGGCACAGGGGATTACATTCTTACAAAATATTAACGTCATAAAAGACAAAGGAAGGTTGTGGAAATGTTCTATATCAAAGAAAGCTAAGGAAACATGACAATTAAATACCATACCTTATCCTGGATTGGATCTTTTACTGGAGTGGAAAGATTCCTATCAGGGATATTATTAGGTCAATGGACTATGGAATATGAATGAAACTGGAATATGAATGATGGATTATGGTATTGTATCAATGCTAATTTATGAATTTGATAACTTCATTATAGTTATATAAAAAAATATTCCTATTTTTAGGATATACATGGAGATACCTTAAAGTATTATAATATATGTAACCTTCAAATAGGTCAGCAAAAAATTGTGTCCACACACATACATGAACATACATGCATCACACATGTAAATACCCATGTAAACATACATGGAGAGAGCAAATGATAAAATAAACCTGGTAAAGAGTGTGTGCATACATTCCTTGTACTGTTTTTGTGTTTGCAGTTTTGAAATTACTTCCAAATGAAATGTTTTTAAAAGGACGAACATATATATATATATATATGATGCTCAGCTTCACTGCTGTTCACAGAGATGCAGATTAAAACAATGAGAAAGCATTATTCACTATTAGCAAAAATTTAAAGAATGGATAGTATTCAGTAAAGGCAAAGGTATAGAGAATGTAATATTGTTTCCCCACAATGTTGAAAGGAACAGAAATTGACAAATCCTTTTAGAAGATAATTTAGCACTTTAATCTACTAACCCTTTAACCTTTTAAACCCAGAAGTTCACTTCTAGGAATTTTCCTTTAAAATTGCACGCAGTATGCATATTGACAAGGCAATATAAGGTGGTCACTTCAGTATTGTTTGTAACAGCAAAAAAATGGTGTGCTAGTGCTAGTGTTAGTGCTAAGTCACTTCAGTCGTGTCCGACTCTTTGCGGCCCCTCGGACTGCAGCCTGCCAAGCTCCTCTATCCTTGGGATTCTCCAGGCAAGAATACTGGAGTGGGTTGCCATTTCCTTCTCCAGGGGATCTTCCCAAACGAGGGATTGAACCCATGTCTCTTTTGTCTCCCGCATTGGCAGGCAGGATCTTTACCACTAGCACCAGCTGTAGATAACCTAAATAAGAAGAATTGGCAAGAATACACAGAAGAACTACACAAAAAAGATCTTCATGACCCAGATAATCACGATGGTGTGATCACTCACCTAGAGCCAGACATCCTGGAATGTGAAGTCAAGTGGGCCTTAGGAAGCATCACTACAAACAAAGCTAGTGGAGGTGATGGAATTCCAGGTGAGCTATTTCAAATCCTGAAAGATGATGCTGTGAAAGTGCTGCACCCAATATGCCAGCAAATGTGGAAAACTCAGCAGTGGCCACAAAACTGGAAAAGGTCCGTTTTCATTCCAATCCCAAAGAAAGGCAATGCCAAAGAATGTTCAAACTACCACACAATTGCACTCATCTCACACTCTAGTAAAGTAATGCTCAAAATTCTCCAGGCCAGGCTTTAATAATACATGAACCTTGAACTACCAGATGTTCAAGCTGGTTTTAGAAAAGGCAGAGGAACCAGAGATCAAATTGCCAACATCTGTTGGATAATCAAAAAAACAAGAGAGTTCCAGAAAAACATCTATTTCTGCTTTATTCACTATGCCAAAGTCTTTGTGTGGATCACAATAAACTGTGGAAAATTCTGAAAGACATGGGAATACCAGACCACCTGACCTGCCTCTTGAGAAATCTGTATGTAGGTCAAGAAGCAACAGTTAACTGGACATGGAACAACAGACTGGTTCCATATAGGAAAAGGAGTATGTCAAGGCTGTATATTGTCACCCTTCTTATTTAACTTATATGCAGAGTACATCATGAGAAATGCTGGGCTGGATGAAGCACAGGCTGGAATCAAGATTCCCGGGAGAAATATCAATAACCTCAGATATGCAGGTGACACCACCCTTATGGCAGAAAGTGAAGAAGAACTAAAGAACCTCTTGATGTAAGGGAAAGAGGAGAGTGAAAAAGTTGGCTTAAAGCTCAACATTCAGAAAACTAAGATCATGGCATCCAGTCCCATCACTTCATGAGAAATAGATAGGGAAACAGTGGAAACAGTGGCAGACTTTATTTTTTTGGGCTCCAAAATTACTGCAGATGGTGACTGCAGCCATGAAATTAAAAGACACTTATTCCTTGAAAGAAAAGTTATGATCAACCTAGACAGCATATTAAAAAGTAGAGACATTACTTTGCCAACAAAGGTCTGTCTAGTCAAGGCTATGGTTTTCCCAGTAGTCATGTATGGATGTGAGAGTTGAACTACAAAGAAAGCTGAGCACTGAAGAGTTGTAGCTTTTGAACTGCGGTGTTGGAGAAGACTCTTGAGAGTTCCTTGGACTGCAAGGAGATCCAACCTGTCTATCCCAAAGGAAATCAGTCCTGAATATTCATTGGAAGGATTGATGTTGAAGCTGAAACTCCAATACTTTGACCACTGTATGGTCTTCTTGACAGAACAGGAACAAGAGTCAACGAAAAGAAGGTGAAGAAAAGAAGGACGCGGGGGACCCAAGTCTCTAGTGGAATAAGGGTACTTTATTCATGGCAGTGTGTGCCTATATATTGTTATACAAGGGAGCTTTAGGCAGAAAAATAAATTTGAGTAAAAAACACCGAAACCAGACACCTAACAACAGTAACTAAGGGAATAACAATAGTCATAGGGTCATACCAACAGTAACTAGGGGAATAACAATCGTCACAGGGCCAGTGACAATCCATGTATTGGAAATAGGAACATGAGTAAGTAGTTTTACAGAAAAGTAAAAGGTTACTGAAAGGAATCCATGTATGCATTCTGCCTCATGACCTCAGTCCTGAGAACTGTGTGCAGCTCTGCTTGTTCCTGTTTTCCAGGAACTGATAAGGAATAGAGGACCCTTGAGAAACAGAAAACAACATATAGGATTCCTTAAAATTACACGTTCCCTGACAAGTCCCCCTTTTTCATCATTTTTGTGAAAAAGGCCCTGACCAATTGAGTTTGTTTAGTTTGATCAATTTTTGTTGAAAGGCATCAGTATACAACATATATAATTACCAGGACAATTACCCATGTTACAGCACCAGACCCAATACTATGAGTAATATTTTGGAACCATCCTTGAGGGTCTAGCCCAGATAATTGATCAGCTAGCTGTTCAGCTAAAGTTTCCAGATTATTGGAAGAGGGCAGACTTTTGGAGAAGGTTTCAAAGATTTCTTTTTGTAGTAACTGTACATTTAGGGAAGAATTATCGTGTATGTCTTGCAAATGAAATTTTATTTTTTCCCTGTTGTAGGCACTATAGTTGAATTGAACAGGGGTAATACAAAATTGAGTAGAATTCCAATCACATTTTACTATTATTTGTTTTTGTAAATCTGTTCATTGATCTCCGACCCATTTGATGGCTGTTTTTAGTTTCTGTATTTCATCTTGAACTTCCTCATCTATCTGAGCCTAAGTGGTCCACATAGTATGAGCATCTTTGATCTAATTTTGAATAAAATTATGTGTTTGAACTGAGGTTTGTAAAGCAATGTCTGTGACAGCAGCAGTGGTGCAAATGGCTATTAATCCCAAAATGCCAAGAATTAACCATCCAATGAATCATTTAGATCACCAGAGTAATTTAGTGTGTAGCCAGGAGGCAAGTCCTGCCATGGGACCCTCTTTCCAGGTATTCATTTTTCAAAGAAACAGAGGAATCAAGACAAGTATACAATTTGTAATCTATACAAGTCACAAAAGGTAGAGTCTTATTAAATTGTAAGTTCTCAATAGCTGTAACAAAAGAAAGAGGAACATAAGCTTGTATAAAATATGAATGACTATAATGAAAGGAATAGTTACTATGAGTTGATGAGCAAGCCCAGCAGAGCCATATCAGTCACAGTGATGCCCATCAGGGACCAGCGGTTGAAGTGCTCTTGGCCCTTTGGGCTCTCACTTGCTGTATTTTCTCTGTAGAGTTCCACAAATGTGTCCCAGCCACCGTTATCCTGAATCCAAGGCTCCAGGCGGTCATTTAGGTAAGTGGCCGTCCAAGCTGCGATTTGACTCACCAATAGCTGCATCTCCTTGTCTACGCTTTCCATGCATAGTGCCCCACTGAAGGAAAAAGAGGCCACAATGGTCTTTTGAAGCTTTTGCCGTGAAGGAGAATGAGTAGAAAGTTTTTTCTTACAAATGTGAGTGTGTCTTAAAGGCTTATCATTGTCATTTAAAAAAGTATTGTCAGCTTTAGTGTCAAAAAAGGCCTCAGAAAAGTCATTGTCAGAGTCATTTTGTCCTTGAGTTAAGAGGACTTTCGGTTTGGTGTCCATTGCAAGAGGAGGAGGAGCACTTGGGGCAGCCAGAGCAGGGCTGGTGGGATAATTTTGAAATATTTTATGTTATTTTAATAGGACCTTTTGTAAAGTTTTATCATCTAATTCATATTTATGTAACAAGTGTTCTGCCTGTTGTCAAATATCAGGGAGGCCAGAATTTCCTTGAAATGCAAAATCACGGCTTTAATGAGGGCCCATAAAAGCCAGAAATCTACTGGAATATTTTTTCCCCGTCTTGTGGCTCATTTAACATTCTCTCTAACCCAGTTCCAAATCTTTAAATCAAAATTGCTGTCATCAGGGAACCAGGGATTATGTTCAATTACTGTTTGGAGACAAGCCTCTATTCGCTGATGCGAAACTGAAAGTCCTTGAACTTTCAATAAATAATGAAGCAAAGTAGAAAAGTGGTGGGGCTTTCCAGCCATTTGTCCCATAATTCCACACTTACTGACCTCAATAGGTCCACAGTCACTCCATCCGCTTGCCAAGCGCATACTCCCAGTCCCTGTTTAGGCGCCACTTGTTATGGTCTTGACAGACCGGGACCTGGGAACAGGAGTCAATGAAAAGAAGGCAAAGAAAAGAAGGACGCGGGGGGACCCAAGTCTCTAGTGGAACAAGGGTACTTTATTCATGGCAGCGTGTGCTTATATATTGTTATACAAGGAAGCTTTAGGCAGAAAAATAAAGTTGAGTAAAAAACACCAAAACCAGACACATAACAACAGTAACTAAGGGAATAACAATAGTCATAGGGCCATAACAATAGTAACTAGGGGAATAACAATCATCACAGGGCCAGAAGACAGTCCATGTACTGGAAACAGGAACATTACTGAACAGTTTTACAGAAAAGTAAAAGGTTACTGAAAGGAATCCATGTATGTGTTCTGCCTCATGACCTCAGTCCTGAGAACTGTGTGCAGCTCTACTCGTTCCTGTTTTCCAGGAACTGATAAGGAACAGATGGCCCTTGAGAAACAGAAAACAACATATAGGATTCCTTAAAATTAAACATTCCCTGACAGGCCACCTGATGCAAAGAGCTGACTCATTTGAAAAGACCCTGATCCTGGGAAAGGTTGAAAGCGGGAGGAGAAGAGGATAACAGAGGATGAGATGGTTGGATGGCATCACCAACTCAATGGACATGAGTTTGAGTAAACTCCAGGAGTTGGTGATGGGCAGGGAGGCCTGGCATGCTGCAGTTCATGGGGTCGTAAAGAGTTGGACATGACTGAGCAACTGAACTGAACTGAACCTAAATATCCAACAATAGGTTAATAGCTAATGCATAATGAAACATTCATACCATGGAGTACTACATAACCACTAGATTGAATGAGCTAGGTGTATATTTTGTTATAAAAAAAATTTGCAAGTACATTGTCAATATTTTTTAAACAATTTCCAAAATCGCCTATATAGTATAATCCCATTAAAATGGGCTTATTGTATTTTTATAGTAATAGAAATAAATGTATATTTCTTTCTTATTGGCTGGAGTTTTATATAAAATAATTATCATAAACACACACATTCATATATATATTATATACATGTATATATGTATAATATATATATGTACCATCTAACACATTAGTCAATAGAAAAGGAATATTTACCAAAAGAGAGAGATCAAGCTAGCAGATCAGGATAATGCTAGACTCACATTCCCTCATGAACACATCAAAACCACTACTACATATAGAACTACTCTTGCTGAAATTGACCTGAGAACTAGTAGAACAATTCTTCTATAACCAGGGTTATAAAGTAAGACTCACATGTAATCTGGTAGGAAGGGAGGAGAAGCAATCTGGTCAGGATCTGCACCCCTAGCAGGGGACAGAGAGGAGAGGCTATTCCAGACTCAGGGATCCACCCTGGGGGAATAAGGGGTTTGAGCTACATGTTAGCAGAGAAGGCAATGGCACCCCAGTCCAGTACTCTTGCCTGGAAAATCCCATGGACGGAGGAGCCTGGTAGGCTGCAGACCATGGGGTCACTAAGAGTCGGAAACAACTGAGCAACTTCACTTTCACTTTTCACTTTCATGCATTGGAGAAGGAAATGGCAACCCACTCCAGTGTTCTTGCCTGGAGAATCCCAGGGATGGGGGAGCCTGGCAGGCTGCCATCTATGGGGTCACACAGAGTCGGACACGACTGAAGCGACTTAGCAGCAGCAGCTACATGTTAGACATGCCAACCCTGGGGTCTGACCCCACGAAGGTGAAGCCCCTTAGCTGGTCTAAAGCCACTGGAGCTTATCAGAGGGCTGTAAGAAACTGAGACTGCACTCTTACAGAGCATGCCTACAGACTTGCTTATTCACAATCACAGTGCTGAGGTAGCAGGTTGAAAATTGCCTGGGGCTCTCCCATGCCAAGGCCACCCCAGAGCACTCTCCCACCCACACTGGGCTCCTGCTGTAGTCCCTCTTGCTCCAGCACCGCTCCCCACTAACAGGGAGACGGCCATCGACAACAAAAGCACGCAGACTTGGAGGAAATGGAGCCAACTTGCACACCGGCCCTGCCTCCAATCAGCATGGAGACAGCCATTGCCAGCACGTGCCTTCTGATCACATGCAGCTGGAAGGGAATGAGGCTAACTCCAGAGCAGAGACCACCATCACCATAGCACGCATCCCTGTGTACACTTGGGGTAGGATAAGTCTAGCTCAGTGTTGACACCAACCCCTCCAGCTCACACAGAGAAACTAACCAGGGCTCTCACACCAAAAAGAAAAGTGAAATCAACACAGAAGCACACCCCAAGTTCTCAGGGTGTTCTCAGGCTCAGACCACATCCCAAACCAAAGATGACCATCACATCTGAGAGAAACCCAACTCCTTCAAAACTCCTACCCCAGCCCCGTGGGCCCTGCCCCAAGCCCTGATGTGGCAGTGACAGCCACTAATCACGGAAAAACTCCAACCTTCACCTGGCCTCAACCACTCCATCTCCAGTCCTACTTCCCACCCAAGTGGTGGCTGCCAGCACATCCTGGGGAAGACATGGTTCCTGCTTACTTCAGTTCCAGTTCTCTGACCAAAGCTACTGGGCACAGACGGACTACATAGGGATGTTCCCATATAAGCACATGCCTTCAAGACCAAGTAAGGTAACTGAGTCACCTAATTTCAAAGAGATAAAGTTAAACAAAATAAGAAGACAGAGGAATATGTTTAAAATGAAAGAAGCCCTGAAAAAAATCCTGATGAAACAGAAATAATTTACAACACCAACAACAACAACAAAAAAGAGCTCAAAGTAATAATAAGCTGAATTGGAGAAAAGAACAGATGAACAAAGTGAGAATGTGAACAAAGAACTAGAAAAAAATATTTTTTTAAAGAACTAGTCAGAGCAAAAGAATGCAATAACTGAAATGAAAAATATACATACAGGGAATTAACAGCAGATTAGGTGATAGAGAAGAACACATAAACAATCTGAAAGACAAAATAAAGAAATCACCCAATCAGAGCAGCAAGAAGAAAAACACATTTTCAAAAATGAGGATAGTTTAAGGGACCTCTGAGAATATATCAAGCATACTAAGAGTCACACCATAGGCACCCCAGAAAAAAAGGAGAGAGAGAGAAATGGTTTAAAAAGGTATTTGATGAAATTATGGCTTAAAACTTCCTGAACCTGAAGAAGGAAACAGAAACCCAGGTCCAGTAAGCACAGAGTCCCAAACAAGATGAACAAAGAAGAGAAGCATACCAAGACATATCATAATTGAAATGGCAAAATTAAAAATTAAAAAAAGAAGTACAAAGGCAGCAAAAGGAAAAAGAAAAGAGTTATATATAAGGGAACCCCAAAGGCTATCAGCTAACTTTTTCAGGAGAATCTTTGCAGGACAGAAGAGGGTGGCATTATATAAATACTTAAAAGCAAAAGTAAACCTGAAACCTATGATGCTCTATCCAGCAAGGTCGTCATTCAGAATTAAAGAGGAGATAAAGAACTCTCTAAGAAGCAAAAACTAAGAGAGTCTATCAATAGTAAACAAGTCTTACAAGAAGTGTTAAGGGTTATTCCTTTAAATAGGAAAGAAAAGGTTACAACAAGAAATAAGACATTATAGAAAAGAGAAAATCCTGCTGATAAAAACTATGGATCAACCATTTAAATTAGCTAGTACAAAGGTTCAAAGACAAAAGCTGTCAAATCAACTATGACAGCAATAAACAATTAAGGGATAGACATGAAAATGTAAAATACGACATCAAAAACATAAAACATCGGGCGGGGGGGCGGGTACTGAAATGTAGAGCTTTTAGAATGTGGGGTTTTTTTTGTTGTTTTTTTTTTTTTTTAGTGGAGTGCAGTTTATTACACCGGCGGGCCCAAGGCAGAGTCTCCTCTTAGCCAAGGGCCCCAACCAGCATTTGTGAAAATCTTTTATACCCCATGTGTACGTGTCCAAACCCACCACCCCAAATCCCTTGAGGTTTACAAAGGAAGGGTAAATACAATCACAATAACCCCATCATTCACGTGTTATGTGTTCAAACAGTTAATAATCAATAAGCCCACGGTTACATTCCAACCAGTTAATAACTGATAAGCCTGTGATTACATTTCGATAGATACTGTTCGGAGGCAGGGGTGATTAGTGTCTGTTTTCTCTTCTTCAAGATTCCCCTGCTCAGAGGGGGCTCTTATCCTTCCTTTGTCATTCCCACAGGTGCTAAGCACAGAGATCAGAGTCCACTGGAGAGGTGGCCAAGCACGATCAGCACGGACAGGCCTGAGATGGAGTCCAGGCCCTATGAATTCATTCTTCATTCCCCGCTCTTGATGCTCTTAGTTTCCATAACGAGCATCATTTATTGAGATATATTGTACCTTAGCCCTCCTGCCACCCACATGAGAGAACGCTATCAACCTCTGGGTTACAAAATTCATGAGGTATTGTAGGAAGCAGGGCCCACAAAGCAGTATGATCAAGATTACTATAACAACAGTTCATTAGACATGGCTTTCACTTGATTTTGCATATCCTCCAAGGCAGCAGAAACATTTCCAGACAGGTCAGGGATGTACACACAACATTCAACTTTAATTATGGTACAAGTCCCTCCCTGGGCTGCTGTGAGTATGTCTAATGCCATCCTATTTTGAATTATTGCCTTCCTCATCTGAATCTGTTCTTCATTCAAAGCTTGAATGGCTTTAGTACTGTCATGTGTTTGAACTTAAATGACTACCAGTATTAAATAGAAATAGTTATAGATCAACATGTAAACACAAATCATAAAACCTACGATATACAAAACTAGAAAGAAAGGAATACAAGTGTAACATAAAGAAAAGCATTAAATCACAAACAAGGGACTAAAAGAAGAAAAAAGAAAGGAGAAAAACTATTAACAATCAGAATACACATAGCAAAATGGCAATAAGTGCATACCTATCAATAATCACTTGAAGTGTCAGTGGACTAAATACCTAATGAAAGGAAATAGGGTGGTTGACTGAATGAAAATCTAGGATTAATCTATACATCGCATACAAGATACACACAGATAAAAAGTGAGGGAATGGAAAAAAATATTCCACCCAAATGGAAACAAAGAGAAAGGTGAGTAGCAATACTCATATCAAACAAAACAGATTTTAAAACAAAGTCTATAATAAAAGACAAAGGGCATTATATAAAGATAAAGAGGATACAACACAAGAAGAGGATATAATGTTCATAAACATATGCACAAATATTAATAGACATGGAGGGAGAAATTAACAATAACACAATAATAATAGGGGACTTTAACACCCTACTTATATCAAAGGACACATTATCTGCAGTCAAATGCTCTACCACTGAGCTATACTCCCCAAAGGACACATTATCTGAAAGAAAATCAATTTTAAAAAAACCACTGCCCTTAAAAGACATATTATACCAGTTAGACTTAGTAGATATCTACAGGACATTCCATCTAATACCAGCAGAATGCATATTTGTTTCAAATGCACATGGAATGTTTCAAAACAAGTCTCAATAAATTTAAGAGGACAGAAATTATTTAAAGCATCTTTTTGACAACAATGATGAGAAGTTAGAAATTAATTACAAGAAGAAAAATGGGGATAAATAACATACTAATAAAAAACCAATGAGGTCAATAAAAGTCAATAAAAAACTGATGGGTCAATGAAGAAATCAAAAAGAAATCAATAAATACCTTGAGACCAACTAGAATAAAGCCATAACCTTCAAAAAAATCTATGGGAGGCAGAAAAATTAACTCTAAGAGAGGGGTTTATACCAATACAGGCTATCTCATGAAACAAGAAAAATTTCAAACAAACCATTTAACTTATCATCTAAAGGAATTAGAAAAAGAAGAACAAGGAAATACCAAAGTCAGCAAAAGGAAGGAAATAATAAAGATCAAAGAGGAAATAAAATAGAGACAAGAAAATGATATAGAAGAAATCAATGAAGCCAAGAACTGGTTTTTTGAATAAATAAAATTGATAAGCCATTACCCAGACTCATTTAAAAAGGGGGGAGGAGAAGGAACAAAATGAACAAAATAAAAAATGAAAAAGGAGGAGTTACAAATGTATCACAGAAATACAAACAATCATAAGAGAATACTGTAAACAGTTATATGTTAACAAACTGGACAGTCTAGAAGAAATGGATAGATTCCTAGAAACATGCAATCTTCTGAGACTGAATCAGGAAGAAATAGATAATCTGAAAAGATCAATTACTAGTATTAGAATTGAATCAGTGATCAAAAACTCCCAACAAATAATAGTCCAGGACCATTCACTGGAATTCTACTAAACATAAAAGGAATAGTTATTATAAACATCTCTCAAACTACTCCAGAAAAATGAAGAGGCGAGAAAATTGCTAAATTTCTTCTGATACTAAAAACCAGATACTACAAAAAAAGAAAGAAAGAAAATTACAGGCCAATATCCCTGATGAATACAAATACAAAAACTCTCAACAAAAGAAAAGCAAATCAAAATCAACAACATATAAATAGGTCCATACACCAGAATCGAGTTTGATTTCTTCCATGGATATAAGAATGATTCAATATCTGCAAATAAAATCACCGTGATACTTCACATTAACAAAAGGAGGGTTAAGAAAATGCACGATCATCTCAATAGATGCAGAAAAAGCATTTGAGAAAACTCAACACCCATTCAAGATAAAAACACTCAACAAAATAGGTGTAAAGGGAACATACCTCAACACAATAAAGGCTATATATGACTAGACTGCAGCTAACACCATATTCAGTGGAGAAAAGCAGAAAGAATTTCCTTGAAGTTCAGGAATAAGACAAGGATGACCATTCTCACCACTTTACTCAACATAATACTGAAACTTCTAGTCACAGTAATAATCAAGAAAAAGAAACAAAATGCATTGGAACCAGAAGGGAAGAAGTGAAACTGTCACTAACTGCAAATGACACAATATTGCATATAGAAAACCCTAAATTATCCACTAAAAAAACTATTAGAACCAATAAACAAATTCAATAAAGTTGCAGGATACAAGGATAATGTACAGAAATATGTTGCTTTAAAAGAAAAAAAATCTGGCTGTGCCACATACCTTGCAGGATCTTAGATCCCTGACCAGGAATCAAGCCCAGGCACAAATGATTGAAAGTGCTGAAAGCAAGGATTTCATTCAGATTTGATGGAGAAATCAGAAGCTTTACAGACAAGCAAAAGCTAAGAGAATTCAACATCTCCAAACCAGCATTATAACAAATGCTAAAGGAACTTCTCTAGATAGGAAACACAAAGAAAAAGACCAACAAAAACAAACTGAAAACAATCAAGAAAATTATCAGTTAATAAAATGGTAATAGAAATATATGTTAAATCACTTCAGTTGTGTCCAACTCTTTTGTGACCCCTGGGATTGTAGCCCACCATGCTCCTCTCTCCATGGGATTCTCCAGGCAAGAATACTGGAGTGGGTTGCCATGCCCTCCTCCAGGCGATCTTCCTGAACCAAGGAAGGAACCTGCATCATTTATGTCTCTTGCATTGGCAGGCAGGATCTTCACCACTAGCCCCACCTGGGAAGCCCCTCCTAGGAACATACATATCGACAATTATCTTAAATGTAAATGGATTAAATGCCCCAACCAAAAGACACAGACTGACTGAATGGATACAAAAATAAGATCCATGTATATGCTCCCTACAAGAGACGCACTTCAGCCCTAGAGACATAAACAGACTGAAAGTGAGGGAATGGAAAAAGTTATACCATGCAAATAGGAAAAAAAAAAAAAAGCTGGAGTAGGAGTACTCATATCAGACAAAATAGGCCTTAAAACCTGTTACAAGAGATAAGAAAGGACACTACACAATAATAAAGGGATTAATCCAAGAAGAAGATATAGCAATTATAAATATTTATGCTCTCAACATAGGAGCACCTCAATATGTAAGACAATACATAAGACCATCAAAGGATAAATTGACAGTAACACAGTAACAGCGGGGGACTTTAACACCCCACTTACACCAATGGACAGATCATCTGAAAGAAAACAAATAAGGAAACACAAGCTTGAGATGACACAATAGACCAGATAGATTTAATTGATATTCTTAGGACATTCTACCCAAAAGCAGCAGAATACATTCTTCTCAAGTGCACAAGGAACATTCTCCAGGAAAGACCACATCTTGGGACACAAATCAAGCCTTTAAAAATTTAAGAAAATTGAAATTGTATCAAGCATCTTTTCCAACCACAATGCTATGAGATTAGAAATAAATTACAGGATTAAAAACTGAAAAAACCACAAATACATGGAGGCTAAATAGTGTACTGCTAAATAACCAAGAGATCACCGCAGAAATTGAAGAAGAAATTTAAAAATACACAGAAACAAATGACAATGAAAACTTGACAACCAAAACCTAGAATGCAGAAAAAGTAGTTCAAAGAGGGAAGTTTATAGCAATGCAATCTCATCTCAAGAAACAAGAAAAATCTCACATAAACAATCTATCCTTACACCTAACGCAACCAGAGAAAGAACAAAGAAAACCCAAAGTCAGTAGAAGGAAAGAAATCATTAAGATCAGAGCAGAAATTAGTGAAATAGAAATGAAGAAAACAATAGCAAAGATCAATAAAATAAAAGTTGGTTCTTTGAGAAGATAAAGAAAATTCATAAACCTTTAGCCAGACTTCTCAAGAAAAAACAGGGAGAGGACTCAAATTAATAAAACTAGAAATAAAAAAGGAGACATCACAACTGACACCATAGAAATACTGAGGATCATGAGAGACTACCACAGCAACTGTATGCCAATAAAACAGACAACCTGGAAGAAATGAACACATTCTCAGAAATGAACAAATTCTTCCAAGACCAAACCAGAAAGAATTAGAAAACATAAGCATACCAATCAGATGTAAAGAAATTGAAACTGTGAATAAAAATCTTCCAACAAACAAAAGTCCAGGACCATATGACCTCACAACTAACTCTACCAAACATTTAGAGAAGAACTAACACCTATCCTTCTCAAAGTCTTTCAAAAAATTGCAGAGGGCGGAACACTCTGAAATTCTTTCTATAAGGTCACCATCACCCTGATACCAAAACCAAAGCCATAATAAAAAAAGAAAATTATAGACCAATATCACTGAAGAATATAGATGTAAAAATCCTCAACAAAATACTATCATTCAGACTCTAACAACACATTAGCATCATACATCATGATCAAGTCATATTTATCAGGAATGCAAAGATTCTTCAACACATGCAAATCAATTAATGTGATACACCATATTAACAAATTAAACAATAAAAACCATATGATCATCTCAATAGATGCAGAAAAATATTTTTTACAAAATTCAATATCCATTTATGATAAAGACTCTCCAGAAAATGGGCATCAGGGGAACCTATTTCAACATAATAAATATCATATATGACAAACCTACATCAAACATCATACTTAATGATGAAAAACTGAAACCATTTCCCCTAAAAACAGGAACAAGACAAGGATGTTCACTCTCACCATTCTTACTCAACAGTTTAGAAAGTCCTCACTTCAGCAATTGGACAAGAAAAAAAGTAAAAGAAATACAAGTTGGAAAAGAAGTCAAACTGTCACTGTTTACAGATGACATGTTGCTATGCATAGAAAGTCCTAAAGATGACACCAGAAAATTACTAGACCTAGTCAATGAATCTGGCAAAGTTGTCAGATACAAAATTAATGACAGAAATGTTTTGCATTCCTATACACTAACAATGAAAAAAAGCAGAAAGAGAAATTAAGAAAATAATTCCATGTACAACTGCAACAGAAAGAATAAAATACCTAGGAATAAACCTACCTGAGCGCCAAAAAAACTGATGCTTTTGAACTATGGTGTTGGAGAAGACTCTTCAGAGTCCCTTGGACTGTATGGAGATCCAACCAGTCCATCCTAAAGGAGATCAGTCCTAGGTGTTCATTGGAAGGACTGAGGCTGAAGCTGAAACTCCAATACTTTGGCCACCTCATGCTAAGAGTTGACTCATTGGAAAAGACCCTGATGCTGGGAGGGATTGGGGGCAGGAGGAGAAGGGGATGACAGAGGATGAGATGGCTGGATGGCATCACCAACTCAATGGATATGGGTTTGGGTGGACTCCAGGAGTTGGTGATGGACAGGGAGGCCTGGCGTGCTGCAATTCATGGGGTCGCAAAGAGTCGGACACAACTGAGTGACTGAACTGAACTGAATCTATGACAAAGGAAGCAAGAATATACAGTGTAAAACAGATAATCTCTTCAATAACTGGTGCTAGGAAAACTGGACAGTACATGTAAAAGAATGAAATTAGAACACTACCTAACACACAAAAATAAATTCAAAATGGATTAAAGATCTAAATGTAAGATCAGACACTACAAAACTCTTGGAGGAAAAAATCAGAAAAACATTGACATAAACCACAGCAAGATCTTTTTGGATCTTGCTAGAGTAATGAAAATTAAAACAAAACTAAACAAATGGGATGTCATTAAACTTAAAAGCCCCTGCGTAACAAAGAAGACTGTAAACAAGAGGAAAATATAACCCTCAAAATGAGAGGAAATATTTGCAAACAAAGCAACAAAGGATTAATCTCTAAAATATACAAACAGCTCATGCAGCTTAATATCAGAAAAAACAAACAATCCAATCAAAAACTGGGCAGAAGACTTAAATAAATATGGCCAAGAGGCACATGAAAATATCCTCAACTTCACTAATTATTATAGAAATGCAAATAAAAATTACAATGAAGTATCACCTCACACCAGTCAGAATGACCATCATAAAAAAATGTGCAAACAGTAAATGCTGGAGAGGGTGTGAAGAAAAGGGTACCCTCTTATACTGTAGGTGGGACTGTAAATTGGTTTAGCCACTGTGGATAACAATATGGAGGTTCCTCAAAAAACTAAAGGTAAAACTACCAAACAACCCAGAAATCCCACTACTGGGCATATACCCTGAGAAAACTGTAACTCAAAAAGACAGTTGTACCCCAGTGTTCATTGCAGCACTATTTACAATAGCCAGGACATGGAAATAGTCTAGATGTCTACCAACAGATGAATAGATAAAGAAGATGTGGTATGTATAGACAATGGAATATTACTCCGCCATAAAAAGGGATGAACTTGAATCAGCTGTAGTGATGTGGATGAACCTAGAGCCTGTCATACAGAGTGGAGTAAGTCAGAAAGAGAAAAACAAATATCATATATTAAAGCATATATATGGAATCTAGAAAAATGGTACTAATGAGCCTATTTGTAGGGCAAGAACAGAGGTACGGAAGTAGAGGATGGACCTGTGGACACAGCTGGGGAAGAAGAGGGTGGGACAAACCAAGAGAGTAGCACTGACATATATACACTACCATGTTTAAAGTAGATAGCTGGCAGGAAGCTGCTGTGTAGCACAGGCAGCTCAGCCTGCTGCTTTCTGGTGACCTAGAGGGGTGAAATAAGGGGGTGGGAGGGAGGCTCAGAAAGGAGAGGATATAGGTATACCTATGGCTGATTTGTGTTGTTGTACAGGAGAAACTAACAAAATATTGTAAAGCAATTCTAATTTTTTTAATGAGCAGAATACCTGAGTACACTTTTTCAAAAGAAGACATATAGATATGACCATATCAATAGATGCAGAAAGGGCTTTTGGTAAAGTTCAACTCCATCAATATTTATGATTTTTAAAAAATCTCCAGAGAGTGGGCATAGAGAGAATGTTGCTGTTGATGATGTTGTTATTACTATTTAGTTGCTAAGTCACATCTGATTCTTTGTGACCCTGTGAAGGGTAGCCCACCAGGCTCCTTTGTCCATGGGATTTCCCAGGCAAGAATATTGAAGTGGGTTGTCATTTCCTTCTCCAGGGGATCTTCCCAACCCAAGAATCAAACCGATGTCTCCTGCATCGGCAGGCAGAATCTTTGCCCTGAGCCACCAGGGAGCCCAGAGGGAGCATACCTCAGATAAAGACCATACATGACAAGTATATACTCAGCGGTGAGAAGCTGAAAATAGTTCCTCTGAGATCAGGAGCAAGACAAGAAGGCCAATTCTCTGCACTCCTCTTCAACATAGTTTTGGAAGTTTTAGCTACAGAAATCAGAAAAGAAAAAGAAACACAAGGACCTCAAATTGGAAAGGAAGAAGTAAAAACTTGTACCTGTTTGCAGATGACATGATACTATACATAGAAAATTCAAAAAAGACGCCACCAGAAAGCTACTAGAGCTCATGAATGAATTCATTAAAGCATCAAGACACAAAATTAATATATAGACATATGTTGCACTTCTATGAACTAACAACAAATTATCAGAAAGAGAAATTAAGGAACAATCCTATGTACCATCACATCATAAAGAATAAAATACCTATGAACAAACCTACTTAAGGAGGTAAAAGACCTGTACTTTGAAAACTGTAAGACATTGACTGTGAATTCCCTGGTGGTCCAGTGGTTAAGATTTCACACTTTCCAGGCAGAGGACACAGGTTTGATTCCTGGTCGGAGAACTGACATCCTGCATGCCATGGAGCACAACCAAAAAGACAGACACCAATGAAAGAAATTGAAGATGACACAGAAAGATGGAAAAATATATCATTATCATGAATTGGAAGAATTAATATGGCTAAAATGAGCATAATACCCAAGGCAATCTACAAATTCAATGCCATCCCTATCAAAATACCAATGGCATTTTTCACAGAAATAGAACAAATAATTTTAAAATTTGTATGGAAAAACAAGATTCCTGGTAGTCAAAACAAGACTCCTGGTAGCCAAAACAATTTGAAGAAAGAAGAACAGGGCTGGAGAAATTATGCTCCCTGACTTCAAACTATTCTACAAAGCTACAGTAATCAAAACAGTACGGTACTGACACAAAAACAGGCACATAGATCAATAGAACATAGTAGAGAGTCCAGAGATAAAGAATCTACCTGCCAATACAGGAGACACAGTTTCGATCCCTGATCTGGAAAGATCCCACATGCCACGGAGCAACTAAGCCTGTGTGCCACAACTATTGAGCCTGTGCTCTAGAGCCTAGGAGCTACAACCATTAAGCCCACATGTTGCAACTACTGAAGTCTGTGCCCCCTAGAGCCCATGCTCAGTAACAAGAGAAGCTACCATAGTGAGAAGCAACTATGCATTGCAACAAAGAGTAGCCTCCACTCATTGCAGAAAGCCCACACAGCAACAAAACACAGGACAACCAAAATTAAATAAATAAAATTAAATATAAAAATAGAATAGAGAGCCCAGATATAATCCAACACTCTCATGGTCAATTAATCTATGACAAAGGAGACAAGAATATACAAAGGAGAAAAGACAGTCTCTCCAAAAAGTGGTGCTGGGGAAACTGGACAGCTACATGTAAAAGAATGAAATTAGAACATTCTCTAACATCATAAACAAAAATAAACCCAAAATTAATTAAAGACATAAATGTAAGATCAGATACTATAAAACTCCTAGAGGGAAAAAACATAAGCAGAACACTTTGGCATAACTACAGCAGAGTAGTTTTTCTTTTTCTTTTGTTTTCTTTTTTGGATTTGTCTCCTAAAGCAAAGGAAACAAAAGCAAAAGTAAACAAATGAGACCTAATTGAACTTAAAAGTTTTACACAGCAAAGAAAACCACTGACAAAACAAAAAGAAAATCTACTCAATGAGAGAAGATATTTGCAAGTGATATGACCAATAGGAATTAATATCCAGCATATATAAACAGTTCATACAACTTAACATCAAAAAACAATCCAATTAAGAAATGGGCAGAATTGAATAGACATTTTTCCAGAAAGAAAATACAGATAGCCAACAGGCACTGTGCTAAAAAGATGCTCAACATTGCTATCATCAGGGAAACGCAAATCAAAACCACAAAAAGATGTTACTTCATACTTGTCAGAATGGCTTATAATTGAAAAGAACACAAATGACAAACATTGGTGAGAATGTGGAGAAAAGGGAAGCCTTGTTCATTGTTGGTGAGAATATAAATTAGTACAATCACATTGGAAAACAGTATGGAGATTTCTCAAAAAACTAAAAAGAGAGCTGCCATGCAACCCGGAAATTCCACTGTTGGGCATATATACATGACAAAAACACTAATTCAAAAAGACACACTTACTCAATTGTTCATTGTTTTTGTTGTTGTGTGTGACTCTTTGTGACCCCATGGATTGCAGCATGTCAGGCTTCCCTGTCCTTCACTATCTCTCAGAGTTTGCTCAAACAAATATATACTGAGTCAGGGATGGCATCCAACCATCTCATCCTCTGTCACCCCGTCTCCTCCTGCCCTCAATCTTTCCCAGCATCAGGGTATTTTCCAACGAGTTGGCTCTTCACACCAGGTGGCCAAAGTATTGGAGCTTCAGCTTTAGCATCAGTTTTTCCAATGAATACTCAGGGCTGATTTTCTTTACTATTGATTGGTTAGATCTCCTTGCTGTCCAAGGGACTCTCAAGAGTCTCCTCCAGCACCACAGTTCAAAAGCATCAATTCTGCAGCCCTCAGCCTTCTTTATGGTCTAACTCTCACATCCATACATGACTATTGGAAAAACTATAGCTTTGACTAGACAGACCTTTGTCGGCAAAGTCATGTCTCTATTTTTTAATGTTCATAGCAGTATTATTTACAACTGCCAATGTATGAAAGCAACCTAAGTGTCCATCAACAGATGAATGAATAAAGATGTGAGGTGTATATATACACACACATATATACACACACACAATACAATACCATGCAACCATTAAAAATGAAAATACTGCCATTTGTAACAACATGGGTGAACCTGGAAGTTATTATGCTAAATGAAATAAATCAGACAGAGACAGACAAATACTGTATGATATCACTTATATGTGTAACACAAAAAATATAACAAACTAGTGATTATAACAAAAAGGAGCAAATTCACAGATATAGAGAACAAGCTATTCAATAGCATTGGGGAGAGGGGGTAATACAGGATCTGGTGATTAAGAAATACAGAGTATTATACATAAGCTATAAGAATAGATTGTACAACACAAGGCATGTAGCCAATATTTTATGATAACTATAAATGTAAGTATAACCTTTACAAATTGTAAGCTACTATATTATACACCTACAGCTTATACAATAGAATACATCAACCATAACTCAATAAAGAAAATATTACACCCAACTTTGAACCTATAGTCAACAATCTAGATAACACAGACTGGTAGAGAGCATTGAGTTGATGTAAATGTATAACCAAGACTAAACCACTGTATGGATTACAGTTTCAAATATATTGCTAGTAACATTGATAGCATGATATAAAAATATTATTAGTAAAAATAAAATGTGAGAAAAGGAAAGTGAATAGAATTATGAAGATGCTAATTTGCTTATTTTTTAAAGCAGAGTTAGTCATAGAATCTGAAATGTGTTTTCAAAAACGTGTTTTCAAAATATAAAAAATTTCCATTCATAATGACTTTTAAATCTTAGCTATTTTAGGAATTAACATCTTATGCAACAGGAATATCTTCTAAATTTCAAGAATCCTTAGATTGTATTTTATTTCTTTTTCTCTGTTATTAAATTTAATAAAGTTAATAGTTTAAAGCAATGACTTTAAAAATATCCTATCTTTCCCCCAATTTCAAAATTACAAGACAGTATAGTGCTGACTTCCCAGGTGGCACTAGTGGTAAAATACCCGCCTGCCAATGCAGGAGACATAAGAGACATGGTTTTAGTCTCTGGGTTGGGAAGATCCCCTGGAGGAGGGCATGGCAACCCACTCCAGGATTCTTGCCAAGAGAATCCCATGGACACAGGAGTCTGGCAGGCTACAGTCCACAGAGTTGCAAAGATCAGACAAGACTGAAGTGACTTAGCACACACAGTACTGGCATAAGGATCAACACATAAGTCAATGGCAGCAAGTTAAGATCCAGAAATCAACCCTTACATCAATAATTATTTTCAACAGGGGTACCAAGACAATTTGGGGTGGGGGGTGGGGAATAGTCTCTACTATGAATGTTCTGGAACAACTGAATAATCACATGCGAAAGAATGAAATTTGACCCTTCCTCACACTGTACACAAAATTTGGCTCAAATTAGATCATCAATAAATGTAAGTGCCCAAGCTTTAAAACTCTTAGAAGAAAATACAGGAGTGATTCTTCATGACCTTAGAAAGCTTTGCCTAACTTAAGCACCAAAAGCACTAGAAACAAAAGAAAAATTAGACAAACTGAACTTCATCAAAATTAAAATCTTTTGTGCTTCAAAAAATACTATCAAACAAGTGAAAAAGACAATCCATATATTAGGAGAAAATGTTTGCAAATTCATATATCTGATCAGGGACTTACAATTAGAATCCATAAAGAACACACAATTCAGTAATAAAAGAGACAAATGATCCATTCTAAAAATAGACAAAAGCGCTAAATAGTTACTTCTCCACAGAAGATATACAAATGACCAATGAAACATGAAAAGACATTCAACACTACTAGGCATTAGGAATATGAAAATCAAAACCATCATGAGATATCACTTCATACTCACTAGAAGAGCTAAAATCAATAAAGTCAGATAATAACAAATGTTGGTGAGGATGTGGAGAAACTGGAGCTCTCACTGCTAGTGAGAATGTATTAATAAAATGGTGCAGCCATTTTTCAAAATCGCCTGGAAGTTCCCTAAAATGTTAAACACAGTATTATCAAAAGATCCAGTAATTCCACTCCTAGGTATATACCCAAGAGAAATGGAAACATGAGACCACACAAAAACTTGTACACAAGCATTCAGAACAGCATTATTTGTAATAGCCAAAAAGTGAAAATAACCCAAATGTCTATAACAAAGGAATGGATAATTCAAGTTGGTATATTCATAGGATGGAATACTAATCAGCAGTAAAAAGAACAAAGCTCTAATACACATCATAAGATGAAGGACCGTTGAAAACAGTACCCTAGGTGAAAAAGGTCAATCACAAGACCACATTCTGTATGATTTCATTTATGTGACATGTTCCAAAGAAGTAAATCTATAGAACTTGAAAGTAGATTGTTGATTGCCTGGGACTGAAAGGATTGAGGAGAAATAGAGAGTGAACGCTAATGTGTGTGAAATTTCTTTGGGGGATGAGAAAAATGTTCTAAAATTGGTTGTGGTAATAGTTGCACATATCTGTATGCTAAGTCACTTCGGTTGTGTCCAGCTCTTTATGATCCTATGGACTTTGGCCAGACAGGGGCTCCTCTGTCCATGGGATTCTCCAGGCAAGAATACTGAAGTGGCTTGCATGCCCTCCTCCAGGGATCGAACCCAGGTGTCCCACATTGCAGGTGGATTCTTTACCATCTGAGCCACCAGGGAAGCCATCAAGAACACTGGAGTGGGTAGCCTTTCCCTTCTCCAGGGGATCTTCCCGACCCAGGAATCAAACCAGGGTCTCCTGCATTACGGGCAAATTCTTTACCAACTGAGCTACCAGGGAAGCCCTAAATATGCTGTAGTCAGTTAATTATTTTATGTGTGTTTGATATATTTCATAATGTAAAAGAATCAAATTGTGCCCAAAATAAAATTTTAAAACACATACAAAGATCCTGCTTTTATAAGATTGCTTGTCTGCATGCCTACTATATATGTATGTATGTATGTATGTGTATGTGTGTATATAAACATATATATGCTCTACCTCTGTAGATAGATCAATCTAGAAAAATGTTCACCTAAAATTAACATAACATTTTATCATACAGCATTGGCATTTATTTTCTTTACTATGCTTTGAAAGTTTGGATGGCATTTCTAATAACAAATACATACCTTTTTTTTTCCCCTAAAAGTCAGAGTTTTGCTTTACTTTTTTCCATGCCTTATTCATATTTCCTTGGTTTTTACCTAACGTCCATTTCCTGTTCTAGGACCCACCCTATCCACTAGACCACATTACATTTAGTTGTCATGTCTCCTTAAGGTCCTCTGGGCTGCGCCAGTGTCTCAGACTTTCCTTATTTTTGGTGACCTTGACAAATTTTAGGAACACTGGTCACAAATATTGCAAAGTGTCCCTGAACTGGGATTTATCCGATGTAATCTCATGATTACACTGGGGTTACAGGTTTTGAGGAGGAAGACCAGAAGGGTACGGTACACCCACATAAAGAGCACGTACTAATAACGTGACTTACCACTGTTGATATCGACCTTGATTATCAGGCTGAGGTGGTGTTTCTCCGCTGTAAAGTTACCCCTTTTTTCCCTCTTTGGAAGAAAGTCACCATGTGCTCCTTACACTTAAGATGTAGGGGGCTGTCCTCCACATCTTTGAGGGCAGAATATCTACAAAAAATATTTGGAATCCTCAGCACGGGAGATTTGTCTCTTCTCCGTTTATTTATTTATTCCTTCTTTCCTCCAAGCATTTATTTATCTCAGCATGAACTCGGGGATATTTACTTTTTAACATGGATTATAATCATTTTATTGCTCAAATTATCCCAACCTTGGCCATTGGAATCTTTCAGTTGGCCCCTGTGTCCCTTTGACATAGCCCCTTCACCGTATAGTTTTTGCTTTGTACCAATTTTTTCAGAGCAATATGCATAAAGATTAATGTACATTAATGATGCTATAGATATATTAGTAATGCATAGTACACTGTCAAGCACACTTAAGTAAAATTATTGATATAACTTAGCTTCCCTGACAGCTCAGTTGGTAAAGAATCCACCTGCAATGCAGGAGACCCTGGTTTGGCCACCTGATGCGAAGAACTGACTCATTGGAAAAGACTCTGATGCTGGGAACGATTGAAGGCAGGAAGAGGAGGGGACGACAGAGGATGAGATGGTTGGATGGCATCACTGACTCGATGGACATGAGTTTCAACAAGCTCCGGGGACTGGTGATGGACAGGGAGGCCTGGCGTGCTGCAGTCCGTGGGACTGCAAAGAGTCAGACAGGACTGAGAGACTAAACTGAACTTAGCTAACAATAACAGCTCAACAACAATATTATTTTTAAAAGTTCCACCTTATTTAATTTTTCACATTGGAAAACACTGACAGATTACCAAGAGCTAACCAACCTCTATGGAGCACTTACTATGCATCTACTATTCCATTTAATCCTCACAATAACCCTATGGCTAAACCTTGAGGAATATTTAATATAAGGTTAGTATTAACCTTATTTAATACAAGGCTTAGATTCACACTCTAGGAGTCAAGCAAGGCACTTCTCAAGGTGGGGTTCCTGTACCAGCAGCATCAGTAACACCTGAGAATTTTTTATGAATGCATATTCTTGGCTGTCACTCCAGACTTCCTGAATCAGAAACTCTGGGGTAGGGTTTAGACGGTTGTGTTTTAACATACCCTCTGGACAGAGGATCCTGGCAGGCTACAGACCATGGGGTTGCAAAGAATCGAACTCAACTGAAGCGACTTAGCACATCCTGCACGCTAAGTGATTCTGAGTCAATTCTTGAGAAAATGATGGAGTCTTGAGAAATGTCTTGAAAAAATGAAAAGTCTGTGTGCTTTATCACTTAATAATAGTTTCCCCTTAATCACTAAGAAGAAAATCAGTTACAGGTGATTTCTATTTAAAAAGTGGTGTTAAATGAGGTAGGATACTGGGATAGTTTCATTCTGTACTCTGGGCTCCTACTGCGTGACCAAACAGTTTTAAGTACTCAGTTCACCACTAGAGAGAGACCCTATAGCCCTCAATTGTGAGCGTGTCTAGTTCCTCAGTCGTGTTCAACTCTGCAACGCCACGGATTGTAGTTTTCCAAGCTCCTCTGTCCATGGGATTCTCCAGGGAAGAATACTGGAGCGGGCTGCCATCTTTACCTCCAGGGGATCTTCCCCACCCACGGATTGAACCCACATCTCCTACGTCTCCTTGCATGGGCAGACAGATTCTTTATCACTGAGCCACCTGGGAAGCATAAATACTGAATCTTTAAAGTGAAAAAATCACACACAAAAAACCTAAAATTTTACTGGAGAGAGATTTTATCTCTCTGCATCATCATTAAAACAATTTGCTTAAACTTCTTAACATGGGATAGCTGCATTTGAAGTTATATTGCTTAGTCGCTCAGTTGTGTCTGACTTTTTGAGACCCCACAGACTGGTTCCTCTGTCCACCAAGTTCCTCTGTCCACCAGGTTCCTCTGTCCACGGGATTCTCCAGGCAAGAATACTGGAGTGAGTTGACACTTCCTTCTCCAGGGCATCTTACTGATCCAGGGATCAAACCCAGGTCTCCTGCATTGCAGGCAGGTTCTTTACTGTCTGAGCTACAGGGAAGCCCATTTATTTAGGCATAAACACTAGCAAATAAATATATCACGGTTGGTCACTCAACATCTTTCTTCATTTCTAAAATGGGGCAAAAGCTTAGTGGAAGAGAATAACAAAATAATAACATAATTAAAATAAATGATCTAATTCAAGCATCACCCCCTCTAAAGTTCCAAAGCAATAAGAAAAGAAAAATATTTTAATGATCCAGTTATGTGCATAGCTTTCCCTTTCCATGTTATTCAGAGAATTTAGGTTAAAGATTGGTAAATATAGCATCTGGTACATGGTGAGTTCTCAGTACGTAGGTCTGAATAAATGAGTAAATGGAGTTAATGTAACTCTTTGCCTTCACTTTCTTAAGCCATCCCACATTGGAATTCATTTAACTTTACACAAAATAAGATTGTGCTATTGTCACAATAAATATAAAAATATTGCATAGTAGTTTATGAGAAGTCAGATTATACTGCTTATAACCTGGAACAATAATACTGAGAGATTTTGGAATGCTACACCCAATGATGGACACACACTGGTTATTCCAAACAAGAAAAGACATTCATTAACTATTTAGTAATTTTTGTGTATGTTTGTTTAGTAACTTTAAAAAAAATAAAAAAGCATAATGAGAGGAGTGGGTCCTGGTACAGTGGAGAGGAAAGATAAAGGATTTAATTCCAATTTCCCTACTATTTTATCATGTGACCTTGGCCATGGCACTTGGCCTCCCCAGGTCCCCAGCTCCTCTTCTATGAAATGTGTCCTGGGATAAAATACAGCCTATAAGAAAATGCCTCCAAACAGTGAAAGAGACTTGAGAACAATTGTGCTGATGCATGTTTCAAAATGTCTGTTGACAGAAGAGAAAGATCAGAGTCCAGATCTCAGGGGAAAAGTTCCTAGAATACATACGTTGGATGGAGACTGAAAGAGTGCAGTTCAGTATATATTTGTTCAACAATTACTATACTATGTATGTGGCATCTGCCAAAAGATTTGAGTTACATGATAAATAAGACAGTCCCTGCTGCCATCAATATCTTCACACAGATACCAAGATAAGGACTATGATGATTGATCTGTGTCACTACGACTAAACTACAGGACGCCCCCACACATTTGGCCAAACATTATACTGGATGAGTTTGTAGGGGTGTTCCTGGACAGGCTTAACATTTGAATTGGCAGACTGAGTAAAATGGATTGCGTTCCCTGACATGAGTGGGTCTCATCCAATGAAAGACCTGACTAGAACAAAAAGGCTGAGGAAGAGGGAATTCCTCCTGCCTGACTGTATGGGCTGAGATTTGGGGTTTTTTTCCCAGTCTTCAGACGCAGCCAGAAACATTGGCTCTTCTTGGGTCTTGAGCCTGACAGCATTCATACTGGAATTCACGCCATCAGTTCTCCTGGGTCTCCAGCTTATTGACTATGTATCTTGGGACATGGTCTCCATAATTATATGAGCCAATTCTTTATAATAGAGCCATATATATGGTTTTCTCTGGAGAACCCTAATATAAGGACCAACCTTCTTAGCATGGCCAAATGCCCTACAAGACCTGGTCATACCTACTCTCCCACTATAACTCGTATCACCCACATCCTCTGCTCTAGCCTCACTAGTTTTCTTTCACATTCTCACATGCATCATGCATCCTCTGTCATGGGGTTTTCACTCACTCCTTTATTAATTAACAAGCTCTACTAATTATTGAGTTCCTACTATGAGCCAAAGGCTGTGGTGGCATAGGGAATATAATATAAACATGATAGCAAAGTGCTTGGTTTCATGGAGAATAAATTCTAGTTATGGGAGGCAAATAGCATACAAACAGGTTAACTTCAGAGAGTAGCATGCACCTCAGAGGAAACAAAAAAGGAGGATATGGCAATAACAAGGTGATCAGAGAAAGTCTCACTCTGTAGGTGCCTTATAAGTAAAATTTTATACGATGAAAAGGGCTAGTCATATGGAGACATAAGGAGTGTTCTAGGCAGAGAAAACAAAAACAAGACTGACTCTGAAATGAGCTTGATATACACTAGGGATAGCATAGTGGGGTGGTGAGAGGAGGGAGATGGGTAAGTAAGAGCAAGATACAGCCTTCATAGCCACAGTAAGAATTCAAAATTTTATTTTAAGCATAATGGGAATGAGTCTTAGTCCACTGAGCTGCTATAGCAAAAATGCCACAAACTGGGTAGCATATAAAAAAACAGAAATTTAAGTTCTGGAGGCTATGAAATCCAAGCACTGGCCTAGTCGGTGTCTGCAAGGAGCCTCCCCCTCAAGGATGCCATCTTCTCAGTGTACAGAAGGAGACAGGGGAGCTCTCCAGAATCTCTTATCTTAGCACTAACCCCTTCATGAGGCCTCTGCCCTCATGACCTAAGCATCATGCAAAGACCCTACATCCTTATATCATCACCTTAGAGAGCAGGATTTCAACATGTGAATTTTGGGGAGACACAAACATTCAGTCCCATCCAGTATAGGCCTTTGAACGGTTGGCATAATCCAACCCACACTTTTATTTTGTATTGCCGTGTGTGACTACAGATGCGGAAAGATCAGTAAGGATGGTTTGCAGTAAAGGTGGATGGTGACAGGAGCTTGGATAATGGTGACATAGAAATGAAGAAGGAGTGGTTCAGGATACGTTTTGGAGGTAGAACAGATGAGAACTGCCAGTGGGGAAAAGAAAGGATGATTGCTAGGTTTTTGATTTGAACAGTCAGCTGGAGGGTGTACCATTTTCTGAAACATGGAAGTTGAGTTCAAAATGGGAAGTGGCAAAGAGGAGTGGTGGGTATTTGCCTATGCCTGTCTTTCTTCCTCTCTTCACCTAGTTACCCCCTTTCCAATCTTTGGATCTCAACTTAAGTGTCATTTTAGCAAAGTAGTCCTTTTCCCCAATAGTTCAAAGCAAACTTCTATGTTCAGTATATGCTTGCTTGGTGTCCTGTAGTTTTTCTTAGTTCTTGTGTTACATTGCAGAAGTGGCCCCTAACACGTTGTCTCTATTGTCCCTACTAACAGCCTTCCCACCAGAAGACTTGGGCATGAGACCGTCCTAGATCATCCAGCCACCAGCAGACCCACCAGCTCACCAGACAGGTATGAAAGAACCCAGCTGAGCAAACTCAAAAGTAGAACCACCCAACCTACTCACAGTATCCTGAGTTAGCCAAAGGACTGCGGTAAACAACTAGGTTTTGTAGTGATTTGCTACATAGCAAAGAGTGATACAACAGTTGCGGTCTTACATGTTGCAATCTTAGTTGCAATCTTACATACATGTATCTGTTTGTTTGATTAGTCTGCCCCTTGGGAGGAGACTGTGGGCTCTGTTAGAGTAAACACTACTCGGGTTTTCAGTTACCACTCAGAGCCGGCATAATATCTGAAACACATCAGGTATTCAATGGACAACTTGCTGAAAGAATGCAGGGGGAGAAGAGAGGTATATTTGTAACAGGAGAAAAGAAAAGTTCTGTAAGAGAGGTAACAAAGGTCTGGGGACATCCGTTTGTCCAAAACAAACTTTTATCAGCACACAATGCTGAGGATTACAAGACCCAGATTACCTTTCCTCTGCGTCCAAGAGCTTCCAGTCTAAACTAGGAGGCAGTACAAAATCAACAGAATATACCGCCTTGGAAGGGGCTCTTAACATTGCCTGGAAGACGGAAGTGTCCAAGTTGTCACAGGAGGGTTCTTGAAAGACAGAAAGTCAAGATTCAGTCCCTTAGGGTTTACTTGGAAAAGGAGCACAAGCGAAGGCCAAGGACACGGGGTTTCGTTTGTTCAGTACAGTTTCGTCACTCAGTCGTGTCTGACACTTTGCGACGCCATGAATCTAGCACGCCAGGCCTCCCTGTCCATCACCAACTCCCGGAGTCTACCCAAACTCATGTCCATTGGAATCGGTGATGCCATCCAAGCATCTCATTCTCTGTCGTCCCCTTCTCCTCCTGCCCTCATTCTTTCCCAGCATCAGGGTCTTTTCCAAGGAGTCAGTTCTTCGCATCAGGTGGCCAGAGTACTGGAGTTTCAGCTTCAGCATCAGCCTTTCCAGAGAATATTCAGGACTGATTTCCTTTAGGATAGACCGGTTGGATCTCCTTGAAGTCCAAGAGACTCTCAAGAGTCTTCTCCAACACCACAGTTTATTATCTCGGGGTATATCGCTGAGGTCTGTCTCTCTCCTCATTAAACTCTAAGGCCCTTTAGGGATGGTGGGGGGTGGTGAGGGGCGGATTCTTATCTTTGTATTTGTTTTTCCCAGAGTCGAACATTCTATTTTCAACAAAACGGGAGCTCAGTAAACATTTGCTGAAGAAACTAACAGGGCGGAAAGCGCTGCTCCTTGCAAGAGCCTGCACTTTCGGCCTCCACACGGAGACCTGGACAAGCTGAGCGCAAGTTCCACGACTCAGGCGAGGCCCCCACTACCGCCGTTCGGTTCATCTCCCCCCTCGTTACCGGCTGACTGGCTGTGCTCCCGGCCCAGTGAGCCGGGATAGAGGCGGAAGTTTGGTGGCGCGGCGCCTCAGGAGGGGCAGAGGCCCGGCGGCCACAAACAGTCCGCCAACCTGCCAAAGGCTTTCGCCCCCGGGTGACGCCGGGGCGGACGCGGGTGGGCGCGCCCCGCGCGTGCCCGCATCCGGGCCCTTCCCGCGCTTCCGGGCGCCGGCCGCGGGGGACGCCGGGGCGGACGCCGAGGGTCAGCGGACGCGGGTGGGCGCGCCCCGCGCGTGCCCGCATCCGGGCCCTTCCCGCGCTTCCGGACGCCGGTCGCGGGGGCGCGCGCCTCGTTGCCGTGGAAACGCCGAGGCCCTCGCGTCTGCGGCTGCGACGGCGGCCGCGACGCGGGGGGCGGGCGCGCGCGGGGCGGACTCTCGCGCCCCGGCGCACGTCCGGGCGCCGAGACCCTGTCGTTGGGCCTCAGCCCGGGGTCCCCAGCAGTGAGCGAGGCAGCATGTTGAGGCGCAGCTTGGAAAACCGGTAACCGCCGCCGGGAGGCCGCAGCGGCCCAGGGTCCCCCCACCACACACACACACACACACATGCGAGGGCTCGGGTCGGGGCGCGAAGCCTTCCTCCGTGAGCCTCCGGACCGAGTTCGGGCCCTCAGGCCGGGCTCCGAGCGGCGCCCGCCGCGCTCTGGGCCGACCACCCTGGGCCCCAGCGGCGCCCCGCAACGCGGTCCCCGGGAGCCGGCCCGGCACTGCCGCGGATCCAGCGGGGCCTCTCGGGGCGCCGGCACTGCGGGATGTGCAGACCAGGCCCGGGATGGGGGCCCGGAGGAGACACAGGGGTGCTTGAAGGTTTGCGCCGGCGAAGCTGCAGACTGCACCCCCCCACCCCCCAGGAATGTCGGCGTCATCACGTGTAACGCGAAGATGAAGTCATGTCACCTCATCAGATGAGAATGATTTGCTTTTCTGTGTGTCCCCTTTCTCTGTAGGGATGCTCAGACCAGACAACTGCAAGATGCTGTCACCAATGTGGAGAAACATTTCGGAGAACTGTGCCAGATCTTTGCTGCTTACGTGCGGAAAACCGCCCGACTGCGAGACAAAGCGGATCTCCTGGTGAACGAAATCAACGTGTATGCCTCTACCGAGACCCCGCACTTAAAGCAGGGCCTGAAAAACTTTGCGGACGAGTTTGCCAAACTTCAGGATTATCGACAAGCCGAGGTATGGAGTGAGGTCACAGCGTCCTGTTAATGAGTGAGCCCTGAAGTGGTGGACAGAGGAGCCGTGAAGACGTGTAATCTACCCAACTGCAGTGGCGGGCACACACTTGATGATAAACGTGCATTGTCATGTCGGTACCACTGTGTGAGTCATTAAAGGGAAGCTTCCTGTAATTTTTGCCGTTTTCAAACTAACCTCTAGGGTGTCCTGAAGTCCTGAATTTCCCCACCTCATTTGCCAGCTTTTAGCCAAAGGGGTGACTGTTTACAGGGGATAGTAAACATAGTACCCGAGGCAAGAAAAGGAGCTTGGCTTGTGTCTTGTCTGCCGGTAGGTACATTGTAAAGTAGTATATCTGGAGATGGAAGATACTGGGAGTGGTACTGTGAGTGGATAAGTAGTAACTGTACAGGAGATCTTTGTTGCTGCTTCCGAGCGCTGGAAGTTGAGCTATGTTTCATTGAGAGGAGGGCAAAAAAAAAAAAAAAAAAAAGTGCACTGATTTCTATTACAATCAACAGTGAAACTTTGTGAAGTTCCCCACCCCACCCCAAAAGGACAGGGGTAGAAGATGGTGTTGTAATTGTTTAAACTGTTAAATCCCATTTACTTTTTAAAAATTTATGTATTTATTTATTTTTGCCTGCGCTGGGTCTTCATTGCTCCCTGGGTTTTCTCTAGTTGGGGCCAGGGAGGCTTCCCTGCAGGGAAGAGGCTTCTCATTGCGGTAGCGTCTCTTGTCGCGGAGATGGGGCTCTAGGCCCAAGAGCTTCAGTAATTGTAGCAGGCGGGCTCAGTAGTTGGTGGCACATGGGCTTAGTGGCTCCGCTGGGTGTGGGACCTTCCCACTCCAGGGATCGAACCCATGTCCCCTTCATTAGCGCCTGGACACCTATCTATCCACTGCGCCATCAGGGAAACCCAGCCCGTTACTTTAATACCTCGTTTGCACTTTCAGGTATATTTCTTTTAAGGTTCAAGACGCAGGTTGGAAGTTTTCACTTTAACTTTTAACTTGTCAGAAGTTGCCCGGTTTTTGAGCTGTATTGCTTCCTTTGTGCCTTTGGTTCTTTTTAAAAGCCTGAAACAAATTTCAGTTAAAAAAAAAAAAAAAAAAAAACAAAACCTTGAAATCAAAAAGAAGATAATGATCCTTGAAGCTATAACTGCTAATGATACAGAAATTTGAGTAGTAATTACTTTGGGGGGAAATGGTGGGTTCTTCTCATATGTTTTGTATGTAATAAACTTTCAGTTATGTGTAACTGGGAATTTGACTGTTTCATAAGTAGTTTATACCCACAGATAATCCTAAAATCCTACTTTAGACAATAATTTCAGTGCCCCTTTCTAGAAAATCTTTATGCTATTTATCAAATAGCAAAGTGAATTGATTTACATGTGTTCTCCTTTTTATTTCCCTTGCTTACCAAATGGTGGAGGTGCTAAAGAACAATGAACAAAAAAGGTAGGCTAAATCTAGCTAATCTTTACACTGAATAACCAGTGTATGGATTATTTGAAATGGAATAAATAATCCTGAATATTCATGGATTTGTTTCTAGGATTCCTAATATTTAAAAGCTTAGTGAGAACTTGATCTCTATTTTCCTAAAATCTTTTAAAATGAAGTATACATTCTGTTTATAGAAACTAAACAAAAACCATTATAAAGTTATATATACTCACTGATTATAAAAACATGTATCAGCAAAATAAAGGTTTTTTTCCTGCTACAAAAGTAATACATGTTCATTTTAAACAATTAAATATATGTCATCTTGTATTACCTATCCTGAAAAAGAAAATTTTAATGTCCAGGAGTTGTTTTTCTTATATTTATTTAAAAAGCTATATACTTGCCTTTTAAAAAAATTCATTTCTTTAGTGCCTTCCACTAGTGCTATTAGTAAAAGGAGAAATTACTCAGAATCTGATAAATATTGCAATGTTTAAGAAAACTGTTTAGTTCTACTTAAAAGAGAGATTGACAGCTCAGCAACACTGAGACCATCTATCTTGTTCTTTAAGCTTTGATAATTTACAAATGTCTTCCCATAAAAAAAAAAATTGCAGTTAATACAGTGGTCTCTGGGCTTTTTTTCTCTTGAGGATGCAGTTGTTTTAAATGCTTCCAATATGCTATATTTTTCAGCTTCAGTTTCCTTATCTGGAAGGTTGGGCTGTTACATTTCAGATATAATGTATGTAACGTATCCATTCAGGTGTTAAACACACTGAAAGTGTAGCCGCAATAAAATTTGAGATCTTAAAACTTACCAAAGCTACTGCACACTGTCACAGTTTTTAATATATTTGAGTTTAGATTCTGAGTCTTACCAATTTCCAGAGATTATCCTTTTATTTATAAATGTTGCTGACATTTGAATTTAAAAACTGTCAAATATTAATCAGTATAGTGATTATGGTCTGGATAGACAGCATAGGTTTTATTTCAGAATTTAAATTTTGATATGTCTATGTTTCTTTTCAGTTATATTTTATAATAATTCTCAATAGGTTGAAAGACTTGAAGCCAAAGTAGTTGAACCTTTGAAAGCTTATGGAACCATTGTAAAAATGAAGCGAGTAAGTAAATTCATTTTTTTCTATTATTTTTAGGTATTCTAGCAAAACACAAGGTTTCCAATAACTATCCTTTTGAGAAAAGGTACAGAGTAGTGTTCAGTCATTCTTATCACACTGAAGCATTATTTCTTAGAACTTTGAGAATAATGAAGTATTTTTATATACTACTATAGCATCATAGCATTATTTTGTTTATTGTGGAAACTTTAAAATATTTAATATTTATAGTCATGAAGAATATATGGACAGAAATTATTTTACTAAATATTCTTATATTTTTGTTTTAAAGCAGGCAGTAACATGCAAACTAAAAGTCAGTGTAACAAAGCTTTTTGAAAAATTTTTTTCTTGAAGTACAGCATAACGATTTGATGTTTGTATATATTGTGAAATGATTAAATAAGTCTAGTTCGCATCTGTCACAATATATAGTTTAAAAAATCTTTTCCTTGTGATGAGAACTTTTAAGACCTAGTATCCTAACAACTTTCAAAATGCAGTACAATATTATTAATTCTAGTCACCATGGTAGATATTACATTCCGAAAGTTCTATATTTAAAATCAATTTTATTGAGGCATAATTTACATGCAGTTAAATTATCCTGTTTTAAATGTTTTAGTAAATGTGTATACACATGTAACTACCACCACAATCAAAATTTTGTATGTGTGTATATACATATGTGTGTGTGTGTGTATAATTTGCGTTGCAATTCTGTCATTATTTAATAAGATATTAAATACACACATGCACATAGGCTTACGTACAAAGATACACACTGGTAATAATTCCAGTGATAGCGATGCCTGAATCAAATAGGGAATGTTTTTGCATTCTAAAACAGAGAAATGTGTATTTTATTCTTAAATCAGAGATATTTATTAACAAAAAAAATGCCTTTTTGCAGGATGATCTCAAAGCAACATTAACAGCAAGGAATCGAGAAGCTAAACAGTTAACTCAGTTAGAAAGAACACGTCAGAGAAATCCATCTGATCGACATGTTATTGTATCCTTTGAATTTTGGTCTTTAAAAAAATATTTTGTAAGGTATGCTGTACAAAAGTAAATATATATGAAAATTATGCATTTATACTTTAAATCTGCAACAAATATGAATATAAAGTTTGAAAAGAAACATGGGCATTTAAAATGCTTACTGTGGAAATTAGTTAATTTTAAAGAGCGTATACAACCTAAATCAGTCTTCTTGTGTTGTTTACCACGATAGACATTCCAAATTTAAAACACTCATATGTGTAGATATTTTATAAACAGTACATACAAAATTCTAAGATCTTTTACATAAAAAATGATTGATGACTAAACAAATGATGATGAAATATTAATTATAAAAGTAACTTAAAGATCTGTCATTAATCCTAATATATCAATGCCTTCTCAGCCCTGCATTTGCGGAAAGGAACAAACTATTTTTTCCCCAAAATTCCCTTCCTCTTAAGAAAACAACTACTTTGTGAAACTGCAATTATGACTTCTCGCCAAAGACGCTTAGGATATTCAAGAGTTTTGAGATTCACAGCTGGACACAAGTCTTAATAGGCTTGTCTACTGTTACAAGGCTCTTCTGTTAAGAGCGATTATTTCTTAAATTTAGAATGTGCCTATTCAAAATTAAACAAAAAAAGAAAAATAGCACCTGACTTAGGGTAAGCAACTGGGATAAGTGCAATTGTAGAGCAAGTACTACCTTACTGTGGAGCTTCACTGGTGGCTCAGCTGGTAAAGAATCGCCTGCAATTCAGGAGACCTGGGTTTGATCCAGGGAACCTGGATTTGTCCCCTGGGTGGGGAAGATTCCCTGGAGAAGGAAAGGCTACCTACTCCAGTATTCTGGCCTGGAGAATTCCATGAACTCTATAGTCCATGGGGTTGCAAAGAGTCAGACACGACTGAGTGACTTTCACTTCACGTTCAACTTACCCTGCTGCCTTTTTTCCCCATGCTCTCTTATGTCTCATGATTTTGACAACCTGAGACTAGAAAATAAAGGACAGTCTCCATTTAGCTGGAACTCCAATACTTTGACCACCTGATGTGAAGAGCTGACTCATTTGAAAAGACCCTGATGCTGGGAAAGATTGAGGGTGGGAGGAGAAGGGGATGACAGAGGATGAGATGGTTGGATGGCATCACCGACTCAATGGACATGAGTTTGAGTAAACTCCGGGAGTTGGTGATGGACAGGGAGGCCCGGCGTGCTGCGGTTCATGGGGTCGCAAAGAATCAGACACGACTGAGCTACTGAACTGAACTGAACTACATGGAAATGTATCCACTATAAATATAAAAATATTCAGTCATAGCATCAAAGAATATTTACCAGGATGACCCTTAAAATTCATCTCACTATTAAAAAGAAACACATTAATGTTCAGTATGTAAAATAAAAGAGGTATAAGAGGCTGGGGTGATGAAGAATCCTAGTACACTACCTGGACCCCCCACAAGGCCCCTGGTAGCTTCTGAAAAGTTTCCTGCAGCACAGTTTGAAAAGCACCAATCTGGCTCACTCTTTTGTAGGCCATTTTGTACGCAGACTAATTTCATTAAATACACTGATATCCTATTCATAAAGCATCATAGTATTTTAACCAAAAGTGTCTCCTACCCAAATTAGTACATTATATGATTTTGAAGAATTTTCAACAGAAGGAAGGAATACAGATCTGTATCCACTTTCCTAAAAATAGCTGTGTAACTTTGGGCAAATTGCTATGCTGGAGTGAAAGGATATGAGACTTTAAGAAATGAAAAATAGTTGCTGGAGGGTGATAGGAGATTAAGATACAGCTGTCCCAGCTGTGGCTTCTGCTTCCTACTCTTTCCTAGTTTAACCAACTCTACCTACCCTTCCAAATTTTAAACTGTCAAAAAATGGGGAAGGGAAACACATGTCAAAATTAAGTAGTCATGGTAAAAAATTGCATGAGTCACATGTATTGAACAGTATTAGAAAAATACTCTGCTTGAATATTTTCATTAGTAAAAGGTTAACACATCATAACATTTAGAAAGTTTTTCATCATAATAAATCCTGTGATAGTTACATTTAAAAAAAAATCCAAAGCCCAGTAATAAAGGGAACTGTTTTTGATTACTGGTTGTGATTAAAAGTTTGCATGTAAAATTATGCAGGAAAACTTTATACCCTTTATAGCAAATGTATACACACAGATATATATGTTTTAAAGCTTAGTTTCTTGAAATTGTATATCTGAATTAACCTAGTTAGTATATAATCAATATAAGTTATGATTAATGTATAGTCTAATTACAAGAGGATATAATTCTGTCAGAGCATATGATTTTAATTTATTGGAATCAATTGTTCTACTTGAAATGTATTTTTCCTTTATGAAAAATTTCAGTCACAGGTGGGTAATAAAGTGATGTGTCGAGAAATGGATCCCTGTAGTAAACCCTTTTACTTTATTTCCATTTATACATTTTCTTAGAAAACAAGAGTGTAAATGTTTTAATATTATGTGTCACAAAACTTTACTTACAACTGCAGATTTTTTCTGTGCAATAATTATTAAGATGATGATATGTGATACTTTTCAGTGAACATAATACTAGCATAGGAAACAAAACATTATTAGAACTTAATCAGAAAATTGGGCCATGTTTTTAAAACATGTTTTATTAGTTCAACAAAAAATTTTAAATATTTTTGGACAACTGTTGTCATTAAGGAAGAAATGATATTTTAAAGAGAAATATATGCCACTAGCTATATATATGGGTGTTGAGCTCATGAAATGGCAATTAGAATAACCAGCTTTTTAATTAATTTAAATGTAAATAGCTACATGTTGCTAGTGGCCACCATACTGATTGTACAGTGTGAATCTAAACAGTATCAGTACTTTGAAGCAAAGCATTAGACTTTCCATATTATTTATTAGTTATTGGTGTGTATGTATATATATATTTTGTAATAAGCATTAACTAAGTAGTAATAGTGCAATATTACTAGCTTATAAGAAGAATATTCATACTGAATATAATACTGAATATATACTGAAATAAACATGTGTAGTGTATATTCTTTTTTGTTGTTGTTCAGTCACTCAGTCATGTCCGACTCTTTGTGACCCCATGGACTGCAGCACACCAGGCTTCCCTGTCCTTCACTATCTACTGAAGTTTGCTTAGACTCATGTCCATTGAGTCAATGATGCCATCCAACCGTCTCATCCTCTGTCACCCCCTCTCCTCTTGCCCTTAATCTTTGCCAGCATAGGGTCTTTTCCAATCAGGCTGTTCACATCTGGTAGCGAAAGGATTGGCGCTTCAGCATCAGTCCTTCCAATGAATATTCAAGGTTGATTTCCTTTAGGATTGACTGGTTTGATCTTGCAGTCCAAGGGACTCTCAAGAGTCTTCTCTAGCACCACAGTTCGATAGCATCAACTCTTTGGTACTCAACATTCTTTATATGTATATTCTCCTCTACCTGATTAGGATATTTCAGCAGTAGAAACATTTCATGCATTTGGAGAACTAGAAGATTGAAAATGCTTAAGTCACAGGTCTTTAGGCAGGACAAAGCATTAAAGGGGAGAGAGATAGTAAGAGGAAAAGGAGAGCATAACAAATGGCAGAGACTTGAAATATGGGAAAGCAGTAGAAAATATAGAAAATAGTTTTACAGTAAATCCAACAGGGTGATAGCAGGAAAAAGAATGATTTGTATAAAAAGAGGGAAGGAATTTTGTTTTGAGATCATGAATCATATCATCTAATAAATTTAAAGTTTTTTATTCTGCTGTGTTTATTATATAAATTGCTTTATGTGGTAATATGTATTTTTGAGTGATTCACACTGTTATGGCAAAAAGCCAGTATTAAATTTACAAATGCATTTACAGAACTGCATTTATAAAAAGCCAACACTGTATTTACAAAGGTAGCATTTACAGAAGGATGCAATCAAAAGGATTCTGACTTGATTTATGTTTTTTGTATCTTTGGTTGGGGAATACTTTTGTAGGCAGAAACTGAATTACAAAGAGCTACAATGGATGCTACCCGAACAACTCGTCATCTGGAGGAAACTATTGACAATTTTGAAAAGCAGAAAATAAAGGATATAAAGGTAACAAAATAACTATTAAGGTTCAAAATATGTTTTCTAAATTAATTTTTTATTTAATTTATGAAAAATTTAAATTACTGATTTTTTTTTAGTTCATAGTCTGTGTGAGAAAGATATAAACAAAATATATCAAATGTTATTTTCTTATGGAAACAACAGTATATAAAGGTACTACATTCCCAACCAGAGGCCAGATATTCAGATGTTATCAAAAATACTGTTAACCACAGAAAAATTAAGTCTATTATGTTTTTATGTATCAGGTACTAGTCCAGGCACTTTACATAAATTATCGTTTAATCTTTACAGCAACCTCATAGTGTAGCATCTATGTATACTACGTACCAGTATCTATCTCATTCCTTTTAATGGTGGAATAATATTCTATTGTATGGATATTACCATAAAAGTGAGGTGATTAAGAAGAGATATAAGGCAGTATCATAGCCCACAGTTCAAAGTCTGAACTATAAACCAATTATATATTTTAAAAACCTGTGCTTTCCATTACTATACAGTATTGTTACAGTAAGGGGGACCCCCTCCAGGGCCCGAAACTGGGCTCTTGTCTGACTCTCGGAAAAGAACTGTCTGAGGAGACACATGTGCTGAGAAAGCAAGAGATTTTATTGGAAAGGGTGCGCGGGTGGGGAGCAGCAGGGTCAGGGGACCCAGGAGAACAGCTCTGTCACGTGGCTTGCATGGGTTTTATGGTGATGGGATTAGTTTCCAGGTTGTCTTTAGCCTTTTATTCTGACTCAGAGTCCTCCCTGGTTGTGCACACCTTGTTCAGCCAAGATAGATGCCAGAGAGAAGGATTCTGGGAGGTAGTCAGAGATGTGGTGTCTCCTTTTGACCTTTCCCGAACTCTTCCTGTTGGTGGTGGCTTGTTTGTTCTATGTTCCTTACCAGGACCTCCTGTAGTAAAACAGCTCATGCAAATGGTTACTATGGTGCCTGGCCAGGGTGGGCAGTTTCAGTCAGTGCTTCCCCTAACACTATTACTAATATTTTTGGCTTGTAGCTTTCTAATTCCTACATTATCAAATAAATAAGAGTAGCTAACCACATAAACGTGCATCCACCGTAGTTTAGTGTCATAGGAGGAATAGCCTTATTTTATTGTAACACATCAGTAGACATTCAGGTTCCTGGACTTGAGATGATATTTTTTTAATTGGAGGATAATTGCTTTACAATGTTGTAGTGGTTTCTACCATACAACAGTGGAAGTCAGTTATAATTATATGTATATGCCCTCCCTCCAGAACCTCCCTCCCAAATCCCCAAACCTAAAGATGGTCTTCAGTGACTTATTCATCAATATTTTGGAAAGATTTGGAGGATTACTTATGACCACGTTGTGTCCTTTAAAACAAGTCATCTAAGGATGCCTTTTCACTCCCTGCAAATTCTTCTGGAACAGCTTTTAAAGAGAAGTATTTTTTGTTACTTTCATAACTTACTAACAAATTATCCTTCTTTCAAAAGTTATGCCCTTATCAATAAAATCAGCATTACCTGCCACTTAATTGTACCATTCCTCTCTGCAATCAATGAAACATTTATTTGTCCTTTTATGTTTTTTAATTTCCTATCATAGTTTCATAGAATTCCAGAACTTTGATTTTTTCTGATAGCCAGGCTCAAAGGTCTCTACTTTGGTCCTGAAGGTTGAAGAAAAAAAAAAAGTAAGCCTGTCAATTCAGCACTCAGAGTGTAATGTAGACTGCTACTCAGGAAGAGCTCCGTAGCAGGCTGGCCCGAGACAACCCTTTTGCCGACATGGGGGAGCACTGGCAGGGCGTAATGTAACTGCCAGCATCCTCTCTTAAATTGAGGGAGAAGGGAAGGAAGGTTGAAACAATTAGCTTTCATCTAAAAAGGACAATTGGAAACTTGTGAGATATGCCTGATTCATTGCCACCTAAGGACTTCTTTAGTGACCTGGGAGCCCGATTCCTTACCCTACCGCTGTTCTTCATGCCTGCACACTTCTGTTTTACACCTGGCAATCTTTGTCTCTGATCTTTGGACTCACTTCCATGTGCTTCTTTTTGCACGCTGGCCAACTCAACAGGCGTTTATAATCCCATGAGCACCACCAGTTACAAAACAAGCAGAGACAGTGAGTGTAGAATTCCCGACTGCAGCCTGGGATTTCCTGAAGCAGCAGGATAGGGAGTCAGGCACTGCACAGTGGAGGGTGCATGGAGAAAAAACGTGCTTCCATGCTTCTCTGCCTGCGGTCTCCTGCCCCTAGAAGAGGGAGGTCTTGTGGCAGTCACAAAAACAAAAAAAAAGAGAAAAAATAGAAGAAAACCAAAAAAAAGCTAGAGGGATAATTCATATACCATACAATTCACCATACAGCTCAGCAGATTCTAATATGTTCAGATATCTACAACCATCACCACTCCATTTTAGAACATTCTTACCATCTCAGAGTGAGGCCTAGTACACTTTAGCTTTTACCTCCCTGCTCCCACAGCCCCCACCCACGGCCTAAGCAACTATCAGTAATCTCATGTCTCTTTGGACTTGGCTCTTCTGAATGTACATTTCATATGAATGGAATCATAAAATACATGGTTTTCATAACTGGTTTCTTTCACTTAGCGTGCTTTCAAGGTTTATCTATGGTGTAACATGTATCAATATCTGTCTCATTCCTTTGTATGGTGGAATAATATTCCATTGTATGGATATTACCACATTGTACCTTTTCGCTGTCATGATTAATGATATTAACATTCATGTACAAGTTTTTGTTGAGACATACTTCTCTTAGACATTTTTCATTTTAGTTCAACCATATACCCTGTTGAATTGCTGGCTCATAAGGTGACTCTGTCTTTAATTATGTGAGAAACTGCCAGACTCTTTGCCAAAGTGGCTGTGCCACTGTATTTTCCCAGCAGTATTATATGAGGCTTCTGATTGCTCTGCATCCTCCCCAATACTTGTTGCTCACCAAACTTTTTCATTATAGCCATCCTAGTGAGTGTAGAGTGATATCTTATTGTGGTTTGATTTGCATTTTCCTGCTGATGTTTATGGCCATTTGGATATCTTCCTTGAGAAAAAAATGTCTATTCAGATTATTTTAATTGGATTTCTTTTTTATTTCATTTTTAAGAGTTCTTTTTATATTCTGTATGCAAATCCTTTATCAAATGTTTTGCAGTTATTTCCTTCCATTCTGTGAGTTCTTTTCACTGTCTTGATGGTTTCCCTTGAAGCACAAAGCTTTTTAATTTTGATGAAGTCCAGTTTATCTTTGGGCTTCCCTGATAGCTCAGCTGGCAAAGAATCTGCCTGTAATGCAGGAGACCGTGGTTCAATTCCTGGGTCTGGAAGTTCCCCTGGAGAAGGGAAGGGCTACCCACTCCACTATTATTGGGCTTCCTTGGTGGCTCAGCTGGTAAAGAATCCACCTGCAATGTGGGAGACCTGGGTTTGATCCCTGGGTTGGGAAGATCCCCTGGAGAAGGGAAAGGCTCCCCACTCCAGTATTCTGGCCTGGAGAATTCTGTGGACTGCGTCATTATCTAAGAATCCATTGCCAAATCCGAAATTATAAAGATTTATCCTGGTTTTCTTCTAACACTGTTAAAGTTTTCACTATTAAGTCTTTGATCCATTAATTTTTGTGTATCACGTGAACTGAAAGTTAAACCCCATTCTTTTCCATCTGTCCACGCAGTTGTTCCAGTGATTTGTTGAAGAGACTGTTTTTTAAGTCCTGGCACTCTTGTTGAAAGTTGACATGTTTTGTCTCTGAACTTCCATTCTCTTTTATTGATGTATGGTGGTGGTTGAATCACTAACACATCTGACTCTTGCAAGCCCATAGACTGTAGCCTACCAAGCTCCTCTGTCCGTGAGATTTCCCAGACAAGAATACTGGAGTAGTTTGCCATTTCCTTGTTCTTATTCCAGTACCATACTGTTTTAACAGTGTTTTGTAATAAGTTTTAAAGTCGGGATGTATAAATTCTCTATTTTGTTCCTTTTTAAGATTCTTTTGATTATTCTGAATCTGTTGTAGTTTGGTGTGAATTTTGGAATCAGCTTATCAGTTTCCACAAGTCGGCTGGGATCCTGACAGCGTGCGCATGTGCATGCGTGGTCACTCAGTCATGTCCTACTCTCTGCAACCCCATGGACTGTTGCCCGACAGACTCCCCTGCCCATGGGGTTCTCTAGGCAAGAATACTGGAGTGCATAGCCACTCCCTTCTCCAGAGGATTGAACCCAGGTCTCCTGCATTGCAAGCAGATACCGTCTGAGCCACCAAATTCTGATAGGGATTGCATCAAATCTGTAGATCAGTTTGGGGAGTAGTGCCTTTTTGGATGAATTCTTCCAATCCATGAACATGGGCTGTTTTTCCATTTAGTTAAAGCATCCTTATTTTAATAATGTATGTTTTGTGCTTTTTTAAACTTTTTCCTCAGTATTTCATAATTATTGATGCTACTATAAATGGAATTGTTTACTTCATTTCATTTCAGTTGTGCATTGCAAATACACAGAAATACAATTGATTTTTGTGTACTAACCTTGTATCTTGCAACCCTGCAGAACTCTTATTAGCTCTGATAGTTTTTTGCATATTCCTTTGGATTTTTTTTTTTTTTTTGGATTCTCTATATATAAGGTCATGTCATCTGTGAAAATGTACACTTTTAATACAGACTCTTATCAAAATCCCAGAATTATCAGTTCCAGGAATCAATTCCAGTCTGTTAGGATTATGAATCTCCAATCTCTACCTTTCCTCCTTATCTGTCAAACTGTTCCTGTTCAAAGTTAAGCTTCATTTGAGATGTTTTATGACAAAGAAGGATGCATAAATCCTACACCCAAGAGCCTTAACAATCAGATAAAAAGGGTTACTTTACCACACCCTTATTTCTAATAAAAACAGTATTCAGGTACTGCTATGTTGATGTTAGCATGTCTTACAAACACTTCTATTTGTGAGACAAATTCTTGAAAAAACTCATTGATGCCACTCATATTTTGGGAGAAACACAGAACATTCTTTTTTTCTTAAGAATGTTCTTATTGTTACCTGTTTTCAGGCTACTGTTTCAGATGGAAGCAGAACTTCTGGGTGCTTAAATCTCCCTGAGGGTAGAAATGATTGACAGTAGTGAGCAGTGCTCATAATGTATTAACTATGAGGTGGGGTTTATCAACAAGTCCATCTGAATTTTAGTAGCAGCATTAATTAGTAAGGTAGCACAATTCTTAGTAAAAGACTTCATACAAACCTTGCAAAGTTTGTCTTTCTGAGAGAAGTTGCTATGAACTTAGTTAGTTGTATAGAATGTGGAAGAAAACTCGTAGTTCTATTTCTTTCCCATGTAATAGGAAAAGTCATCAGTTATATGTTGTCAAGGGAATTTTCTGACCTATGAAAAGGATCTTGATCAGGGGTCATTCCAGGAACAGATAGGGATAGCAATTCAGTATTGGTAAAGTAGCTGATGTGAACAAGAAACATCTTCAAGACTTAGTTTTTATCAGCTTTATTTTTCTTATAAATATAAAATGACCATAAATTTTCATAAAATTATGGAAGAAAACATAATTCCCTACTGAGAAATGATCAGCATCTTGGTTTATATCCTTCCAGACTTTTTTTCTATGAAACATACACAAGAAATATACTAAGGAGAATGACAACAACCAATATTTCTTAAGACATTAACTATGCCACACATTCTAAACATTTTATGTGGATAAACTTATTTCCTCCTCACAGTGTCTTATGAGAAAGGCAATATTATTACCCCTATACAGTTATATTTAAGTGGGACCACACTATATGTAGCATCTCTTTTTAAAATTTAATATATCATGGATATATTTGTGGTAAGAAACAAAGTTCCATATTGTCCTTTTTGGTATCCTTGTATAGTATTTTGCTATACTATATGGAGAATAGTATAGCTACATGGATATATTCATATGTTTAACCATCACCTGTTGGTGGACATCTAGATTATTTTTGCTATTATAGATCTCATTGCATCATTAAACATCCACCCTTTTGCTGGTTCAGTTATTTTGTGGGGGATAAATTACTGGAAGTAGCATTCTTGTTCAAAGAGCATACACACTTTCAATTTGGATAGCTGTTTATAACTTCTGTCCACAAATCTTTGACTAGTTTACATTTCTGCAGAACATTACATGAGCACCCAGTGTAACAATGCTGAGTAGTAGTATTTTTAATAGTACCCAGTGTGATAGTGTAAAATCAGTATTATTTTGATTTTCAGTTACTACTGTTGAGGAAGTGTTTTTTCATATATTTAATGACACTAAATTACTCACTTGACCTTAGCTTATATTTTTATTAGAGTGTTGGCATTTTTTGTTAATTTTTAAAAACTCTTCAAACTGAGAAAATTAACCTATTATATTAAAGAGAAGATATGTTGAAATATATTTTCCCATTTTGTTGCTTATGTTTTTGCCACCTTAGTCTTATTTTTTGCTGCCAGATCTGTTGGTCTTTCTGCCTTGATGTTGTATTTAGAAAGGAGTATTCATCCCTGAGATTATATAACTATTTGCTGTATTTTCTTCTAGTCTTTGTATGATCTTTTAGTATTTTAAATATTTAAATGTCTAAATTTATTATTTTCAAATGAATAGAAAGTTCTCCTGAAATCATTTATTGAGTAGCCTTTACTCTAGAGAGCTGTCATTTTACCTTTATTTGCAAAAATGGTTAACAAGACCTTTAATGACTTTTTTGTTAAATGTTCTGCTTTCCAATTAAACCAGGATGGAGGTTTTAATGTTACATAAGGAACAATTTCTAATTTATCTGACTTACTTCTTTAGCAATAAAATTAGCTAATTTGTGCTGAGCACTTACTCTAAGCCAGTAACCATACTATACTTTTTCTTGATTACATTTAACCCTTAAGGCAAAACCTATGATTTTGAAATTAAAGAACAGATAAAGTGCTTAATATTACACAGCTGATTTGTTTCAGTCTTGATTTGAACTCGTGCTAAGTCACTTCAGTCGTGTTCGACTCTTTGCTACCCCATGGACCTTGCTCGCCAGGTCCGTGGGATTCTCCAGGCAAGAGCACTGGAGTGGATGCCCTCCTCCATGGGTTCTTCCCTACCCAGGGATTGAACCTGCGTCTCTTATGTCTTCTGCATTAGCAGTTAGGTTCTTTACCACTAACACCATCTAGGAACCCCTGATTTGAAATCAGGTTAATCTTAATCCAGAGCCCCTATTTTTAACTGCTGTGCCACCTGCTTTACAGAATACTTGCCAATGAGTAGAGAATTCCATTAACTCCCCCATCTCCCACCAATAAAATTGATAAATAAAATGGCCTTCTAGTCAAACAAAATTGAAAAGGGGGTAAACGAAACTCCTTGTATGCCCATCTCTTACCATATTGACCCATTCCAGATTAGCAGATTACATGTGATCATTGAAAGATGTATTTATTTGAGGAAAATTGTTTCTAAATATGATACTACAAGATAGCTGTATGGCTGTCTTCCAGGGTGCAGGACCACTCCTATCTGGGTGGTTAAGACAGGAGAGCAGAAATTAAGGAAAATGAGTATTTGACTATTGCCTTTGAGCCTAACCCATTTCATCTATACTGCCCCTTTAAGGACAGTGCTTGAATATTTTCTATCCTATTCTTATTCTCTCCACTGCTCTCTATGTTACTGCTCCGATTTTTTTATCTTGATAAGAGACAAAATGATAGAAGGATGAGACCCTTTTTATTGAAAACGTATCTGGCTTACATAGTTTCTGCCTACCAGTTCTTCTCCCACGCCTGCTTAGATCAGGTGCACACCCTTATTCATTCTCTTTTCTCATAGCCTTCCTGAGCAAAAGTTGTCATCATCTTGCTGATAAGAGTTTACCTGCAGTGTATTTGCAAAGGAAATAATTGAATCCAGTGAGAACAGCACAGTACAATGAGCAGGAGCTATAACCTTGAAGAATCAGACCCAAGTCTTAACATTGTAACTATGAGCAATGCTGAGCATGTCATATATTTGTAAACTGGAAAGCTCTATGCAAATGTATCATGCTGTTATCAGGAGTAGGAATTGTGGCTGGAGAATACAAGCAACATATAATATGTTGGGATGGAATTCTTGCCTAAAAACATTCCTTTAAACACCAGTTGGAGTTGCTAAAAAAAAAAAAAAAGAAAAAAAGCATCAGAACTGAACTTCTTTAGCTAGTATTTATAGGCATTGAGCAACAGAGTACATAGTGACAAACATTTTAGTGATGTAGTGACAAACATCTTTTTTAAACATAAATGTCTAATAGAACATACTTAAAAACAGAAGTAAATAATAAGATACTAAATATTTTGTGTAATTTGAAAGTTTTGCTGCAGAAGATATCTGCAACTATTTTTATTCCAGTTATCATTTGTACTTCATTCCCTGTTGAAAAACCTCTGTATTTAATAAAATGTCAAGACTATAGTAGAGAATAACTACTAAATTCATGAAGCAATTTGTTTAAATTCAAATCCTTGTTTTTTCAGACTATATTTTCAGAATTTATCACTATTGAAATGTTATTTCACGGCAAAGCTTTAGAGGTCTACACTGCTGCCTACCAAAATATACAAAAGATTGATGAAGAAGAAGATTTAGAGGTAGGACTATGTCTATCTAAGCTCAATTCTTCTATTGATATGGAAATATTTAAAAGAAACCATTACAGTTTGGGTAAAAATATCTTAAAATTACAACACTACGTGGTTTAGATGTCATTGTATGCAGTTCCAAATAGCTGAACCTTTATGACTTTCTAGTTAACTTTTCAAATTAACCATGGTTAAGTTCAAAGGATTAATATCTAGTAAAACATAGAAACAAAGCCATAATGTGAAATAAGGTATCATTTTGACTAGTGGTATAAGTCACTTATGTGTGTTAAAAGTACTATTTATTGATTTAAGTCAAAATTTGAGTATTTATGCCACGCACAACACTGAAAGCTTTACATTTTCTCACTCACTCCTATAACTCAGGTGCTGTGATGATTCATTTACAACTAAAGAAAGCAGGTGTAGAGGCTTTAAGTAACTTAACTTGCCCTTGACCACTTAGCTAGTAAAAGAGCAGAATCTGGTTTCTAACTAGTTTTGTGAGACTTAATCTGTAAGCTTTGAAATAAGTGTAGATTTGTATATAGGTGGGGAGGGGGGTGGCTGTATGTGTGTTTCACTCAGTCGTGTCTGACTCTCTGACCCCATGGACCGTAGCCTGCCAGGCTCATATGTATGGGATTCTCCAGGCAATACTGGTTCTCCAGGCTTGCTTTGTATTGATAGTTAAATGCAAATATTAACTCTTAAATATTCAAGATGTACTTTGTCCATTTATCTCTACAGTAGAAGTGAGAACAGCCATGTATTCTCAAGATATAGCCAAAATTTTTTAATTATATAAGTTAATTCCATAATTTTCAAGGATCCATTTATTTTCTTAAGTAAAATATCTGAGATTCCCCAAGGCTTCACTTCCCACTACTCCACTGGTTTCAAGAAACATGAATTCAGTAAAACCAGACTATAAAGCTTGGCCAAAATGAAGAGAAGTACATGTTTTAGTATGTTTTCCAATGCCAAAATCTGATCTCACTTTTACCTCAGTAAAGCATACACAATCATATTTCTATTACTATTTGTTAATAGAATGATTTCTATTCCCTCCAAATACTAAAGCTAAGGTTTCTTCATTTTCACTCATTTTTACATCCTATTTTTTAAAAAAATAACCATCAAGCTTTTAACTGTAATTTATAAAATAGCAAATGTTTATAGTGATTAACCAGCTACTGACCTGTGCATTTTCACTGTATTATTTTAATCTTACCATGAATTTTAATAAAAGTACTTACTGTCCTCATTTCTATGGATGAAATAACTGAGGCACAGTGAGGTTAAGGAACTTTCCAGAGGATCCCATAGCTAGTAACATAGCCGGAAGCCAAACAGTAGTCTGACTACAGACACCGTTTTTACCCTATCTACACTGCCAGAAGCATGGTTCTTGGTGAGTGACATGAACTGTCTCCTGCAAGAAGCAACACTGCATTGAGTGGCAGGTTTAAAATCGACCCCCCACTTTGGCTGTTAGGTTGCAGTTCCCGTTACAAGTATTTCCATTCTCCATTTTCTAACACCCTTGACTTAACGCACTTTCAAGTTCCTCAAGCCCTCTGGACCCAAAGATTTTGTTTCTTGTTCCATAGGTCCTAGGTATCTTCTTTTGTCACAGCACTTACTTTACCACTTCTCTCAACACTATTCTTTATCAGCTAGCTAGGTCGCTTGTAGGAGAGATCCATAAACACTCAAAATCTCAGTGCTGTCTAGATGTGTTTTGAGTATCAACTTCCCCACTTTTTCTGATGGGGCACTATTGAGCAAGTTAATTTCTTCACACTTCATTGCTTGTCTCTGAAATGGAGATCCTTGTGTACATTCGTCAGCTGTTTACTGAGCATCTGTCATATGCCAGACACTGTTGTGAGTGCTGAGGATTCAGCACTATGGAGTTGGTCCAAGTTGTCAAGAGTTCAGGTGTTAAAAAAAGATACATTTCATAATATGAAGGAAGAAATGTAGATAACATACTGTTTGCAAATGAGTGTATGTGATGGAGGATCCTAAATAGTCTGGAGAATCAAAGAATGATTTCTTATTCAGAAGTTTGAGGGGTATGTCGAATCCCTGTCTACAGTATCAGGCAGAGTACAGATAGTTATACAAAGGTCCTGAGGGATAATGCATTATGGTGCCGTAACTTATGGAAAGGAGAGGAAAGCAGTCTGGGGAAGAGTTGTGTGGGACAAGCCAAAGTAAAATTACACCAGCTACCAAGGAGAGGAAGGACCCTTTAAACTTTAAATACAAAGTTTCTTGGAAACAAGTAGAGAAAAGATGCAGAGAGGGACAGAGAAATAATTTCATATTCTTAGGTTCTAGTCCTTACTACATGAGAATTGCTGATTTATTCAGACAACAGCTAGTTTTTTGCATCCAGTTACATCAGAAACCACCTTACCTGATTTGTTCTTCACATTAAAAGTGCTATCATATCCCCCTTCAAAAGATCACCTCTGTACATTCAGTTCAGAGCATATTCGGATCTTGAGACTCACTCGTAGAAAAGATCTTGGACCATATATTGGAAAATGCAGTATTGCCAATAAATATTCCTGTAAATATGGTCTTTTGCAGTAGATTAATATTTAACTGGTTTAGACTTTTATCCCAAGGGTGGTATATTATCTTCCATTTCCCACTTTTATCTTTGCTAGAAAACCCAAAGAAAAGAATGTTGTTTTAACAAAAATGTATTTCTTCCAAATACCAGTGACTTCAGTCATCCACTTTTGATATCATACCAGGATGCCAGGGTCCACTTCTAGCACCAAAATATAACTGTGTCTTCAGTGAAGCTCTTAAATAACTTAATTATCAGCATGCTTGGATTGCCCTAAAGCACATCTTAGCGCTTTTGTTACGTTTCATCCCTTGATTGCTTTTATGTGCTGTACTTCTTTAATGTTTAAAAAAAGCAGAAAAAAGAGCAAGTTTTTGTTTGTTGGTTTGAAGTTTTAGCTAAGGGGAAGATGCACTGTGGAGACTCAGAATGATACCTGCTTTAAAAAAGCAAAAAGAGAGCATGACGAGTTGAGGGGAAAGTGAGGGAATATGAAGAAATTCACATCTGACAGACGTGCCTGTTTTATGTTACAAAATGGTGGTGTAAAAGATAAATAAGGAAACTTAAGAGTGCAGTAATACTTGGAACTACTGCTTTAAGGAAAAAGAACTAACAAGCAATGACATTTGAGATGCTAATGACATTGGCATTTCATAGAATGGCTCCATCTGCTCTTCTGTGATATACTGGGAAAGCACTGTAGTGAATTTAAACTGGTAAGAGTTGAGGACAGGCAGAACAGAAAGAATCAAAGGTGTGACTTACTGTCTCATTGGCTTGCATACTCTTTGAAGGTAGGAACTTTTCACGTTTCACCAGCAAAAGCTCTTAAGTGACTGTTTCAGGACCCGTCATCATTTTACATGGTTCAGTAGAATTTTTTCGCTTACGTCTTTCCAACGTAAAATATTTCTTAAATTTTTGTTTTAAATTTGCAATAAATAATGTCCCTGGGGCAGGGTGGGGGAGGGGAGTTGCTTCAACAAATTCTTCACTAAAGGGAACATGACTTTCTAGATTTCCAGTTTAGTATCTAGTTTATAACATTGTTTTATCATTGCAACAGGTTTTCCGACATTCTCTGTATCCCCAAGATTATCCATCCCGTTTAGATATTGTAAGAGCAAATTCGAAGTCACCTCTTCAAAGATCCTTGTCAGCTAAGTGTGTATCTGGAACAGGACAGGTGAGCTAGAAACCATAATTTTAAGGAATGTAAGCTACTGCCTTTTGTTCAGTGTTAAAAATGTTTTCCTTAAATCATAGGATCTTGAATAACCTGCTCTTACCCTCTTATATATAAAATGATGTGAAACTGCAGTAGGTTCTCCTCTATTATTGATACTTCTTTTATCTGTGAGATATATGACTCTCTGAAGCAGAACATTCAGGAGCAAGGTAGAATGGGCAGGAGAATGCTAATTTACATTTGTTCTCTGGTATAATGTGAAGATCAGATTCTGAAATCAAACTGCCTAGGGTTTAAATCCCACTAGCATGGCTTACTGGAAATACCTAGAAAGGACCTTTCCTGAATGTTACCATAGATGCAGAAGCACGTATCTTTAGGCAAAGCATCAATTTTCTCTTTTCTTCTATATCCAGAAAGCCTGAGGTACCTGGTATCTACAGTAGGCGATATCCCTTTTTCCTTGGGAGCCAGAGAGAAAATACCAGGTTATGTGGACCACGTGGTCTCTGCCCCAACCAAGAGCAGCCACAAACAATACATTAACAAATCAACATGTTGTAATAAAACTTTATTTACAGAAACAAGACAAACTGGGCTTTAGCTTGCCAACTTCTGATTTAGAAAGCTATGGTCTTTTTCATATCTAGCCTTCAGAATTTAAAATTGAGCATTCAGTTGTATGTGAGCCAATACCTTCTGTTCTCATTTATCTTCTAAGCACTTATTTACTGCTTTTTACTTACGCATCTCTCCCCCTAACCAAATGATACTTTTATTATTCCAGTACTAAATAAATTCCATAAATCTATAGTATATAGTACATAGAGAATTTTGACTATTTAGAGCTAATAGTATCACCTCAATTAGCCAAGATCTGTGTAGCACTTCAGACTACATAATGCCAAGGTTTCTCAGCCTCAGCAGTCAACTTTGAGCCAGATGATTTGGGGGACGGGGGTGGCGGGGGTGTGGTCTCTTGTCCTGTGCATTGGACAGATGCTGAGCAGCATTCCCAGCCTCTACCTACAGGAGCTCTGTAATGCCCTTACCCTCCCCCAGTAGGACAATCAAGTGTCTCCAGACATTGCAGATGTGCCCTGGGAGGTATAGTCACCCTCTAAAAAGTCTGAAGCAGGATGACCCAAGTGGCAACAGAAATGAAAGCCAAGTCGTGAATTCAGATTCTCATCTCATTAATTTTAAATCACACTATGTTCAAAGTTTAACATTTTTGCCTTGTTGAAATATCCTTTTGTTCTGCCATCCCTTTGATGATTCTCATGTTTTTGTGACCTAAGAATTATTTAACTTAAAAATTTTTTAATATTTTATAATGTACTTTTCTCTGGAAGTATGTTATCAAAGTACTGATATCCAACTGGAGTTCAAATGGCTAATTTCACACTTTTGTTCAAAACTAATAACATGAATGAAAAAATTTTGTGATTGTTTTCAAACCTTTAAATACAATTCATAATTTAGAATTTTCATTACTAAATATTATTTATGGACATTTTTCTGATATTTGTTCTATGTGCCCTTATATCTATCTATCTATCAGGGCATAAAAAAGATATTTTTAAGTTAATGATTTTTAAAACATGTTAACTTTTAACAGGTATTGACCTGTCGACTAAGAAAGGATCAGCAAACAGAAGATGATGATGAAGAAGATGAAGACTTAGATGTTACAGAAGAAGAAAATTAAATTTCTTAAGTAAACTTTGCATTTCAATTTTCAGCTTAAATGACTTGGAATCCAGAATTACTAAAACTGAGAAACATAATACTGGCTTGATACGTTAAACCTCAAATGAAATCCTATTGGAAATGTAGAAATTATTAAAGGAAATTTATGCCAACCAAAACTGGAAGTTTTAAAAAATATTACCCATCAGTCATTTCAACATTTCTATCTAGCATCATACTATCTTTTTTATAGGTTCCATTGTTTTTTAAAAACAATGTATTTCGGAACTGTTTCAAATTAATGCACTAACCTAGTTGGTTGTAGTAGGTAAATAACAAAAAGAGATTTAACAATTCCACTTACTTCCTTTAGATTAAGACACCATGCTTTCAACACCAGAACAGGGTCCTAGATAGACATTCTGATTAAATACAAATTTTATTCCATAAAGCATTCATCAAAAAGCTAAGTGTTTTTTCCTTTGTACTTTTTCACTTTTACTACAACCTAAAGTTTCCTCATTCAGTATATAAATTTACTTTTCAACAAGAGTATTATAGTCACTCTCAAATAACAGGAATAGGGCACTATCAGTGTTTCACAACTATACATAAGCATAAATTTTAGCTTTAAAAAGCTACATTCAGCTTGATTCTGGTTTTAAAACAAAACCACAGTCAAACTAAAGCACTATATATGGCACCACAACTTATGGAAAGCTAGAATTTGTTGGAATGTTTCCCTTAAAAAATATAGCAAATCATAAATCAGTAAAAAGTTATATATTTTATCAGCCTACCATATAATCAGTAAGAGTACACAGTCACTCGCTTTCCTGAAAATAGAAAACAATTTAATCAAAGCCTTTCAGTGTATCTCATGCTTTTATTTCTTTGGATGGAGAATTGTACTTATTATTTCATAGATCCCAGTCTGGCATATAAAAATTAGGAAACCAATATTATCTGGGATTACCACAAAAAGCAGTTATTCATAACAGAAAAATACTTTTCTAGAATGCTTTTTTGACTTTTGAAATTATTCGTGATCTGTTCTTAAAGCATTGCTTCCTGAAAATAGTCCTAAGTGATAGTTACTTAAGTAAATAAAATATTCAAAACATTTAAAAACTGTAAATAAATATCCCAGGTGGTGCTAGTGGTAAAGAACCCACCTGCCAATGTAGGAGATGTAAGAGAGGTTGATTTGATCCCTGGATTGGGAAGATGTCCTGAAGGGAATGGCAACCCACTCCAGTATTCTTGCCTGGAGAACCCCCCAATGGGACAGAGGAGCCTGAAGGGCTACAGTCCACAGCATCACAAAGAGTCGGATACAACTAAAGTGACAGCACACAGCATGCACAAATAAATTTACATTCATAAGAAACTGAGGATGTCACTGCATTTTCTCAGTATTTAACCTTGGTATTGTAGCTTGGTGAAAAAAACAAGGTTATAGTATTTCTCTTGCAGATTATGATCGCAACTTACTTCTCTTGAGCATCAGTTGCCCTATTTGTAAAATTAAAATAGTGCCTGATATTTAAAGCAATCAAATTATGATATAAAACATATGCTCTATTTGAAAAAATATTCTAAGGACAAAAGGACTATTACACATAATACTTTCACATATAATTAATTTTTAGGCCAGCAAGAGGTTGGCAAACCTGAAAGGGTTGCTGTTTACTCGCTAAGTTGTGTCCAGCATTTGTGACCTCATGGACTCTAGCCCACCAGGGCTCTCTGTCCATGGGATTTCCCAGGCAAGAATACTAGAACGGATTGCCATTGCCTTCAAGGAATCTGCGTGGTCCAGGGATCAGACCCGTGTCTCTTGCATTCGTAGGCAGGTTCTTTACCACTAAAGCCACAAGGTAAGGTCTTAAAAGAGTTATAAAATAACTATTTCTACAGTTGGTGAACTGAGACAAAATCAAGGCTATTACATACTTAGGTAACCATACTTTAAAATATAAAAACCTTTGTAGCTTCCTTATGAAAAGACAGGCAACCAGTCTGACTAGTTGGTTGGCTACAGGCTTCCATTTGTCTCCAAAATAGGTTATTAGGGTTATTGAAACTATACAGTTAATTCATATATAAAGATCATATAGTACCTATTACAATTCACTAATATTAGCTAACATTTAATGCAGAGATGGAGGTGATAGGGTCACTGCTTAATAGGTGATATATGGACCAAGACCCAATACTCATGACAATATTGTCAGTAAGTGTGTTAAGTGTGCACTCCTAAGGAGTCTTACTATCTCTTGGTTATGAGATTAAGCTTACTTTCTAGGCATTATCTATATTTTTCAGATGCCTCAAGTCAAAAGTGTTTGGCTTTAAGATAAATAAAATGCCACTGGATATTAAACTTGATAACCAATATGCCACTAAAATACCTAATAAATCTAGGAAAGGAACACAACTGGCTATGAGATAATTATTGAAGCTGGGCAATGGGTTTATGAGGATTTAGTGCACTGTTCTCTTTTACATGTTTGAAATTGCTGGTGTGTTGGTAAACTGGCTCACTGAGGTGGAAAATGCCCTGATATTCTGCACTTACCAGTTTCCATGGTGTAAATAACTCCTATCATGGCCAATTTAAGTTACCAACATGTCATTGACGGCAAAGTTGTGAACAGATGTGCAGAAATGGCTCCCAAGCAGTAGAAGCCAGTTTTCTGTAGCAAACTTTAAAAAGTTAAAAAACATATTAAACTGAAGATCCAGTAATTATCAATTATCAATCCAGTAATTTTACAATCAAAATACGAAGCCTGTGCTTACTATTGTGATAGCCTTTTAATTACCACCACCATTCCACCCTAGCCTAGACTGAGAAGCAGTTCCATATTAAGTTATACTTCACCTTAAGCTTCATCGTAGTCATTTATTTATATGTATTTGAGAAGCATTTTTAGGTCTTCCAATACACTTCTCAGTTAAGAGTGATCAAATAAACCATACAATCTCTGAACACGAAAAAATCTTTTCTTCATATTGTCATTTTCCTAGCTTATAAGCTTCCTAGTTTCAAGTGCCATACTGATGTACTTTTCTGAACCAAATTTACCAGTTAATTCATTTTACTAGCAAGCAGGATGTTCAACATAATTAAAAACACAGAAACTTCGGTTTGTTTTTCTTAGACTTCTTTAAATCACTAAAGATGAGTACTGCAGTACTAAATGGCTAAATACTGAAAAGTATTCTACAATACCCTCCAAACTACTGTATATAAATTCAAATTTTATTATTTGCTCAGTGTGGCAAATATCTATCACAAAACTGAGGGAAATAAACTTTTATGTAAATTATAAAAGACCAACCAAAATCAAACCATGTTTGATAAAATGAACAATTTTAAATTAGAAGCCAATATATATTGTCAGTCTCAGAGAGAATCCCTGGATATATAATAACTTCTAATAACTTTGTCTTTTATTCACGATGTTTGGGCATATTAATTTCATATTTTTAATGCTATTTTTAAAGCAACAATGGAGGTAAGAAAATATCCTATACTGTTTTGAAAATATTTTTAGCATGGTCTTTCTTAGTCACTTAAGTCGTGTCAGATTCTTTTGTGACCCCATGGACATAGCCTGCCAGGTTCCTCTGTCCATGGGATTTCCCAGGCAAGAATCCTGGAGTAGGTTGCCATTTCCTTCTTGAGGGAATCTTCCGGACCCACGATTGAACCCATGTCTCCTGCACTGGCAGGCAGGTTCTTCACCACTGAGCCACCAAGAAAGCCCAGCATGGTCTTAGTAAAATTAAAAACTACCATTTAACAAAGTTAGTAGGCCAAAGTATTAACAGCGTGAACTGGAGTGAGTAAGTCTGGTTGAAACTGGCTTTATAATTTACAACTATGACTTTAGGCAAGTTACTTAAACTCTGAATTTATCTCATTTGTGAAATAAATACTTGTAAGCCTCTTAGGGAATATTAAGATTGACATTATGCATGTAAAGCACTTACACTGCCTAGCACATAGAAAGTGCCCAATGTTAGCATTATTATTATGGTATGAAAAATCAAATCCAGTATTTGCAAAATCTCTAGTGTCAAATATCAAAGAAGTAAAAATTCAATCTCACAAAATTCTTGTTATAGTCACTGAATCTTCAGATAAAAAAGTTTTGAAATTAAGAATAAAAAACCACAAGTTATATAAATCATCAGTAAATTCTTCCTATAAACACAAACTATGTCCATTTATCAGATTCGTCACAACAAGAACCTGAAGGTCCCCTTGTACCTGTAATTACTTTTTTGTCTTTTAAGTACTAAGTAAATCTTATCAGTTTGGTTGATGAGATGTTGGAAGAAACCACAGAACTACACGAAGAACTCATATACTATTATAGAATGTCTGGTCCCTCCTGTCATATTATTTAATATAGCTGTTGAAAACCTTCACAAAAGAAGCTGTAATTCTTTTTTCTCTATATACAAATACAAGTTAATTAATTCATCTATTCAGTTGCAATTTTTTTATTTTTATAAAAACTTTGAAAGTTAATTTCCTAAGCCTTTTACATAAGTAAACTTCAAGTTCACAGTCTGTCAATTTTGAACTATTTATGATTAAGGAGAGGCTTAACACAGTAATATCTCAGACAAGGAAGAGGGCATTAATTCTGTAGGCAGTTAGCAATAAAAATGCTAACCCTGAACAGTCAGTCACTGTTTTCCTTATACAATATGAGTAGAGATGTAGACTACAGAATGGAAACAAAAGTAAACATAAAACTTGTCTTCCCCAAACACAGTTTTCTACTTTATACAAGTCTTGACATTTACCCATGACATCAACAAAAATTACTGCACTCAGGGAATTAGTTCTCCCCCCAGCCCACCCCACCCCACCCCCATCAAAAAAAAAAAAAAAAAGCATATATATTTTTAAGTTAGAAAAAGTGAATGGCAATTTGCAAGCAAAAGAAAACCAGATTCACATTCTACTATTTACATTTCTTCTGTTCACAGATCAAAATGTTTCTTTTCATTAGATAATTAAAAATAAACACTTAAAAATGCATTTTACCGCTTCAATACTGTGGGGAGATAATTCTGAATTTAGAAATGCTCTCTAGAGCAAAATTAACTTAACCTTGCGGGGGCCAACCGGCCTATCATTCAGATCTTTAATAGCAGCCATAGCTTCATTGTAGTTTATCATGGCAACAATGGCTTCCCCTGTAGGTAATCCTTGCTCATTATACTGTATTGAAACTGAATCAGGTATGATTCTATAACCATGGAAAAAGTCTAAAATCTCATTAACATTAGCTTTAAATGGAAGATTCATTATCTTAATAGGTGTTACTCTACCTGAATTACAATTTAATTTTGGATCAGGCATAAATCTCCCCTCAGGAAAACTTCCCATATTACGCTTTCCAAAATCAAATTTGCCACCTTCTGGGCGACCAAAATTCACAAAAGGACGATGACTTCTAAAATCAGGGGGGCTTCTAAACTCCTCACCAGGAAGTCTAAAACTATCAGGAACTCTGGAGTCCTCCTCTGGAGCTTCCCTGAGGTCTTCCTCCGGGAGCCGCCTGAAGTCCTCATCAGAAGGGCTTCTAAAATCTTCCTCCTGAGAACTCCTGAAGTCCTCTTCAGGAGGGTGCCTAAAGTCTTCATCCGGGGGGCCCCTGAAATCTTCATCCTGTGGGTGCCTAAAATCTTCCTCTCGAGGGCGCCTGAAATGTTCCTGGGGTGGCCGCCTGAAAAGCTCCTGAGGCGGTCGTCTAAAATGCTCCTGGGATGGCCGCCTGAAGTGCTCCTGCGGTGGCCGCCGGAAATGCTCCTGAGGCGGTCGCCGAAAATGCTCCGGGGGTGGCCGACGGAAGTGCTCCGGGGGCGGCCGCCGGAAGTGCTCCGGGGGCGGCCGCCGGAAGTGCTCCGGGGGCGGCCGCCTGAAGTCGTCGGGAGAACCTCGGAAATCCTCCTCAGGAGACCGCCTGAAGTCATCCTCATGGGGCCGCCTGAAGTCCTCCTGGTGGGGTCGCCGGAAGTCCTCCTCAGGAGGTCGCCTGAAATCCTCCTCTAGGGGCCGCCTAAAGTCTTCCTCAGGTTGTCGCCTCCATTCCCCTGGGGGAAGTCGTCTGAAGTCTTCCTCAGGAGGCCGCCTCCAATCCTCCTCAGGTGGCCTCCTCAAGTCTCCCTCTGGGGGCCGCCTCCAGTCCTCCTCCTGGGGTCTCCTGAAATCTTCCTTGGGAGGTCGCCTGAAATCCTCCTCAGGTGGCCGCCTCCAGTCCTCCTCCCTTGGGTACCGGAAATCTTCCTCCCGAGAGTGCCGGAAGTCCTCCTCAGGAGGCCGCCTGAAGTGTTCCTCCCGAAGGCGCCTGAAGTTTTCCGGGGACCGCCTGAAATCCTCTGGGGAATGCCTAAAGTCTTCTGGAGGGCGTCTATCAGGTGGTCGGAAATCCCCCTGAGGATGCTTGAAATTGTCCAGTTGCCTCAAGTCCTCTTGCTGATGCCTAAAGTTTTCTGAAGGGCCAAATGCGTATATTGGTGGATCATTTGAGTCAAATGAATGGGAGTGATCATCTCTATCACAAGACTGTGAATGGTCATGCATTCTTTCACTAGACATTGAAGAAAAATTTACACCAAACTCCTGCATTTGTGCCTCAGATATGAGCCTTAACAACACCTCTGTTCCCAAGAATCTCCGTCGGTTTAAACGTTCAGCTTTCACGGCCTGTTCTTCTGATTTGAATTTCACCAACGCTTCTCCTAGACCAACTCCTTTGTCATCATAAAGCAAGCATATGTCATCCTCAGCAAGAGAAAAATCAGCAAAGAACTTCTGCACTTCAACTTTTGTAACATCAAATGGAAAATTTCTTATATATATGCACAGTTTCTGGCCAGAGTAGCCTTCTTGAGAATGTTTTTGTGAGACCTGTCCAAGTCTCTCTTTCTCTGCTGATGCTGGTCTTTTCTTTTCATAACACTCAATGAACTTCAGCATCTGTTCCCTAGAAACTGGATCAATATAAACTGGACGATATTGTAAAACAGTCTTATGTAAACCCAGAGCAGTGTTATAGTCTTTCAGCGTCTTGAACATCACAAAGGCATATCTTGTTCTTCTTTCATCTTTATATAAAAACCTAATCTGTTCATTTGTCAGATCAGTATCTCTAAAAAAATTTCTTAAGTCTCTTTTGTTGATACTTACAGACAGATTTTTTAAGTGAACATAAAATCCGAGAGGAGAACGAGAACATGTTCTTCTGGGAGATTTTGAATGAGATCGTTTCCGAAAATGTCTATCATTAATTCCTCTTGGTGGTGAATGTTCTTCAGTCCTCATAGAAGTCTCACCTTCCTTAATTAAATTACCTCCAAAATCAATCCACTGTTGTTCTGAGCCTTGCATTACTTCAATAAATCTTGAACCCATAAAACTTCTATGACATTTAAGACCTCCTGAAGCATCAATACATGAGGCAAATTTTACTATAGCATCACCATTATTTCGGCCATCATGATGCTTTAAGAAAATTACTCCATCCACACATAAACCAGAGAAAAAGACACGTACATCATCTTCATTTACTAAGTAAGGCAAGCCTCGTAGAAACAAGTAAGGATTCTCAGCTTTCAATGGCCGTGTCTTTCTTGGCCTTAAATCACCATGTCCTGTACCATTAGTATGAAACCCAGCATCTTGATTAATTGGAGAACCATATCCAGAATTACTTCCTTCTTCTTTAATAGCCTCAACAAAATTAGATAAGCTGCCAACCCCTGATGCCCCAGATCCTGGTCTCTCTCTTCCCATGCGGTCAGTTCTTTTCATTTCTATAGTCTTCTGCATTTCTGCCTTACTACTAAGAAAGAGCTCTACAGATGAATCCTTGATAAACCCTCCTGAACGACTTACAGCACGTCTTGCATCTTCATCTGTTGCAAAAATAATAAAAGCCTCCCCAATTTCCCCTCCAATTATATGCACTCCTCCATCAGGAATAGTCAATCCCGTGAAGAAGTGACGGATATCCACAGGCCCCGCAATAAAAGGAAGCCCCAGTAAACGGATGACTACAGCCATGCTGAGCGCAAACCACAGCAATAATGACCTGCAGACAGAAAGGTACACATAATAGCAAGTCTTATTTTTGAAGTACCTAATCCAAAACTAAGCTTAATAATTACTGGTCCTATCTTCTTCAGCATTTATAAATGAAAACAAGATATGAGTTCACAAAGATATTGATTGTATCTAATTCTTTAAACAAATGGAATAAATTTTCTCCCAACTAAACATACAAATAAACCAGCTACTTTGAAGAAACATTTCCTATCACCTATCCTATACAGTGTGAGTAGAAAAAAATGTCACATCTCTGTAAGTCTGCCAAGTGCTACTTCACAACAAGACCAAACTATTTTCAGACAGATCTGCTAGTGAAACATGAGAGCTTAGTGGATTAAAGAATTTTACCAACCACAACAAATTTTACATACTTATAAAAGCCATCTATGGACAGTATATAATTTCTGCTCATGATAACAAACTGCCTACCACTAGTGCATCACTGGCCAGACATAAAGTACAGAAGCCATGCATACCCAGGTGTACTATTATAATTTTCTTTTTGTCAAGCCTCTGTGAAAAGCCTTAAGCTCTGGATATCTTACCTTTTTATTTCTTGCAGACCTGTTAATTCTGTAAAAGCAACTTAACTGTGGAAAGAAAATGAAATATAATTAATCCTTGGACCCTGTAATTGACCTTAACGCCAGATTAGGATATTCACTTCACAATTACCTATTAAAAGTGAAGCAATATACGGAGGCATAACTAAGGGTATTACAAAATGGTTGTCTTTGTTCCAAGGGGAAAATTAATCATCTTTTAACAAAAAGGTAGAAATTCCAAGGAGACATCTGCAAATTATTTAGAAACAAAAAAATCTGAAAACTTAACAACTGGTCCTTAATTGAAAGTGGCCCCAGAAAAGTGACAAAAATGTTATATATTCTGATTGGACTACTGGTTACCTGAGAGTATAAATTTATCAAGGCTAAATGAATCCATCCTTAAGGTCTGTGCATTTGACTGGATGTGAATTTTACAACCAATTTTTAAAAATCCTTTCTACAAGTAAAATGACAATTTAACACCAAAATTTCCCAAAACCCTATCTTCCACTTGAAAAAACCAATATCTAATTCATCATTTCCAACTCTCCTGTAAATCTTTCAAATCATAAGAGCAAATCAAAGTAATAAATGATACAATAAATGAAGAAAACCATTTTTAAAGCAATAAATCCAAACCAATGGCTACCATCTGTACATAATTTTAGGTTCTACAGAAACACCTCACACTTGCAAACATGGAACCCAATTTCCTGACTCCACTAAGACAAATAGTAAAATATCCCTAAAATCTAAAATCTCAATTTCTACTACTCTTATAGTCTACTATTGCTACTCTGTATCTTAAACTCAAATTTTATTATGCTAATAGGTTTACCCTATTTTGATCAACTGTCCTGCCTTCTGGGAAAACCCAAATGACTATGCAGAAAGGTAGAAACATAGTAAGAATACTTTAATTTGGAATATTTGGGGATATCAGTGTTAACTATTGAAAAATCTCAAGACTCCTTATATCACATACTTTCAGAGATACCCAAACTAAGTATTCTTACCAAATATGTTTTTTAAGACCTGTTAATGATTATAAATTATGTCTTTAATGAGCAAGTGTTTTAATTCAGTACTTACACTTAAATACCACTCATCCACTAAGTGCTGTCTGAAAACATGGCCTTTGAGGTCTGCAAAGTCTATTTTCCTTTGAAAAGGGTCCATAGACTACTTTTCAAACTACAGCTAACAATGTTATCAAGAAATTAACTGGCATTTTTTACACATTTGAATTATCAATGCCAAATTGATATTAAAAGTATTAGTGAGGTTTTCTAGAAAATACTAATGCATGAAAATGGTGGGGCAGACATAGGACATATCAAAAATCTTTGTATGTTCCACTAAACATTACTGTGAACATAAAAAATAGTTCTAAAACTTAGTCTATTAGACAATATCTGCATGATACCCCTCAACTACCCCAAAAATGAGTATAAGCTTAATTTCTTCAAAAAACCCACACCAACATTTTAATGAAAACTACAAAAGGCTTCTGGAATAGTTGTTCACATTAATATTCCAAGACTCTTTCCTGTGCAAAATGACTTAGCTCCTGTTACTTTTAGAAAGTAGTGTAAAACATTTTATCTCTGCTAAACTTTTAAAAATGTGAAAGGAAACCTATCTACAAAAATAGCCGAAAACATTTCACAAACTAATTACCGTCAAATTTTTAAAACTCTTATCATTTATCCTAATTTGAAAGCAATACTTTAAGTAGTTTCATGAGTACAAATTCATGAATTCCAATTCAAGAATATTAAAAAATTTTCTAATTTGCCACAGTGAAACATAACTATTGCTTAAACTTTTTTGCCCTTGAAATAGAAGGGTAATGTACTATTTATCCCTCTAGAGATATACACTTAGGAGATCACCTATAAGACCAGCTATCAAAATGAGCAACTTTCCTGTGGTTTCCACGTGATTTTCCTAAGCAAATACCCCAGAAACTCTATTCTTAGAACACTACACAAAAAGCAAAAAACCCTACTCTACATTTAAAATGTCTCTTCTTATGAATGCAACAAAACCATCTTTATAGCTGTGTTGATTTAAAGAAAGTGAGCTATTACAACTTCTAACCTATAAAAAAAAAAAAAGCCAAGTGAATCGTTAAAAGCTCATTTAAGGGTAAGTGGCTGAAATTAACAAGCTCATTTTAAATAACTTAGCTGATTTTATCCAACGATTCATCCCACTTAATCATTATCACAAAAACCCCACGAAATGCTTATTTTCTAATCAAGCCTTAGGGAAAAGGGAGGAAAGCTAACTTGAAATGGTATTATCTCAGATCCATTTATCTTAACCAGAGAATAGAAAGTCATTTTCCAGACATGGTGAGGGAGAGATAAGTGCTATTTCTTAAAACCTAAAGTCATGATGAAGTACATTTACAATGCAAGAGTGAACCCTGCAGAAAATAATCTACCCCACTCCATAAGGATTCTTTATGACGATTTGCCTTTTTATCCTTTTATAACGTAGATGATTAAAATCAAAAGCCAAAGGCTTGACGACAGAGCCAAGTCCCCAGTAGAAACTGGAAATGAAGACGAATCCACACGGCACAGGAATTCCCATTAACATCCATCCTCCTCAACTGGGATCATCCGAAGGCTTTGCTTCTATAGCCCAAAAAGCCTTTGTCCATACTCCCAGGGGTCAGAGCTTCCTTCTTTTGCTCCAGGCCAAAGTTCCTACGTGGGATCCGATGCTCTTGCCAGACCTTCAGCCAAATCAGCCTTCAAATCAACCTGGACCACCCAACCTCCGTGCCTTTCCAGTACACCGGCTCAAGGGCAAACATTCCGCCCCGACTCGCCCAAGGGTGAGCTGTCCCTACATCTAACCATTCGGGCTCCCCTCAAGCCTAAAACTAGCCGGGCCTCCAAGCGCTTTTCCTGCCACCACTGACTGCGATGACATAGCAAAGAAAAACCAGTACCTATGGAATCCTTCCAGATCTCCACTCTCTCAAGCCGACTGGCAGGGGCACGCACACCACCACACGGAGGGTGCCGGGGAAGTCGGGTGCGGTTAGCAGGGGAAAGAGGGTGCCCTGACGGCAGAAGCTACGCTCGCTGCTGGCGCGGCCCCGCCTTTCCCTGCGCTTCGTTCCCGGCCGCCAAGCCCTCCCCACGCCCGACGCCCCTGCGGTAACTGCTTCGCACTCGGGCGATCAAACACACACCGCTGCCGCCGAGTCGGAACCCCAAGGCTGGGGGCGGGGAGCACTCCTCGTCCGCAGCAGCCTCCCCAGAGCCGGGAGAGCCCTCAGCGAGCCCAGGAGAAGATGGCGCCCACTCTCTCCCCTTCGCTCCGGACAAACGGACGTACACTGGCTCTGCCCATGCGCTCTGCAGGCGTCCCCCTACCCCCTCCCCCGCCGCCCCGGCCCCGTCTGCGCACGCGCCCCAACGCTCCCAGACTTCCCGTTGTCAAGAGGGAGGGAGGCGGCGCCTGGGGGCCCGGCGGGACCGACCTCTTGCGCATGCTCAGAGCCTGGGCCGCGCGGGCCTTTCCTCCCGGCTGGCAGAGAGCTTGCGTTAACAGAAGTTTGCGGTCGGCACATGGCTGTGACGGGAAACCTGTGTAACAGCCGAAGTACACTGGACGAACGTTCGTGATTCCCAAGGGCTACAAAAAGACTCGCAAAAGCAGAGGAAACACTTTTGGTTGCTGAGCAAGGCCCCATGGGACTCCTGGGCGCGGAGGCCTTTTTGTCCCCTTTTTGTTTCTTTGGCTTCCCTGGTGGCTCAGACGGTAAAGCGTCTGCCCACAATGTGGGAGACCCGGGTTCGATCCCTGGGTCGGGAAGATCCCCTGGGGAAGGAAATGACAACCTACTCCCAATATTCTTGCCTGGAGAATTCTATGAACAGAGGAGCCTGGTAGGTTACAGTCCATGGGGTCGCAAAGAGTCGGACATGACTGAGCGACTTCACTTTCACTTTGTTCCTAATAGGCAAGACTCCAGCCTCCATGGTCTTCTCTCAATTCCAAAAGGCAGCCGTCAACATCAACAGTTATTCAAATAAGAGAATGATAGTAATTATGGTATGGTGGGTGAAGTGAAGTCACTCAGTGGTGTCTGACTCTGCAACCCCATGGACTGCAGCCTACCAAGCTCCTCTGTCCGCGGGGTTCTCCAGGCAAGAGTATTGGAGTGGGTTGCGATTTCCTTCTCCAGAGGATCTTCCCAGCCCGGGGGTGGAACCCAGGTCTCCTGAACTGTAAAAGGCAGGAACAGTTCCTAGTCAGAGGAGGAACAGCAACGAAATCTCCACAGGCAGCATTTAAGGACCAGAGAAGCTCACCAAGATGAGCAGAGTGGAATATTTTTGCTCGAACCTGTGCCTCCTGTGTCCTGCATTGGCAGGCAGATTCTTTCCGCCGACCAGCAGGGAAGCCCCGCGTCACTCCTGATCATGCACAAAGCTGTTTTCTTTGGGGTCTGCTTTCCTCAAACGGTTCACCACTTTCTGTACAACAACTTTATTTTTTCCAATCAGAAACAGTCAGCTGTAAGTCAGACCTATTTCCTTTTCCCTCGATAAAATTCAACTCCATTCCACATGCCATCTTTACTGATAACTTACACCCTGCTTTCCTATTGTTTGCTGAAAATTTTTTATTTCTGTTAGCTTTAATCACATAGTTTTATTAGAATCCTCTTCTCTTAAAACCTTCACTTCTTGTGAAAATTAAGAAGTAAGCAATTAATGTCCTCTGCATTAGTATTTTGTAGACCAGTAACAAATACCAGTGATAATTTCTAAAACAAAAGCTTTCGGATTGAGAACATTGCAGGGCGGCACCAAACATATTCATTAATAGTGTTAAATATCTTTAGTTTCTCTGTAAAAGGAAGTCAATGTTCAGTAATTAATGTTTCAGTGTCTTATTTGGGAATGACCCAAATATTCAATAAACTTTCCTCACTTTTTTAATGCAACTCCAGAATTTTAAGTTAGCAAAATTGCAAAGACTATTTTAGACAGAGATTTCCAAAGCATATTCATTCTTAACAGTTTATCTAAAAGTTCTAATCTCATTTACATTTTCTGTCCCTAAAAGTTTCTTTATATTGAATTGGGCCACCACCAGCTGGGGATGTCGCTTATTTTGCTGATCCATTACAAAGAGCATACACTGAGGCTCTAGGACTACTCAACCATCTTGGATCTATTTGCCTGTAATCAGCCTACGTAATTTTCTTGGGTGATGTCTTTCTTTCAAAAGTTGTGCCCATCCCCCTCCCCTCCTGTTTTCTTTTCTACTCTCAGATATTTTACTCCCACATTCTTATGGGAAGCAGAGGGGTGAAGGTCTGTCTTGTGTGTTTCAAGGCTGAGTAGGGGGCACCTACGCTGCCTGGCAGGGAATGAAGATCTCTGGATGCCTGATCGATGGGCCTCAGGGGCAGGACAGCTCCTTGTTGTAATTCACATGGGATGGAAACCTCACCTAGCCATCACTGTGATGTGGAAATGTTGTGACTGCTTCCTTAGCTCTCTTGTGAATCTCCTTAATAATGAATCCTTTTTTGTAACAGCATCAGAGTACAAAAATGTACATAAATAACAAAAGATATGGTAAACACTTGATACATAAACTTGGTTACAGTAACCAGAATTATGAATGATTACATTTAACCTACAAAATAATTCTAGTTAAATATTTCTCGCTAGGAGAACTTCGGGGCACTGTAAAGTATCCCAAAGTTAGCTGGAATTCAAAAGAATTTTAATTACAATTTGATATTTGGGAAGCTTGCCAAAAAGTTTTAAAACACTTGGTCAAGCTCAATCATTGTAAGACAATACTCATTGCTTAGCCAAAGTAACCAGAGATCTCAAAAGCAAATATTAATACAAATCCCATAAAGGCAAAGATATTTACATAGTCTGTAGTAAAAAGCAATGTTTCAACAATACTGGAGGGAAAACCAAAGCTGTTGTAAAGAAGCCAATTCTGACTCTATGTTGGAACAGTTTCTTGCTTTTCCTTGCTTTTGATATTCTGATCATACCTAAGGGCCTGCTTCAGAGGACTCTGTCCCTCGCCTGAGGGTAAACTGAAGTGCCTTTGTTCAGTTCTCAGAGAGATGATCTGACCCTGCCCACCTGTGAATAACTACAATGAAAAGAGATTAACACACCTATTCCGAAGCCTGGCCATTCCCTGGAAGATGTTTTGCAAGACTGAAGACACTTTCACTTTACTTCCCCACTGCCTCTCCCTCTCTGGTCTGTCTTTTGACTTTAGTTCCTCCTGGCTTCTTTCTCTTTGGCTCTATGAAAAGAACCTCGCATCCAGACCCCAATAAGATGGTTATTTTGAGGCACTAACCTGCCATCTTCTTGGTCAGCTTGTTAGGGGAAGCACACTGATTGAAACCGCCCACCCTGGCCAGGCACCATAGTAACCATTTGCATGAGTTGTTTTATGACAGGAGATCCTGATAAGGAATACAGAACTAATAAGCCACCACCAACCAGAAGAGTTTGGGAAAGGCTGAAAGACGACACTGCGTGTCCATCCACTTCCCAGAATTCCGTCTTGCTAGCATCCATCTTGGCTGAGCGATGGGTGCGCCACCAGGAAAGACTCCGAATTAGAATGATTGGCCAAAGACCACCCGGAAACTAATCCCATCACCATAAAACCCTAGACTGAGCCAGCGGCAGAGGAAACAGCATTATACTCAGAGTCTCACCCAGTGGGCGGGACATTTTTTAATACTGAGGGCCAATACCCAGAGAAAAATAATTGATATAAATTATACAAGAAAAAGTTCCTCATAATTTGGCAAATTTTAAGATAGTTATATAATGTGTTTATTTGATTTTTAAATTAAGAGAAAAAATGCAAGTGGTTTGTAATAAATGTGAGTAAAATATGTACTCCAGTTTGATTCTAATGCTAAAAAAGATACAGAGAGCAAATGTCTAGAAAGACAGAAAATCAAACGAGACAAAAAATAGGGACAAGGAGAAAGAGAGAAACAAGCTTGAACTTGGTAACATAGCCAGTCTTGTTCCAGCCCATTTTTAACAAAATCCATTTGACCAACTAAACTCAATCCAGTCTTAGAGAATCCTGATCATGCACAATTCAGTATCTTTTATTCCTTATACCTTCCATGGAAAATGTTACCGAGCCCAAGCTTGCTCTGCTCATCACACAACAGGCCAACGACTCCGAAAAATGAGGTGTTGAGGCAAGGAAGAGACTTACCTCTCTGGGGAGTCAGGAGACCGAGAAGATGGCAGGCTAGCACCTAAAAATAACCATCTTATCGGGGTCTGGATGCCAAGTTCTTTTTATCAATCAGAGAGAAAGAAGCAGTGAGGAACTAAGACAAAAAGCAGAATAGAGAGGGAGATGCAGTGGAGAACTAAAGTGAAAGGGTCTTCAGTCCTGCAAAACGTCTCCAAGGGAATGGCCAGCCTTCAGAAGGGGTGAGTTAATCTCTTCTGTTCACATGTGGGCAGGGACAAACTATCTCTCCATCAGCTGGCCAAAGGCACTTTAGCTTACAGTCAAGCAGAGGGTCAGCGTCTTCCAGGCTAGTCACTGAGTGAGTATCATCATAAAAATGAAAGCAAGTCAAAGGAACAGTTTCCAACATGCAGTCAGCACTGACTTCCTCCCTGCAACAAAACCTCACCTAGAGCCAGACATCCTGGAATGTGAAGTCAAGTGGGCCTTAGGAAGCATCACTACGAACAAAGCTAGTGGAGATGATGGAATTCCAGTTGAGCTATTTCAAATCCTGAAAGATGATGCTGTGAAAGTGCTGCACTCAATATGCCAGCAAATGTGGAAAACTCAGCAGTGGCCACAGAACTGGAAAAGGTCAGTTTTCATTCCAAATCCAAAGAAAGGCAATGCCAAAGAATGTTCAAACTACCGCACAATTGCACTCATCTCACACGATAGCAAAGTAATGCTCAAAATTCTCCAAGCCAGGCTTCAACAGTATGTGAACCATGAACTTCCAGATGTTCAAGCTGGATTTAGAAAAGAAAGAGGAACCAGAGATCAAATTGCCAACATCTGCTGGATCATCAAAAAAGCAAGAGAGTTCCAGAAAAACATATATTTCTGCTTTATTGACTATGCTAAAGCCTTTGACTGTGTGAATCACAACAAACTGTGGAAAAGTCTTAAAGAGATGGGAATACCAGACCACCTGACCTGCCTCTTGAGAAATCTGTATGCAGGTCAGGAAGTAATAGAATTGGACATGGAACAACAGACTGTTTCCAAATAGGAAAAGGAGTGTGTCAAGGCTGTATATTGTCACCCTGCTTATTTAACTTATATGCAGAGTACATCATGAGAAATGCTGGGCTGGAGGAAGCACAAGCTGGAATCAAGATTGCTGGGAGAAATATCAATAACCTCAGTATACAGATGACTTCACCCTTATGGCAGAAAGTGAAGAACTAAAGAGCCTCTTGATGAAAGTGAAAGAGGAGAGTGAAAAAGTTGGCTTAAAACTCAACATTCAGAAAACTAAGATCATGGCATCTGGTCCCATCACTTCATGGCAAATAGATGGGGAAACAATGGAAACAGTGATAGACTTTATCACTGTAGATGGTGACTGCAGCCATGAAATTAAAAGATGCTTACTCCTTGGGAGAAAAGTTATGACCAACCTAGACAGCATATTAAAAAGCAGAGACATTACTTTGCCAACAAAGGTCCATCTACTCAAAGCTATGGTTTTTCCAGTAATCATGTGTGGATGTGAGAGTTGAACTATAAAGAAAGCTGAGAGCCAAAGAAGTGATGCTTTTAAACTGTGGTGTTGGAGAAGACTCTTGAGAGTCCCTTAGACTGCCAGGAGATCCAATCAGTCCATTCTAAATGAAATCAGTCCAGAATATTCATTGGAAGTACTGATGCTGAAGCTGAAACTCCGATACTTTGGCCATCTGATTCAAAGAGCTGACTCATTTGAAAAGACCCTGATGCTGGGAAAGATTGAGGGCAGGAGGAGAAGGGGAGGACAGAGGATGAGATGGTTGGATGGCATGACCGACTCAATGAACATGAATTTGGGTAGATTCCGGGAGATGGTGATGGACAGAGAGACCTGGCATGCTGCAGTCCATTGGGTTGCAAAGAGTCAGACAGGACTGAGTGACTGAACTGACTGCAACAAAAACACATATCTTGCTTTCCTTAAGTTTTGTGGGTCTTTTTACATTGAGTTACTTTTCTTGTTGACAAATCTGTAACAGATGGAATAAGGTCTTATTTGACATCTGGTAAACTTAGGTACAACAGAATTAAACTTAACATAGATAACTCTAAGGACATGTCTATGTTAATCAAACCAACAAGCTTCAGCCACATTCAATAGCAGATATCAATTTAGTACTGAATATTTCCCAGAATACAGGTCCTAATATTTATCTTGGCCAATTTTCTATATATTTAGATTTAATTTCTAAGTGCTTGCTTTCAAGTTTCAAAATTCAGAACTTAGAGATACCAAGAAAATATTTCATGCAAACATAAGCAAAATAAAGACAGAAATGGAAAGGATCTAACAAACGCAGTAGAGATTAAGAACAGCAAGAATACACAGAAGCTGTACAAAACAAAATGTCTTTATGACCTGGATAGCCAGGATGGTGTGGTCACTCACCTGGAGCCAGACATCTTACAATGTGAAGTTAAGTGGGCCTCAAACAAAGTTAGTGGAGGTGATGAAATTCCAGCTCAGCTATGTAAAAAGCTAAAAGATGATGCTGTTAAAGTGCTGCACTCAACATGCCAGCAAATTTGGAAAACTCAAAAAGTCAGTTTTTATTTCAATCTCAAAGAAGGCAATGCCAAAGAATATTCCAACTACCGCACAATTGCACTTATTTCACATGCTAGCAAGGTCATGCTCAAAATCCTCCAAGCTAGGCTTCAACAGTATGTGAACTAAGAACTTCCAGATGTAGAAGCTGGATTTAGAAAAGTCAAAGGAGCCAGAGGAACCAATCCAATTGCCAGCATCCACTGGATCATAGAAAAAGCAAATGAATTCCAGAAAAACCTGCTTCATTTACCACCCTAAAGGCTTTGACTGTGTGCATCAAAACAAACTCTGGAAAATGTTTAAAGAGATGGGAATACCAGACCACCTTATCTGCCTCCTGAGAAATCTGTATGCAGGTTAAGAAGCACTGGTTAGAAACACACATGGAACAACTGACTGGTTCAAAACTGGAAAAGGAGTATGGCAAGGCATATTGTCACCTTGGTTATTTAACGTGGATGCAGAGTACATTGTGCACAATGCCAGGCTAGAGGAAGCACAAGCTGGAATCAAGATTGTCGGGAGAAATATTGACAACCTCAGATATGGAGCTGATACCACTGTCAACTAAAAAGATATATAACTTGGGATTTGTGAGTTAAGTTTTATTTGGGGTGAAATGAGGGCCACAGCCCGGGGGGCAGCACCTCAGATAGCTCTGAGATACTGCCCCAAAGAGGGAGTCAGGGAAAGTCAATATATAAGATTTCAGTGAAGGGGGAGCTCAGTGCAATCAAGGGCTTACTTTACAAAAGTTTTGCTGCCGGTCACAAGGAGCTGATGTCACCAGAAAGGGATTAAGTGATTTTCTAGATTTGAAGAAGTGCAAAGATTGGGATCATGAAATCAGCTCCTGAAAATATCTAAAGACCTGTTCCACCAGATTCCGTGGAGCACAAAGTGCCTCATTCCACCCTGAACTCCTTCAAAGGGTGTTGAAGGTCAACAGCTGCAGCAGCACAGAGTTCAGTCTCCACAGAGGCAGATGGCAAATGCCCTTGTTGTTGTCGATCTTAAAGGAAATCAGCCCTGAATATTCATTGGAAGGACTGATGCCGAAGCTCCAATACTTCTCCTCTTCAGCCACCTGAAGTGAAGAGCCAACTCATTGGAAAAGAACCGATGCTGGGAAAGATTGAAGGCAGGAGAAGGGGGCAACAGATGATGAGATGGTTGAATGGCATCCCCCAATCAATGGACGTGAGTTTGAGCAAACTTCAGGAGATAGTGAAGGACAGGGAAGCCTGGCATACTGCCATGGGGTTGCAAAGAGTTGGACATGACTGAGCAACTGAACAACTTTCAAGTCAATTATAATAGTTCATTTACAAAGTAAATTTTACATGAAGACCAAATCAGAAATCTCGGGTTTTTTTTTTTTTTTTTTTTTTGAAATCTCGGTTTTTTATGCTTGAGTTTTAAAAGCTTTTTCCTGCTCCCCACTTTTTCCCCTGAGGACCTGGGCACAAGGGGAGGGAAACTTCAGTCCAATTTCACATCCTGTGCCAGTAAAGGTCTAATTGTTAGTTTTAGACCCTTTTATTGGCTTTGAGTGAGTGAAAGTCACTCAGTCGTGTCTGACTCTTTGAGACTTCATGGACCCTAGCCTGCCAGGCTCCTCTGTCCATGGAATTCTCCAGGCCAGAATATTGGAGTGGGTAGCCATTCCCTTCTCCAAGGGCTCTTCCCAACCCAGGGATCAAACCCAGGTCTCCTGCATTGCCAAGAGATTTCTTTACTGTCTGAACCAACAGGGAAACCCATAGGTTGACCAGTCATTTAAAACTTTTCCAAAGGGGTTCCCAGGTAAGGGGGTGGGTAGAATCTTAGAGGAAGCGCTTCCTATTTTAGCTCAAGCAGTTTGTACCAGATGTCTGCATACTCAAACCAATCGGCAGGCTCAAACCAAAGCAACCAAACAAAACCGAAACCTCACCAGCTGGAAGTCATACTCAAAATAAAGGGCAAAGAAATACCCAGAAATCAAAAAGCCAAATGGTAAAAATGCCCCAAGAGGACGGCAAAGAGATGCTCAGAAGTCAAAGCCAAATGGCGTGAATGCCCCAAATATGATTTCCCATTCCCACTAGACCTGTGAACTTGTCCAAGGTGTGCCTTACAAAAGGAATTGCCCTTCACAGGGAGAACTCCCCCAGTTGAAATCAAAATTCTCCGGATTGGCACCAAAGTTCCCCAAATTGGAACCAAAGTTTCCCAAATTGAAACCAAAGTTCCCCAGAAGAGGCAAGGTCAAAGAGGTCCTGGTGTACACTGCACAAGACTTACCAAATTGCTGGCAGATATGTTGCAGTGTAGGGATTCCCTAGTGGCTCAGAGGTTAAAGCATCTGCCTGCAATTCGGGAGACCCGGGTTCGATCCCTGGGTCGGGAAGATCCCCTGGAGAAGGAAATGGCAACCCAGTATTCTTACCTGGAGAATCCCATGAACGGAGGAGTCTGGTAGGCTAAGGTCCATGGAGTCGCAAAGAGTCAGACACGAGTGAGCGATTTCACAACGACGATGTTGCAATGTACCACAGGCCCTCTTTCTAATCCTCCAAAAGTTCACGTCCTCTCAGAGTAGACGTCTGTGGAGAAAGGCAAAGAAAGCCTGGGCAGCTGCTAGGGCAACCTCACCCCCATTCTCTGCAGCGAACTTGGAGTGCTGCAGCCCAGACAGGCTGTGACCCTGGCAGAGCCCTTCAGCAGGGGACCTGAGGGCCTGACCTCAGAGAAATCTTCCAGCCTTCCAGTTCATGCGTTTGAGCAAGCTCCGGGAGTTGGTGACGGACAGGGAAGTCCGGCATGCTGCAGTTCATAAGGTCGCAAAGTCAGACACGACTGAGCGACTAAACTGAAATGAACTGGGGGTCCTAGGGCGTCCGTCTCCTTATCTTTGTGTTTTAGTTTATTTATTTGGCTGGGTCAGGTCTTTTTTTTTTTTTTTCAAGTTTTTGTTTTGTTTTGTTTTGTTTTGTTTCTATTTGTATCACAACTTTTTTTCCCCCCAGTGGGTTTTGTCATACATTGATATGAATCAGCCATAGAGTTACACGTATTCCCCATCCCGATCCCCCCTCCCACCTCCCTCTCCACCCGATTCCTCTGGGTCCTCCCAGTGCACCAGGCCCGAGCACTTGTCTCATGCATCCCACCTGGGCTGGTGATCTGTTTCACCATAGATAATATACATGCTGTTCTATCGAAACATCCCACCCTCACCTTCTCCCACAGAGTTCAAAAGTCTGTTCTGTACATTGGGTCAGGTCTTGTAGCATGTGGGATCTTTACTGCCTCCTGTGGGATCTTTCCTTGTCTGAACTCAAGTGGAAAAAAAATTGAGATTTCTGGATTGGTCTTTATGTAAAAGTTAACTTGTAAATGAACTATTTTAACTGACTTGAAAGTAAGTGCTTATAAATTAAATCTAAATCTATAAAGAACTGGCCAAGATAAATTTTAGAACCCATGATCTGGGAAATATTCTGTACTGAACTGATATCTGCTATTGAAGGTGGCTTAGGCTTGTTGGTTTGATTAATATAGACATGTCATTAGAGTCTTCAGTGTTAAGTATCTGTTGAATCTAGATTTACTAGAGGTCAAATAAGACCTTATTCCATCTGTTACATATTTGTTAACAATAAAAGCAACTCAGTGCAAGAAAAAAATTTTTAAGGAAAATAATATATGTGTTTTCAGTAGAAGGTGCAAGGAATAAAATATATTGAATTATGCATTATCAGAATTTGTAAGATTGGACTGTTTAGTTAGGTAAATGGATTTTATTAGAAATGGGCAAGAACAAGACTGGTTTTGATTTCTTCCTCTAGTATTCTTGAGATGTTGACTATGGCTGTATGAGTTTCTTTGCCTTTAAGGAATTTGTATTAATGTTTGCTTTTGAGATCCCTGGTTACTTTGGTTAAGGAAGGGGTATTGTTACACAATGACTGATCTTGACCAAGTATTTTAAAACTTTTTGACACACTTCCCAAATATCAAATTTTAATTAAAGTTCTTTTGAGTTTCAGCTAACTTTGGGATACTTTAGAGGGCCCCCTACAATTATTATAGAGCTAGCTCTTTCCATCAGATGGCCAAAGTATTGCAGTTTCGACTTCAGCATCAGTCCTTCCAATGAATATTCAAGACTGATTTCTTTTAGGATTGACTAGTTCAATTTCCTTGCAGTCCATGCGACTCTCAAGAGTCTTCTCCAACACCACAGTTGAAAAGCATCAATTCTTTGGCGCTCAGCTTTCTTTATGGTCCAACTCTCACATTTGTACATGACTATTGGAAAAACCATAGCTTTGACTAGACAGACCTTTGTCGGCAAAGTACTGTCTCTGCTTTTTAATATGCTCTCTAGGCTTGTCACTGCTTTTCTTTGAAGGAGCAAGAGTCTTTTAATTCCATGACTGCAGTCACCATCTACAGTGATTTTGAGCCCAAGAAAATAAAGTCTCTGTTCCCATAGCTTTTCCATCTATTTGCCATGAAGTGATGGGGCCATGATCTTCAAGAGCTGTCTTGTGCCTCAGCTCCTAAATCCAGTGTCCAGAGATTTTTATGCCCTGACAGGCAGCATCGACGCCTCTACTCAGCCTTGCAGCAGTTACAGAAGGTAGATGTCACCCTTCTGCTTCCCATAGGAATATGGGAGTCAAATCTCTTAGAGGGAAATGAAGCAAGAGAGAAGGGGGAGGGCACAAACTTTGAAGGAATGGCATAGCCTAAGGACACGACATAGACTGATTAGAAGCAAGTAGGTCCAAAATGGTTTAGTAGTCCTTGCTCTTTGTAACAGATCAGCAAGCTAAGTAACCTGCTGCCAGTGGGTGGTGATGTAAGGAAAGGTTTAAGGATAGAAAATGTAAATGAGATGAGAGCTTTTAGATAAACTGCTAAGAATACTTATGTTTTGAAAATGTCTGTCTCTCCAGATTTTACTAACTTGAAATTTTAGAGTTGCAAACTAAGTGAAGGAAATTTATGGAAAAGCTGGGTCTTTCTCAAAGAAATTAAGACTGAGACATAAATGACTGTACATTGGCTTCCTCTTACAGAGAAAGTATATACATTATTAAATAGAATTATTAATGTTTGGTGCCATTCTGAGATGTTCTCAATCAAAAAGCAAGTTTTTTTTGTGTGTGTGTGTTTTTTTTAGAAATTAGCACTGATGTTTGTTTACCAATCTACAGCATACTAATGTAGACGACAGTTCATAATTGCTTACTTCTTAGTTTTCACAAGAATTTAAGGTTTTAAGAGATGAAGATTCACAGAAATAATAAAAAGCATTCAGGATAAAGAAGAGAAACCTTTCTAACATGGGAGGTACAATTAAGCAGTGTATTCCAACAGATTGGACAATTGTTAGCCACCATGCATCAGTTTGTGTTCCGTGGGTCCCCCCCTTTCCTGGATGCTCCCTAACATCTCTTCAAAGCAGGAGACTGGGAACTGCAGAGATTATGAAAAAGAGCAATGTGTGAGCAGCAGCTTGAAGAAAAATGGAAAAGATTCTATGCTCCTCAACACTGAGAAGTATCAAAAGGCGGGATTGATGCTGAGCAGGGCCCTGGGGGCCTCCTGGACACGGAGGCCTTTTTGTCCCTCATTTGTTATAGGCAGGGGCTTGCCTGGTGGCTCAGCTGGTAAAGAATCTTCCTGCAATGCGGGAGACCTGGGTTCGATCCCTGGGTTGGGAAGATCCCCTGGCGAAGGGAAAGGCTATCCACTCCAGTATCCTGGCCTAGAGAACAGTCCATGGGGTCGCAAAGAGTCAGACATGACTAAGCGACTTTCACTTCACTTCTTATAGGCAAAACCAAGGCTCCATGACATTCCCTCTGTTCCAAACAGCAGAACAGTTCCTAATCAAATTAATAACAACAACTAGACTACCTGGAGGTTAAAAGACCAAAGAGGCTCATCAAGATTAAAAGACCACCTAAGACCCTGCACACACCCTAATCTCAGCAGCAGAAGAAAACACAGGACTGTTATTGCCTTGTTCCTTATCACTTACTCCTGCCTGTCCATATAACCTCTCCCTACTGACCAGAGAGGGGGGACACAGTTCTTGAGGCGCTAGCCTACTGAGTCCCCCCTTTGCCTGCCAAAGTAATAAAGCCACTCATTCCTTCTCCGTAACTCGGCCTCCCTTTTTCTGTTTGGCACTGGTGCACAGAGAGCTGAGATTTTTGGCAACACTTTGTTTATCTTTTCATTGCTCCAGTTATTAGTGCTAAACATCTTCAGAAAGCCTCTTTGTAAATACTTTTAAAAGGCCAGAGAAATATTAATGTTACTGCCTTAGATGTTCCAGGTACAAGGCCAGCACCCAAGGGGCTTAATAAGCATGTGCATATACAACTTTATAGACATTTTTGAAGAAGTGCCTTTATACAGTTATGAAGAAGTGCCTTTATACAGTTATTCTTTCTACCTTTTGGGTTTTTTTTTGAAACATGAGAATACATAGGCCAATTTTGAAAATTGGGAAGTGAGAAGCACAGCTCCAGGCATGCTCTGTGGTGTCTGCTTTGTAAGAACTGGGGACCAACCTTGTGCTGTTATTTGCAAATAACAAACCAGCCCACCGCGTTTAATAGTTACATGATACATGTACAAGTGTATTCAAAGCTTACTGAGACAGTGTTACTTTAAAGCACTGTTACATAGAGAAAAATATGAGTTTTCAAAATTTCTCTCACTGAAAAATAGCTATTCTCTTTGAGAAAGAAGAGGTAGTTTAACAAATGAATAAAAGGTCGTTCTCTGAGTGAAAGCCACCATTTACTTGGGCAAATTACTTAGCCTCGCTACACCTCAGTCTCCTCATCTGTAAAATGGGAATATGAGTTCTTTTCTCTTAAGGTTGCCAGAAATGTTGAATGAACAAATATATGTAAATATCTGAGACCATAAGAGTGACTTGTTTTAAATGTCAAGGCGATCCCACAGACAAGCAGAAAATGTCACCTCAGAGAGTTAGGCCCAAGGACTAGGCAGCATTTACCTTGATTATTTCCAAAACTCCAGGGTTTGGTCCTAGCCTAGCAAGCTCAAGAATCTGAACTTAAAAACTAACATTTATTGAGGCTTTATTATGTGCCTGCCCTTGTGCATTATCTCATTTTATTCTTATGACTACTTTTGGAGGTAGGTACTATTATTTTTCCTATCTTACAAATAACGGAAACTGAGGCATAAAGGATTGCATAGTTTGCCCAAGGTAACAGATAGTATAAACCAGGAATTGAACCCTAGTGGTTTGTTTCCAGAGAACACTGCTCTAATTCACGCTGGGAGAGGTTCTCTCCTCTGAGGCAGACTCTCTTTAAAAAGCACACAGAAACAGTGCCCCAAAAGTCCATATTGTCAATATTAATTCACAAGAAGAAACACTAGCGTAGTGAACCTGAGCTCATCCCAGGCTGACCAGCACTTTACGGGCTGTGAACACTGCGTGCGCGCTGAGTTACGTCAGTCGTGTCCGACTCTTTGCGACACTGTGGACTGTAGCCCCCCAGGCTCCTCTGTCCGTGGGGTTCTCCAGGCAAGAGTACTGGAGTGGGCTGCCACGCCCTCCTCCAGGGGATCTTCCTGACCCTGGGATTGAACCCACGTCTCTTATGTCTCCTGTATTGGTTGGCAGATTCTTTACCACTAGCACCATGAACACGCTCTGCATTAGTTGCTCAGTCGTGTCCGACTCTTCACAACTCCATGGAGTGTAGACTGTAGCCTGCCAGGCCCCTCAGTCAATAGAATTCTCCAGGCAAGAATACTGGAGTAGATAGCCATTCCTTTCTCCAGGGGATCTTTCCGACCCAGGGATGGAACCCAGTCTCCAAACACTTCTTGTATAAAGTCAAATGATGAGAGGGTTGTTTATGAAGCATGAAAAGAGAACAGGAGTTACCTAATGTCAACAAGTGTTTTTCAGTTAAGGGTACCTAAGAAAACCTTCTTAACAAAAGTAATGACTGTCATTTAATGAGCTTACTGTAAGGCTCATCTGAACAAGTGTGCTTAGATCAGACTCCTTCCCTTGGAGATGCTTAGGCAGATATTGCCAGTTGTCTTTGCTTCTCAGAGATGACCATCCCCCTTCTATCCACACAGATTTTCTCCAAACAGAACAGTATGGTAATTGCCTGTCTTTTCTAGTCTGCCTTCTGCCTTTCTCTGATGACTGCACCATTACCATTAAAAGAAGAAAATTCCAGAGAAGGTAATTGAGTTTAATACATGGGACTCTGGTTGTTGAACAGTTCCATGAGCCTTTAGTGTATCAACATGAAAACCTAATCATTTTTGAGAACAGAGAGAACAGTTCTGGAACAACAAAACTGAAGAAATTATACCCTGAAACATGGGAACTGCACTGAGACATGGTCATTCTGGGGCTCTGCCTCGCCAACTAGTCAGCTTTGCTAAGTCAGCTTTGTTGCCGCCATGACAGCTCTCCCTACCCTCCTGCATGATTTTAGTATCAGATAGTTTTCAATTGTCCCTCCTAGCTCTTCAACATCCACAAGAGCAGCGTTGCATCACTTGGTCTCAGAGTTCCTCCATCTTCTAAACTCCAAGGACCCTCTTGCAAATCCTGACTTCCATGCAATTCCGCCGACATTTAGTAAGCATGGACTGTGTCAGGAATCTTGCCACAGTTCCTGAAAGACAAAGCTGAATAAATTATAGTTCTCTGTTCTCAAGAAGTTCTTACTGCAACAGGAGAGAGAAGCCCACACAGGCAGCCCGTCATCACATACAGGAGGACATGGAGAACCCAGGACTATCAAGGCCATGGCTCTTGGATGAAGTAGATCCAACTCAAAATCCCAGCTCTGCCGCTTCAAGACTGCGGACAGATTCCTTATTTTTCAGCTTCTCCATTTGTAGAGGAAGCTAATAGTACCTTCCATGCAGGGCCAATATGAAATAATGAATGAAGTAATTCCTGTATAGCACTTAAGAACAGTCCTTAACACACAGTAAACTCTAGTACATTTGTCCCTCAGTATCCTCAGGGGATTAGTTCCAGGCCCTAATACAGTGATATTCAAGTTCCTTCTATGAAATGGCATAGTATTTGCATATAATCTATGCACATCCTTCTATATATTTTAAATCATCTGTTCAGTTCAGTTCAGTCACTCAGTTGTGTCCCACTCTTTGCGACCCCATGGACTGCAGCACGCCAGGCTTCCCTGTCCATCACCAACTCTTGAGCTTACTAAAACTCATGTCCCTTGAGTCGGTGATGCCATCCAACCATCTCATCCTCTGTCATCCTCTACTCCTCCTACCTTCAATCTTTCCCAGCATCAGGGTCTTTTCTAATGAGTCAGTTCTTCACATCAGGTGGCCAAAGTATTGGAGTTTCAGCTTCAGTATCAGTCCTTCCAATGAATATTCAGAACTGACTTCCTTTAGGATGGACTGGTTGGATCTCCTTGTAGTCCAAGGGACTCTCAAGAGTCTTCTTCAACACCACAGTTCAAAAGCATCAATTCTTCAGCGCTCAGCTGTTTTTCATAGTCCAACTCTCACATCCATACATGACTACTGGAAAAACTATAGCTTTGACTAGTCGGACCTTTGTTGGCAAAGTAATGTCTCTGCTTTTTAATATGCTGTCTAGGTTAGTTATAGCTTTTCTTCCAAGGAGCAAGCATCTTTTAATTTCATGACTGCATCTGCAGTGATTTTGGAGCCCCCAAAAATAAAGTTTCTCACTGTTTCCATTATTTCCCCATCTATTTGCCATGAAGTGATGGGACCAGATGCCATGATCTTAGTTTTCTGAATGTTGAGTTTTAAGCCAACTTTTTCACTCTCCTCTTTCACTTTCATCAAGAGGCTCTTTAGTTCTCCACTTTCTGCCATAAGGGTGGTGTCATCTGCATATCTGAGGTTATTGATATTTTTTCATAATACTTAATACAGTATAAATGCTATGTAAATAGTTTCCATGCATATGTATTCAGTAGCTCAGTCATGTCCCACACTTTGTGACCCCACATCACTGTAGCCCACTAGGCTCCTCTGTCCCTGGAATTCTCCAGGCAAGAATATTGGAGTTGCCATTTCCTCCTCCAGGGGATCTTCCCAACCCAGGCATCAAGTCTGAGTCTCCTGCATCTCCTGCTTTGCTGGTGGATTCTTTACCACTGAACCACCAGGGAAGCTAAATAGTTGTCAATATGTGGCAAATTAAAGTTTTGCTTTTTGGAACTTTCTGAAATTTCACCCCAATTATTTTCAGGCTGCAGTTGGTTGAATCAATGGATGTGAAACCCATGGATACAAAGGGCCAACTGTATAACTTAGATATCAAGAAAGTAGGCTCAGAAATCAGAATACCATGGTTCAAAGCCTAAATTCAGCGCTTGCTAACTGTATCATTTAAGTTGCTAAACCTCTCTAGTTTCTTCACCCATCAAATGAAGATGACAGTAGTAGAGTAGTTGTGTAAATAAAAGCACCAAGAAAAGCATATAACGTGAAATCGTACATGTCGCTCTGGTGGCCTGCATGCTCCTTTCCAGTTTGTCCCCTGCAGTGGTTCTCAGAAGCACGTCTACAAAACCTCTAGGGATCACTGGAGCACTGTTTAGACACTACTGATTCCATAAAGAAACTGGCTCAGTTGTGTGTGACCGAAGTCAGATTCAAAAGACTTAACAGAATCAATGGATGATGTGTGGTCAATCAGATTTGAGGAGGACCCCTGCATTATAACTTGGATAACCTCTTACCTAATATAAATGACAGCCTTGTCTCCACTGTAGAAATATGGAGGTGACTGAGTTCTGAATAGTCCATAGATGCTATAGCTTAACTCCAAAAGGAGTCATGCAGAACGGGTACTGGGTAAAATCTCTGGGTTTTACTGATGAAGCTTCGGAATCTCACCGTAGAACCTACTCCTAGTGAATAGGCAAAACCATGTGTGAAACAATATGTCTCATTCTCCTTAGGCTTTCTTCCCCTGGATTCCATCCAGACCTAAGAATGTAAAGCAAAAGGAAGAAGCAAGAGGAAGATCTAAGAGTCTATACTGAAATTCCAAAGGGAGAACACAAGGAGAAAGCCAAAATATAAAAGAGAGAGAGAGAATCCAGAAGAACTCGCGTTGGAAAAGGCAGTCTCATGGAGCCCCGACTCAGCTGCATAAGAATGGACCTCGGGTCTGGAACACTTCCTCATCAACTGCTGAAGAGCCCATACAGACTATGTCTGGTTTATTACCTGTGTGGGAAAATCTTTCCTTGTTATAATCTCAATGAGTACTCTCGTCTCCGCTTAAAACACATGTGTCACATGGTACCTGGCCAATCCTAACTGTTATGACATCCTCTGAGGTGAGGGAACAGGGTTCCTTTCACTGCAGAGTGAATGGGTGCAGTGCCTGGCAAATTACCTTGTGTTGGCAGCTGGGAGAGACCCGCTAGCTATGGGGTACAGATGCCCACTATTAAAGCAGATCTCATTCTGCCTCTTCTCTGTGTAAGTAAAATGCTGTCCCAAATAGGGCTTGATTGCACTGTATCTTGTTTTTGGAAACTCCAGTCAATACTGAGATGCGATGGGCCGAGGTGTTTGGAGTTTTCCCCTAGGATCGATCACCAGGGCACGGTGCTCTGCCTGACACCATGCCGTGTGGACACCAAAAATTCTGGCCCTAAGGACTGTGGCCGGAGGCCTGGTGGTCTAGGTCTAACCCACGTCGGTCCTCTGGCCCCTTCCCAGGGATGAAAGGCGAGGAGAGAGGACCGAGCTTCCTTTAGAGTTTGGAAGGTGACAATAAACCAGAGACTGAGGAAAAGAAGCAAGTTTTGACCCATTCTTTTTCAGTTCAACAAACGTGCTTTAAATGCTTATAATGCATGACACACAATTCCACGAGACAATGGTGAACAAAAATAGACATGGTCATTGCTCTCGTGAAGCCTGTAAGTCCAGGAGAAGAGAGGAAAACAAATGAAAGAATTATTCAGCTAAATGTAAATTTACAATAGGGATAAGAGTTATGAAAGGGAACTACTTATTGCTCTAAGAGCATTTCATAAGAAGGGCTGGCCTGGTGGTGGAAGGCAGGGAGAGAGGCAGTAGATGAGCTGGAAGAAAAGGATGAGTTAATACGGGAAAGGGAACTCGCTGGGAAGCAGAGAGGAAGAGGGGTGATGCAGGCAGAGAAGTGCACAGGTTCAGTGGCCACAGAGAACCGAGAGACACCAGTGTGGGCAGAGTGTCCAGGACAATGAGAGGCTGCAGGAAGAGGTCAGGCCCTGCTAGGGGTTGTGGGTCAGGGTAAAGACTTTGAGCTTCCCACTGGAAAACCAGTGAACTATTTTCAGTAGAGAGGTGACACGTTAGATTTGCATTTCAAAAGATGACTCCAGCTGAGTTCTGGAGAATGGATTAGACTGTGGCAAGAGTATGTACATGTAGAGAGAGGTTAACAGGTTATTTTGACTTCCAGTTTAAGGTGACAGTTTGAACTGTATTTACTTTCACTCCTTTCAGAAGTCCTAATAAAATGTCAGAAAAGGAAGTTTTACAGGGCTTCTGACAAGAATGAAGAAGATAGGGTAGGAGACAGCAGCAATAAAACTTTGCAAGTGGGAAGCAGATGGATAGATTATCATTTCTTTTGTGAATCCAAGAGGATTCTGAATTGACAATGGAAAAAGCTAAGACATGACCTGATATTCAGCAAATAAGGCTTAAGAGGCTTCAATACCTTCTGCTGGGGAAGGAAGTGAAAATAGCTGATTGAACATCAATTTATAAAGCACTGAAGACACACTCTTAAGGCTCTTTCCTACAAGAAACCTGTCTCTCCCAGACTATAGCACAAGATCGAAGGTTTATTCTCTGGAGAGAGTATGACTAGAGGACAATGAGTATAGGTGAGATCAGGGGCTCGATATAGAAAAAAGGATATCATGTCAATGATGAAATTGAATCATGAAACACTCTATTTCCCCACTAAACCTGGCAGTCAGACATAAATCCTTCAGGGAGATTATTTCCGGAGAATTGATCAGCACACAGGGGTGAAACTACCAAGTGTGGGGGAAGAGTAAAGATGCTTTCAGACATGCAAGTTCTCTAAAATTTACATGTTACACACCCTCTCAGGAAGCTGGTGAAGTATATACTTTGCCCAAACAAGGAAGTGAACCAAAAAAGAGAGGATATATATAATCCACTAAACTTGAGATCTCTCTTTTCCTCTTCCAGCTTAATAGATTATGTATTCTCTTCAGTCTTGGTTTATTCCCTTAAGGAGTGTTCATATAATACAGTGGTTAGAACATGGGATGCCTGAGACACTAAAAGCAAAAATAAACTAGTGAGACTACATAAAACTAAAAACTCTTCTGCACAACAAAGGGAACCATGAATAAAATAAAATGAAAAGGCAACCTACCAAATGCAAATCATATATCTAATAAACTTGCTCCTTGGAAGAAAAGCTATGACAAATCTAGACAATATATTAAAAAGCAGAGACATTACTTTGCTGACAAAGGTCCGTCTAGTCAAATCTATGGTTTTTTCAATAATCATGTATGGATGTGAGAGTTGGACCATAAAGTAAGCTAAATGCCAAAGAACTGATGCTTTTGAACTGTGGTGTTGACTCTTGAGAGTCTTGAGACTTTTGAGAGTCCCTTGGATGGCAAGGAGATCAAACCAGTCAATCCTAAAAGAAATCAGTCCTGAATATTCTTTGGAAGGGCTGACGCTGAAGCAGAAGTTCCAATACTTTGGCCATCTGAAGCGAAGAACTGACTCATTAGAAAAGACCCTGATGCTGGGAAAGACTGAAGGCAGGAGAAGGGGACGACAGAGGATGAGATGGTTGGATGGCATCACCAACTAAATGGGCATGAGTTTGAGCAAGCTCTGGGAGATGGTGAAGGACAGGGAAGCCTGGCGTGCTACAGTCCATGGGGTCTCAGATTCGGGCAGGACTGAGCAACTGAACAACAACAAATATCTAATAATAGTATCTGAAATATATAAAGCACTCATACAATTCAATAGCAACCCCCCCCAAATAATCTGATTTTAAAATGGGTATAAGAAAAAAAAATGGGTATAAGATCTGAATAGACATTTTTCCAAGGAAGACATACAGGTGGCCAACAGGTATGTGAAATGGAGCTCAACATCACTAATTATTCAGGAAATCAAAATCAAAATCACAATGGGATGATATCTAATATCTGTGAGAATGCTTATTATCAAAAATACAAGAAGGAAGCATTATCCAGCATATAGAGAAAAGAGAACCCGTGTGCACTGTTGGTGAAAATGTAAATTGGTGAATCATTATGGAAAACAGCATGGAGGTTCCTAAAAAGTTAAAAATATAACTGTCATATGATCCAGCAACTCTACCTCTGAGTATTTACCTGAAGAAAATGAAAATACTAGTTCAAAAAGATGTATGGACCCTTATGTTCATTGTAGAACTTACAATAGCTAAGATATAAAAAATGACCTAAGCATCCATCAACAGATGAATGGATAATGAAATTGGGAGATAGATATATATTCATTTATTCAAAATGGAATATCACTCAGCCACCAAAAAGACTGAAATCTTGCCATCTGCAATAACATAAATGAATCTTGAAGGCATTATACTAAATGATAAGTCTGACAGAGAATACCATATGATCATATGATTTCACTTATGTGTGGAATCTTAAAAAAAAAAAATAATAAAACAGAGATCATAGATACAAAGAGCAAATTGGGGATTGCCAGAGGCAGGAGGTGAGAAAAAAGGATGGAAGGCTTCAAAAGGTACAAATTTTCGTTATAAAATAACTCATGGGGATATAATGTATAGCACTGTGTGTGTGTGTTAGTCACTCAGTCGTGTCCAACTCTTTGTGACCCCATGGACTGCAGCCCACCTACCTCCTCTGTCCATGGGATTCTCCAGGCAAGAACACTGGAGTGGGTTGCCATTCCCTTCTCCAATAGCATCGTGAATATAATTAATAATACTGTAATGTATATTTGAAAGTTGCTAAAGAGAGTAGATCTTAAAACTTTTCATCACAAGAAAAAAAATGTACCTTTGTGTGGTGACAGACACCACACCTAATCACACCTAGAGCCAGACATCCTGGAATGTGAAGTCAAGTGGGCCTTAGGAAGCATCACTACGAACAAAGCTAGTGGAGATGATGGAATTCCAGTTGAGCTATTTCAAATCCTGGAAGATGATGCTGTGAAAGTGCTGCACTCAATATGCCAGCAAATGTGGAAAACTCAGCAGTGGCCACAGGACTGGAAAAGGTTAGTTTTCATTCCAATCCCTAAGAAAGGCAATGTCAAAGAATGCTCAAATTGCTCAAATTCTCAAAAAGAATGCTCAAAGAATGCTCACACAATTGCACTCATCTCACACGCTAGTAAAATGATGCTTAAAATTCTCCAAGCCAGGCTTCAGCAATACGTAAACCGTGAACTTCCAGATGTTCAAGCTGGTTTTAGAAAAGAAAGAGGAACCAGACATCAAATTGCCAACATCCACTGGATCATCGAAAAAGCAAGAATTCCAGAAAAACATCTATTTCTGCTTTATTGACTATGCTAAAGCCTTTGACTGTGTGGATCACAACAAACTGGAAAATTCTTGAAGAGATGGGAATAACAGACCACCTGATCTGCCTCTGGAGAAATCTGTATTCAGGTCAGGAAGCAACAGTTAGAACTGGACATGGAACAACAGACTGGTTCCAAATAGGGAAAGGAGTGTGTCAAGGCTGTATATTGTCACCCTGCTTATTTAACATATGCAGAGTATATCACGAGAAACGCCGGGCTGGAAGAAGCACAAGCTGGAATCAAGATTGCTGGGAGAAATATCAATAACCTCAGATATGCAGATGACACCACCCTTATGGCAGAAAGTGAAGAACTAAAGAGCCTCTTGGTGACAGTGAAAGAGGAGAGTGAAAAAGTTGGCTTAAAGCTCAACATTCAGAAAACTAAGATCATGGAATCTGGTCCCATCACTTCACGGCAAATAGATGGGGAAACAGTGGAAACAGTGGCTGACTTTATTTTTCTTGGCTCCAAATCACTGCAGATGGTAATTGCAGTCATGAAATTAAAAGATGCTTACTCCTTGGAAGGAAAGTTATGACCAACCTAGATAGCATATTAAAAAGCAGAGACATTACTTTGCCAACAAATGTCCATCTAGTCAAGGTTATGGTTTTCCCAGTGGTCATGTATGGATGTGAGGGTTGGACTGTAAAGAAAGCTGACAACCAAAGAATTGATGTTTTTGAATTGTGTTGTTGGAGAAGACTCTTGAGAGTCCCTTGGACTGTAAGGAGATCCAACCAGTCCATCCTAAAGGAGATCAGTCCTGGATGGTCATTGGAAAGACTGATTCTGAAGCTGAAACTTCAAGACTTTGGCCACCTAATGTGAAGAGCTGACTCATTGGAAAAGACCCTGATTCTGGGAGGCATTAGGGGCAGGAAGAGAAGGGGACGACAGAGGATGAGATGGTTGGATGGCATCACCGACTCAATGGACATGGGTTTGGGTGGACTCTGGAAGTTGGTGATGGACAGGGAGGTCTGGCGTGCTGCGATTCATGGGGTCGCAAAGAGTTGGACACGACTGAGCAATTGAACTGAACAGAAGCCTGGTGACAGACGTTAACTAAACTTATGGTGGTGATCATATTGCAATATATACAAATACTGAATCGTTATGTTGTACACCTGAAACTAATCTAAGATTATGTGTCAGTTATACCTCAATAAAAGTAAATAAATAAATAAAATTAAGTATTTTCCTTAAAAAAGAAAAGGAATATAGTTGCCTGGATCCTAATGTAAGTTCTTATTGGCTTGCTCTGTTCCTAAATTTCCTCATTTATAAATTGGGTATAACAAGACCTACTTCAAAGGGCTACTACTAAAGATCAAAACCACTGGAGGAGAATGTGGCACATAGTAAATGTACTCAATATATTTAAAGGAGAATCATAGTCCTAAGGAAGAATTGAGGACTTTTTAATGATAGCACAAGATAATTAAAGAAACAAAGAAAACACTTATTCAAATAAGAGAATGGTAATAATTATGGTATGGTGAGTAAAGTGAAGTCACTCAGTCATGTCTGACTCTTTGTGACCCCATGGACTGTAGCCCACCAGGCTCCTCTGTCATGGGATTTTCCAGGCAAGAGTAATGGAGTGGGTTGACATTTCCTTCTCCAGGGGGTCTTCCTGACCCAGGGATTGAACCTGGGTCTCTTGCATTGCGGGCAGAGGCTTTACTGTCTGAAGGACAGTAAAGAGGGAAGCCCTGGTATGGTACACGACTCAAATGTGACTAGCATTTAAACAATAGTGTAAAAAGTGATTACTACTCCAACTGAAAATGTAAAATAAATAATATTTATTAGAAAGATGGAGAGGTCCAGAAAATGTGATAAAAAGCAAATCTTCATCTTTCATAGCAGGCAGACAATGGATAATGCCTACAGCTGAAAAATTAAGTTTAAAATAGGCTGCTGCAGTAATTTAGAGGAGGGAAAGGTTGTACTTTGGGTGCCAGTGATGATAGAGACTAAGAAAAGTATGATTTCAAAGGATATTTGTGCAATAAATTCAAGAGATATTTAGAAGATAAAAACCACGAAGTCTTGCCAGTGGGCCGATATGTTAAGTTGAAGGAAAGTAAAGCATCAAAAGCTACCCCTAGATTTTTTGCTTTTTTCATGGTTTGATGACTGCCATTACCTGGGACGGAGTACACTTAGAAGAGGGCACGTTTGGGGAGTGCGGAACAGGCTGGAGCCCATGAACTGCTTTTGGACACTTGGATTGAAAGATGCTTCATTCCACCCAAATGGAGTTTTTCAGGCAAACAGTGGAAATACTGATTCAGAGCTCAGAAAATTTATTTGCCCTGAATTTACATACGTATGTGAGTCATCTGCAAAAAGTAGTCAATGAAGTCATGGACATGACTTTCCCCAGGAGGGGAAAATCAAAGAATGAGAGGAGTCAAAAGTCTACGGCTGAGATCCTGGGGATTCCATATCTAATGGCTAGGTAACGGAGTTAGAGAGCAGGAATAACCAGAAAGTTTATTCTGGGAATAAGCTGGAGGAAAACCAGAAGAGTGTTCTACCATGGAAGTCAAGTTCCATTCAGAACAGACTGAATACGAAGCAGCAGTTGTTTGTATCTAGTTGTTTATAGTCAGAGTCTGGATACTAGGAAAGGGTGCAGAAAGGCATCACCACACAAGATGCCCAACTGAGGGATCTTGACCTAATTCCCCTTTTGACCACAACCTCCACTTCTGCACTTTGAATTTGGCCTTCACATTCTTCGCAATATTTTAATTCCTTAATCCCCTCATGGACTCACTTGCCTTTTCCTTTTATTTGTTAATGCCCAGGAAAGCACATCCAGGGGTTCAGGAGCAGAGTAAAGAATCAGGGTTAAAAGCAGGTCAATTGCCAGGGTTAGAATCATGATGTGAGTGTGACCCTAGAAAGTCACAGATGCTTTCTCTGCCTTGGTTTTCTCATCTGTAAAGTAAAGGTGATGATAATGGTCCCAATTTAGTATTAAACGAGATATTGCAGTGCCTGGCACATTGAAAGCAAGCAATTAATATCAATTATTTCAATTATTATCCATGGTCCTAACTCCCACCAACACTAGAAAATTCCTGTAAATTGAATTTCTACTTTAATTTTTTTTTTTTTAATTTGGTGAAAAGTCTTTATCTGCCCCAAGTATTTTCAATGTTCCTTTAATGTCACCATCCACCCAGCCACCTAAATCAGGAATGATCCTTGCTCCTGTTTCTTTACTTATTCCACCCAAGTCTAAAATTCTCACAGTTCTTCCTCCTAAAACAGCTCTTTCATTTATCTTCTCCTGCTTCTCCCTTCTTCCCCTGCCCTTAGACCCTAGATTTCTGCTTTAACTTTCCAAGGCATCTCTACCTCTAGAGGTTTCCACGTGCTTTTTTTCTAGGATATTTTCTAAAATGCAAATCTGATCAACCGTAGAAGACAAATAATAAGCATTTAAGAACCTTCATTTTTATTTCTTTTTACCTTTCTAGCCTCATCTCCTGCCACTGACCACACACACCCCACACCTCAGGGATGCTGAGATACATTGCCCATGCGCCTGCTCCCTCGTGCCTCTGGTTCTGCTGTGGTGGAGCTGCAACCTGTCCTGTCCTTTGAATCTTCACTGATCTCCCGCCTGCCCACTAAGGCAGGGGTAATAACATCTGTCAGTTACACAGTCTTAATGACAGCATTTGTCTCAAAGTAATTGTTTCTATGTCTGTTTCTCTGCAAGATTATGAAGCCGCTGAGCAAAAGCACCAGGGATGGTTCTTGTCTCCAACAAGTGTCTACTCACGTATGTGTATGCTCTGTCACTTAGTTGTGTCCGGACTCTATGTGACCCCGTGGACTGTAGCCCGCCAGGTCCCTCTGTCCATAGAATTTTTCCAGGCAAGTATACTGGAGTAGGTAGCTATTTCCTCCTCCAGGAGATCTTCCTGACCCAGGGATCCAAGAAGTACTCAACACATGTTTGGAAAATTCTCCACCAAAGATGAGCTGCCTTCTGCCTTCTCACCTCAAGTTCTCTTCTTCCCTTGTGATTCTGCCTCTCTTAACTCCGTTTAGGGATTCAAATACCCAATAGTCTTTGGGATACTAAAAATGATTTCCATTTCTGGTTCCAAACTCTTCATCAAGCCCGAGACCGTCACATCCATTTTTGTTATACCTCTCTACCTGAGTAGGCAACTTGCTCGACATAATCAAACTACACTCATCTTCTCCATAAACTGTTCATTTTGACCCTGGAACCTTCCTAACCTACCCTCCATCTGCTCCCACTCCAACATGATTCAGCCTTGTAGGTAAGATCTAAACTTGCTGCCAACTTTCAACTCTAGATGATTTTCCTTCCAATTATCTACTCTATCTTTTCAAAGAATTTCTTACTTTTATGTATGCTCTTTACTTAGAAAACTGATCTTACTCAACTTCTCTGATACCTAGTCCAAGATTTCTGGATGGCTTCACTTACCTTTCTCTTTTCTTCTAGTCTCAGAAAGAATGACTCTCTTCCCCTTAGGTGGTCCTTCTCCCAGTCTTACATTCAAGTCTTTGACCCCTTCCCAGAGGCTCAAGAGGGAGTCAATTATTCCTTCTTTATTTTGAATGTCTCTTCTACTACTCCTTTCCTTTCCTCTCCATTTATAGACATATTCTTCTTATCCTAAGAAAAATTCAAAATTCTTTTAGCTCAGTCCCTTCTTTTGTTTTCTTTTCAATGTCAAAATAATCTACATCTGTTGGTTACTCTTTCTTAGTACTGCTCTGTGACTTACTTCTACCCTATCGCTGTAATAACTGCACTGTAAAAGATAACTAATGACCCCCTAATTGCCAAATCCAAAGACTTTTTCTCCGTCCTCAGCCCCTTGTCTTTTTGTAGCATTTATATTGTTAGGACACACAGCATTGTGGTTAAGAAGCCCTAAGAGTTAAACTGCCATAATTTAAAGTTACTTCTGTAAATTGAAATCTTTGTATTTTGGTAAATTTGAAAAATCTCCTTGTTGCTCCATTAATCATCTATAAAAAGAAATGAGAATAACAGTATAGGTTTCATAAGGTTGTTGAGTGGATGATAAATTTGGTAACACATGTTGCAGTGCCTATCTCATAGATATTTAATAAGCATTTACAATTGTGTTTGAGCCCACCCTTTCACTTTTGGGGGGTAAAGTTCTTCCTAAGCTTATTTAAACCATGTTCATCTTCTCATCCACTTCTATGTATAACTCTTTAACTTCTTAGCTGGGTGATATTGGACAAGTTTTTAAGCCTGATAAATGGAGATTACTACTTATTCATAAAAAGATTGAAATGATGCATGTAAGAAGTTTAACTTTAGCATAACATCTGGCATTAAGAAAATACTTGCTTTCCTGACTAAAGAGACAGAGAAAACATCTCTGATTCAGTAACTTTCCTTCTTGTCTTAAATCTGAATGTTGATTTCTGATATAAGGCAATCACATGGCAACTAGGAGAGAAAAACCAAGAGAGCTGCAGAGATGACCATCTGATATCGTTGAATAAACGTCAGAATTTTCATGTTTGCTTTTGTTAAGCCATTGTGAACTGGCTTAAACTATGTGATTTTCTATTACTTGCAGTGAAAATATTCCTAATGATACAGTTCCAGTTTATGCTTCACAGTTTTAGCTGACAGTCTCTCTCTGTTATCCTTCTAGGCAGTTTATAAAGATGAACCCAGAGTATCCACAGTTATTTCGAATTTAATTACATCTATTTTGAACACTTCTGCTACAAATAAACTCTCTATTTAGCCCTTTGGGAAAGATTTTTTTTAGGTGCAATGCCAGAAGGTCTTAGACAACCATAGTCCCCCTGCCTGTGGTGTAAAATGGCAGTATCATCTTGTTAACTAAAGACAACAGGTTTGTCCTGCATATACAATATGCCAGATTTTTTTTTTTCAAACTATTCCACAAAGAAGCCACTTAGTAGATTGAAAAGATAACAGGTTTAGGAGTTGGTTAGATGGAGATAAAGTTTGATTTCACCACTTACTAAAATGTAACTTTTTTGATCTTCAGTTTCTTTGATTATAAAGTACCCAAAAAAGGGGGGAAAGTATTCCTGCAGAAGGTTATTATGAAGAGTTAACGTTAATGCTGCCAAGTGCCTAGCACAGATACACAGTGTGGAACACAAATAACCTGCTTTTTTACTGCTTCAATTATATAGTAGACAGTGAGTAAATATTACCACCTTGAAGCCTCTCACAGAGCATTAAAAAAGATGAGTTAAAATTCACCCATAAGAAGCTTTTGTAGATTAATCTCAACTATTCTGACCATACCCTCTCTGAGCTCCTATTACCATTGGCACAGTCATATGTTTTTCAAAAATTTTTCAGATGAGTAACTTCTACTTCAAATTATAGACTCTAACAACATGGTAATTACTCAAAAACATCTTTTATAATGCCTATTTAAGGAAGAGTTTTCAGAATATACACTTCTTTCTGTCACAGACATTAGCGACAGAATGAATGCTGATCTTTTGCAGATGGTCACATGACAAATACTAGGCCTAAATATGGTTAACAAATTTATCTAAATTTCTTAGATGTATTTTCCCACATGTACTGAAGCTATTATGTGTGTGTGTGTGTGTGTGTGTGTGTGTGTGTGTGTGTATTCTCCTTAATAGTAATAAGCCATCATTTTCATTTCAAGTTTGTGGTTTTGGGGGGAAGCTGAAAGTCATTTCAAGGTATACTGATGAATAAGGTGGTTTCAAAATATGCCAGTTTTATTGGGGAGGAAGGACAAAATAAAACAATAAAACAAACAGAATACAACAAAAGAGGAGATGAAATTTAAATATTAAGAAACAGCTTTTTCTTTTATGACCCAGAAACTGGCTTTGAAGGTAATTCTAAAATGTTTTGGGCCCAACAGCCTCTAAGAGTGCCCATTTTGAAAGATAACAATTATGTAGGTGTATATTTGACTTAAAAAATAGATTCCTTCTTTATTTACAACTGGACTAAAGATCTCATTTTATGAACATGATTTCTATGCTCAAAACAACATAGAAACACAAAAAAAGGTCTGTCAGGAAAGATCTTTTTTCAGTGAAGTGAAAGTCACTCAGTCGTGTCCCACTCTTTGCAATCCCATGGAGTGTAGCCCACCAGGCTTCTCTGTCCACTGGATTTCCCCGGCAAGAGTACTGGAGCAGGTTTCATCCCCAGCAGCCGGTTTCTCTGGGGATCTTCCTGATTCAGGGATTGAACCCAGGTCTCCTGCATTGCAGGCAGATTCTTTACCATCTAAACCACCAGGGAAGCCCTCTTTTTCAGTGCTCGAGCCAATCATCCAACATTGCATATTTCAAATCAGTGTTGTTTTTTCCCCTACTTTTTGGACAAGTGTATTTTGACAAATACATTGTTGGGCTGTGTCCTTTAACATGAAAATAACCATAAGTTTTGATGCAAATATCATTTAACGACTTAATGAAACAATACTTTTAATTTGTGTGATAAAATCAGATATTTTCTTGGCTGCGGTTACCTATTTTGCGATTTCTGAGATTGATTTCACGTCCGGCAAACAGGTCGCTTCCTAGAGTCTGAAATCTGGTCGTGCCTGCCAGGCTCCAGGGTTAGCTTGCCTCTAATTGATGCTTTTGAATTGTAGTGCTGGAGAAAACTCTTGAGAGTCTCTTGGACTGCACGGAGATCCAACCAGTCCACCCTAAAGGAAATCAGTCCTGAATATTCAATGGAAGGACTGATGCTGAAGCAGAAGCTCCAGTACTTTGGCAACCTGATGCGAAGAACTGACTCATTGGAAAAGACCCTGATGCTGGGAATGATTGAAGGCGGGAGGAGAAGGGGACGACAGAGGATGAGATGGTTGGATGGCATCACCGACTCAATGGACATGAGTTTCTGTAAACTCCGGGAGTTGGTGATGGACAGGGAGGCCTGGCGTTTTGCAGTCCATGGGGCGCAAAGAGTCGGACACGAATGAGCGACAGAACTGAACTGAACCGAACCCATCCTTTCCAGGTCGCCAGCTTCCCGCGGCTTTTGGTAACCTAGCAACCAGGAGAAGCCGGCCGACACTTCCGGAACACCGTGGCGCCGCGATCCAATCAGCTCTGCAGAGTCGCCGCTGAGGCTGACGGGACGCTGGAGACGGCCTAGCTGCCGGCGTCTGTACCATGGCGACGGGCGGCCGCGGGCCTGTGGTGGCTATGGCCGCTGGGTCCACCCTGTCGGCTGCGAGTGTGACTCTGTTCCTCTTGCTGGTGCTCCCTCGCGTCTCACAAGCTCAGACCTTCTTTCTCCCTTTCCGGCAGCCGGAGACGTGCGGCCACAACCAATACTTCGATATCTCGGCGCTCTCCTGTGTGGCGTGTGGCGCCAATCAGAGGCAGGATGCCCGAGGTGAGACGGCTCGGGACGGGCCCTGGCCGAAGGAGCAGTCCCCGCTTGGTGCCGTGCCCAGATCCCGGCGTCGCTGAAACATCCCCCCCCCCGCGGAAAGAATGTTTCAGAAAGGTTAACTGCCAGCGCCTCAGAGGAGGGTCTCCTCGGAGGATTGAAGCTTAAACACACAACGAATGAGGTTGGGGAAACCTTGAGTCCGCTACCCCGAAGGCCTCGTAATGAATTTATTGTCTCCAGGCCCCTACCCCTCATCAGGGGGCCTTTAGGGAGGCCCCTGGAAAGCTGACTACGGAAGAAAGAGAAATGAAGTAATCTTTAGGGTCGCAGAGAGTCGATACAACTGAATGAACAACAACCAGGATAATCTGAGGTGCTAAGAGCAGGTGACAGGACCTGTTTGGGAGGGAATGCAAATTAGCGCTTGGAAACTTTGTTATTTTTTTTTTTTTTAACCTTAAATCCAGAAATGTAGAGCTGGTTGGCACCTTAACCATTTATGGTCTAGCTTTCTCACTTTAGGGCTAAAGAAATGGAAGTCCGGATGAGGTCGTCAAGCCTTCTTTGTCCTGTAATTTGGAGACAGGAAGAATTCGTTTATCTCTTTGCTATCTGTCTTGACCTTTGTGTTTCCTCTATACAAATCGTCCATAATACTATAGATTTCCTTAGGACTTAGCCCTTTCTTTGTTGAATATTACTTATTCCCTCCAAAGTCTCTTTAGATTAAACTTTTTTTTTCCTTGAGATGTTCATCATTTGGGTCCTAGTTGTTCTCTGAAACTGCTCAGGATAAGACTTTTCCCATATTCTAAAGTCTAGGATGTTTTTAATCTCAATTTGGTGACCCATGGTATTAACTTTCTGCCATCTTGAAATTTAAGTCATTGTGTAGGACAAGTCAGGCTTTTCAGGTTAGGAAGTAAGAAGAAAGCATTCCCAGGCTCATTCTATAAAGTGTAAGGTTCATAGTCATGCACCCTGATATCATAAGCATTCTACTACATGGATTCCTATTTTTTTTTTTTTTACATGGATTCCTATTAAGTGTCCACTTAATACCTTCTTAGAGAATACTGTCCTTACCTCTCCAGCAAGTGGAATAGTGATTATCTTATAAAGTTACTTCAATCTTTCCAAACAGAGGAAAACAGTGATTTATTTGAATCAAGATAACTTTCCTAATAAGATTTTGTTTTGACAAAATTTGAATTCAGTGAGTATATGTGTATGGTTGGGTGAAATAGACTTGTAAAATCTCCCATAGCGGTTAGTCAGTAGTTTTGTTATTAGTTTAATATTTATAATTTAATGATTTATTTATGCTTGCTCTTAAAATTGTAGCAAACACAATACCTGGTGTATGCCAGACACATTGTAAGATGTAAATAGAGCACTTTCTATATGCTTATAATGACTAATTTAGCACTCATATTAACCACACAATGTAGGTACTGTTGTTCCCATTTTACCTAATTGGAAGCAAAGGCACAGAACAGTTCCTTGCCCAGGGTCACAAAACTAAGTGGCAGAATCAAGATTAGAACCCAGGCAGTACTGGCTCCACGGTCTTGCTCTTAGCTCCTGCTTCTCAAGATCTTAAGAGTTATTAAAATTTTCCTACCTTGGAATTTTATTTATCAAGGTCAAAATTGGCTCTTCTTTTTAGGAACTTCATGTGTGTGTCTACCAGGATTTCAGATGATCTCTAATAATGGAGGACCTGATATTATTTGTAAAAAGTGCCCAGAACACATGGTATGGAGTATTTATTATTTTTTTAATCTTACTGTAAAAAATAGCAAATATCATTTTTTAAACTGCAATTTAATGCTGTACTCTAATATTTTCCCACAGACTTTAAAATTATTAAGCCAGCTTTGTTTTTACTAAACTATAGGAGATCAGTGAAATTTTGCAAATTTGGGAAAAAACAAAAAGGTATTTTTAAAATCTGAAATTAAAAAAAAAGCTATAATTTGTCTTTATTTCTATTTCATAGAGAAACTGATTTATAAAGGAAAATAGATGAATGAATGATATATACTGAGTGAATATAATAATGTCAACAGTTTTATATGATTCATGTTAATAATGACATCTGAGTGATAAGTTCATCAAATGCCAATTTCATCACTAAATAGATTAAATAATATCTGATGCTGTTTTATTAATCATTTCATTATATCATAATTTTTGGAAAATTAGTGTATTAATAGTAACTATATATGATGATTCTTGATTAACAGAAATGTATCTTCCAATCATTTTGAATAATTAAGAGTCTTAGTGTGACAGTTCTAACTTTCATAGTAATATTTCTTCACATTTTTGTTTTAAAATGCAATGTTATCTCTTCTCATTGTTGTATTTTAAAAAAATTTAATCTGGGCATTTAATATTTACCATTTGTCCTGATTTATGACTAGTACTTATAGGTTTGATGATCATTTTTATACTTTATACTTTTGGAAATAGTGACCCTCGCTGAATTATGATGAGAAAAAGGTGCTAATATGAAATGGTGCCAAGCAGACTAATTTTTCAGTGATGTTACTAAGCTAGTGGGGCTTCCCTGATGGCTCAAGTGGTAAAAACCCACCTACAACACAGGAGACACAGGAGATGCAGGTTCTATCCCTGGGCCGGGAAGATCCCCTGGAGTAAGAAATGGAAACCCTCTCCAGTATTCTTGCCTGGAAAATCCCATGGACGGAGGAGCCTGGTGGACTACAGTCCATTGGGTCACAAAGAATCAGATATGACGAAGCACACACACATACAACTAAGCTATCATGCTTTTTAAATAGCCCTATATGTGTAAATGTATCAAATACAGGGGCATTTCTTGATATATCCATTCTTTTTGGCCAAAACTTAACATAATTTGTGTCATTGTTTTATTACCATTGTTTTCTATTTATTTTGTTTATATCCATGTTTGTAATAAAATTACTCTATTTTTACCACAGGTTTTTTTGTAAATCATATAAGTTCAGTTTTGGATGGTGTCATATTTTATCAGAAATCTTTACCAGTGCAGACTATTAGTGGATTAAAAAAGATCTCATAATTTAAACAACTTTAAGTATATTTATTTACCATAAGATTCATCCATTTTGGATCATAACTTAATTGCTAAAAGCTAATATATTTGATTTTTAAAAATTAGAATAATTATTTTAGAATAGGTAAGGCTAAACTATTAATTGGCAGTTTGTTGATTCAATACCGTTGAATTTTGTTGCATTTTATCTTGGTAAATTGAAAAACTGGATGACCATATTAATCATGGTAATAAAAGCTCATTTGAATTGAAAATCACAAAGAACTATTGCCTTTAGTTCTTAGTAGTTAATAGTAGTCAGTACATAGTAATAATGTGTAGTGTAATGTTTGAATATAAGCACAAATTGTCTTTCCAGGAAATTTTTATGTAGCTTATATGTGTATAATCTATTTACATATTGCTTACAAATTATACCTTATTGTGACTTTTTAAACTCACGTGGTCATTTTAAGAAGGAGAACATTAATAAAGAAAGGGGAAATTATTTATTTTTTTTAATTTAGAAAGGTGTTACTGAAGATGGCTGGAACTGTATTTCTTGCCCTGGTGGTTTAACTGCAGAAGGAAAATGCCACTGTCCCACTGGCCATATTTTAGGTGAGAAGTAGAGTCTAGAATGTGTCCTCTAGACTCTTTTTTTCCTTCTGTTTTTAATGTATACATTGTACTTTGTGTCCATTGTAACCACAGGAAATATAAGTGGTATTTTTTATGTAGCTGTTTCATAGGCTGTTCTCTAGCATGTTCTTTTCAGTTAATGGTATGATCTACCTCATTCTTTTTAATCCACTCTATGTTGTTTTATAACTTTTTGCTGTTTTAAATATTTAGATTGTTTTCAAACTAGTAATGTTTTGATGAATATTTTAATGTACATAGTCAAGTGTTTCTGTAGGTTAGGTATATAAAAATGAAGTTTTAGTATTATGTATGTGAATTTACAGTTTTAATACATACCACCAAAAGCCCTCTCAAGTTGAGAAACTTAACAGAAGTCTGTGAAAATACTTGCTTCCCCAGACTTAGTGTAACAGGAATATGCAGGTAAGAGGAAGGAAAATTTTTAAGGAGAATATATTAATTTATTATGATGATGATGATTTGGAAATTTCTGTATTTTAATGTGGGAATGGGGAAGGCTTCACTTTTCAAACTTTATGTAAAGTATTGACATATGTTTTGTTCTAACAAGGTGTTTTGAGAATTATTAGAATAATTACAAGTGGGTTTTACTAAATGTATAGAAGCTTGTATATTGATTATGAATTACATCTTATTGTCTCTAAATTGTTTAGTGGAAAGAAATGTTAATGGAACATTGTTGTCTCAAGCAACTTGTGAGCTCTGTGATAAAAGTGAAAACTCTTTTATGGTAGCAAATGCTTTAGGAAACAGGTAAGCAGTATGCTGAGTGCTGTCTTCATTAATACCTTATTTACATAGAATTTGTGTTTTTCGTATCATATTCCTTAGGCTAGAAGAAGGCATTAACAGGTAAAGAAGCTGAGGTCCAGAGAATGAGACAGAATAGGATTTAAATGGACTTTCTTGGTGGCTCAGCTGGTTGAGAATCCGCCCTGCATTGTGGGAGACCTGGGTTCAATCCCTGGGTTGGGATGATCCCCTGGAGAAGGGAAAGGCCACCCACTCCAGTATTCTTGTCTGGAGAATTCCATGGAATATATAGTCCATGGGGTCGCAAAGAAGTTTTAAATCTTGTTTCTGTCTCTTGCTGGTTGTTTGACCTTTGTTTAAGCTAGTGTTCTTATCTTCAGAAAGGGGACATACCATCCACTTCATAGGCTATTACCACAGCTCAGAAACATACTTTACATACCTAAAGAAGTACTATAGAGTAAGTGCTTAGTAAAAGGTAGCTATTTTTAGCTATTTTGTTTTATTATTGATGTTATGTAACTTTTATTTGCAATCTACTTAGTATTTTCTAGGTACTATATTTATATATATTATTGATTTTATTTATACGGTGCCTTATAATACAAAGAGTAGTGTATACTTTAGATATGTTCACTTTATTGCAAGTAATTACTTAGTTGAATGAGCCTATTCTAATCTATTAAGTTAGAAAGACAAGCTCTCAATTAAATTAGAGCTAGTATAATTCATTAATGTTTTAAAAATAATTTTTGTTGTATTGACAGGTGTGTCCGATGTGAACCAACATTCATTAATACCAGCAGGTCCTGTGCATGTTCAGAACCTAACATTTTAGTAAGGCTAATTACATTGATAATGTATATATTTTTAAATTGAATTGCTGATATTCTTACATAAACTGTTTTTTGGTTTTTTTTCTTATTTATATATGAAGACCGGGGGATTATGTTTCAGCAGCACAGGGAATTTTCCTCTACGTATGATTTCAACTGCACGATATGGAGAGCTTGTGAGTATGCTTCAGTTTTTTTGTTTTAGTGTTAAGGATATTTCTGCTTTTCTTCCTTTGGTAATTTGGGGCTAAAATGAGCTGCAGTCCATTGTTGCTCAAATTTTCATAGGTTTGGCCATTAGAAGTCCTTTGAGTTTGTTCCTATGTCTTTTGGACATAACTGTATCTTTCTTGGAGCATTTCCTGTCTGGCACAACAAGATTTCCAGGCTTATCTTATACTTTTCCTGCTTCGTTCCTGGAAACAACTATTTCTCTAAGAAGCTCTTAAGGATAATATTTAGAAACAAAGATTTCCATGCTTAGTATGCCCTCATTAGCAGGCATAGCTAGAAAATATATACACACATTATGTATAAACATGTGTGTGAGTGTGTGCTCAGTTGCTCAGTCGTGTCTGACTCTTTGTGACCCCATGGACTTAAGCCCACCAGGTTCCTCTGTTGATGGAATTTTCCAAGCAAGAATACTGGATTGGATTGCCATTTCTTACTCCAGGGGATCTTCCTGACCTAGGAATTGAACCCACTGCTCTTGTGTCTGCCACATTGGCAGGCGGATTCTTAATCACTGCACCACCTGGGAAGGCCATGCGTATGCATACACACATCTATAACTATTTCTTTATCTTATTGTTTTATGTAATTTCTAAGAGAGACATCCAATCCTCTGTAATAATATATCAGACAATCAATAAAGAATTTCCAAATATTTGGGTCAGTGTCTTCACATTCCCTTTCCCCAAGGACAATGAGCTTACATCTTGGTTTGCTTTCCCAACTTTAATTTTGAAAAATTTTTATTGCAGAAAAGTTAACAAAGAGAAAAAAACAATGACTGTGCATGTATCTTTTATTAGTTTAACCAATTATTAATGTTTCACCACATTTGCTTTCTCTTTCTGTGAATGTAAACATGCACATACACACATACATTTGTATTTTTTTCTGAACCACTTGAAAATAAGTTGTAGCTGTGTAATGTTTTACTCCTAAATATTTTGGAGCTCCTAAGGAAAATGGCATTTTTCTGATATCATACCTCAAAAGATTAATAGAATTATTTGATATACTGTTCATATCCAATTTGCCTACTTGTTTCAATAAAGTCTTTTATCCCTGCCCACTTTTTTGGCACAGGGACCCAGGATCCATGAAAGATCCCACATTGAAATTAAATCTCTTTAGTCCCCTTTAATTTAGAACAGAGATTCTTATCCTGTTTTGCTTTTTGAATTTTTTTTCTTTTTTTTTTTTTTTTCTTTTATGGTCATTGACTCTTGCAGAGTCAGGGCCAGCTTTCTTGTAGAGCATCCCAGAGTCTTCATTTTTCTCATATTTTTCTTATGATTAGACTCTGTGAAACATGTTTTTGGAAAAATATGATGTGGGTGCTGTGTATAGCCCATTGTATCATAACATGGAGCACATAATGTCAGAATATCCAGTTATTGGTGATGCTAATTTTGACTGCCTGGGCATGGTGCTGTCTGCCATTTCTCTCCCTTGTAAAGGTACTGTGACTAATAAGTTAGTCTGAGATTTTGCTTTGAGACCATGTACATATCCTTTTTAGCAGTCATTGATGAACCTTATCTGAATTAGTTATTAAATTGTTATATCAAAATGGTTTCACAATTTTATTGTTCCTTTTTATATTTTTAAGTTGACAATCCTCTATAGAGTGTGTTCTTTTCTCTCTGTGCTCTTTTTTTCTCTTTAGCTTTACTGCTAAACCCCTGGTATCATGAGTATGTTATGAACTGTCACTGTTATTCTTTTCAAAGTGTAGTTCAGTTCAGTTCAGTTGCTCAGTCGTGTCCGACTCTTTGCAATCCCATGGACTACAGCATGCCAGGCCTCCCTGTCCATCACCAACTCCCAGAGCTTACTCAAACTCATGTCCATTGAGTCAGTGATGCCATCCAACCATCTCATCCTCTGTCGTCCTCTTCTCCTGCCTTCAATCCTTCCCAGCATCAGGGTCTTTTCCAATGAGTCAGTTCTTTGCATCAGGTGGCCAAAGTATTGGAGCTTGCACTTGAGCATCAGTCCTTCCAGTGAATATTCAGAACTGATTTCCTTTAGGATTGATGTCCTTGCAGTCCAAGGGACTCTCAAGAGTCTTCTCCAACACCACAGTTCAAAAACATCAATTCTTCGGTACTCAACTTTCCTTATATTCCAACTCTCACATCCATACATGACTACTGGAAAAACCATAACTTTGAGTAGATGGTCCTTTTTCAGCAAAGTCATGTCCTGTCTAGGTTGGTCATAGCATTTCTTCCAAGGAGCAAGCATCTTGATTTCATGGCTGCAGCCACCATCCACAGTGATTTTGGAGCCCAAAAAAATAAAGTCTGTCACTGTTTCCATTGTTTCCCCATCTATTTGCCATGAAATGATGGGACCAGATGCCATGATCTAAGTTTTCTGAATGTTGAGTTTTAAGCCAGCTTCTTCACTGTCCTCTTTGACTTTCATTAAGAGGCTCTTTAGTTCTTTGCTTTCTTCCGTAAGAGTGGTGTCATCTGCGTATTTGAAGTTATTGATATTTCTCCTGGCAATCTTGATTCCAGCTTGTGCTTCATCCAGCCCAGCATTTCATATGATATGCTCTGCATAGAAGTTAAATAAGCAAAAAAAAAAAAAAAAAGTTAAATAAGCACAGTGACAATATACAGCCTTGGAGTACTCCTTTCCCAATTTGGAACCAGTCTGTTGTTCCATGTCCGGTTCTAAATGGTGCTTCTTGACCTGCATACAGATTTCTCAGGAGGCACGTCAGGTGGTCTGGTAGTCCCATTTCTTGAAGAATTTTCCACAGTTTGTTGAGATCCACACAGTCAAAGGCTTTGGCATAGTCAATAAAGCAGAAACAGATGTTTGTCTGGAACTCTCTTGCTTGTTTGATTATCCAGCAGACATTGGCAATTTGATCTCTGGTTCCTCTGCTTTTTCTAAATCCAGCTTGAACATCTGGAAGTTAATGGTTCATGGACTGTTGAAGCCTGGCTTGGAGAATTTTTGAGTGTTACTTTGCTAGTGTGTGAGATGAATGCAATTGTGTAGTAGTTTGAACATTGTTTGGCATTGCCTTTCTTTGGGATTGGAATGAAAACTGACCTTTTCCAGTCCTGTGACCACTACTGAGATTTCCAGATTTGCTCAGCAGTGGGCAATTTTTTCTTTTTTTTTAGTGGCCAAATTTTGAAAGCTCAAATTGTCCCATTTGGACTTCCCTTTGGTATAGCTCCTTGTGTTATTTTATTTTATTTTTTTTTTCACTTATTTTTATTAGTTGGAGGCTAATTACTTTACAATATTATAGTGGTTTTTGTCATACATTGACATGAATCAGCCATGGATTTACATGTAATCCCCATCCCGATCCCTCCTCCCACCTCCCTCTCCACCCGATTCCTCTGGGTCTTCCCAGTGCACCAAGCCTGAGCACTTGTCTCATGCATCCAGCCTGGGCTGGTGATCTGTTTCACCATAGATAATATACATGTTTCGATGCTGTTCTCTCAAAACATCCCACCCTCGCCTTCTCCCACAGAGTCCAAAATTCTGTTCTTTACATCTGTCTCTTTTTCTGTTTTGCATATAGGGTTATCATTACCATCTTACTAAATTCCATATATATGTGTTAGTATACTGTAATGGTCTTTATCTTTCTGGCTTACTTCACTCTGTGTAATGGGCTCCAGTTTCATCCATCTCATTAGAACTGATTCAAATGAATTCTTTTTAATGGCTGAATAATATTCCATGGTGTATATGTACCACAGCTTCCTTATCCATTCATCTGCTGATGGGCATCTAGGTTGCTTCCGTGTCCTGGCTATTATAAACAGTGCTGCGATGAACATTGGGGTGCACGTGTCTCTTTCAGATCTGGTTTCCTCGGTGTGTATGCCCAGAAGTGGGATTGCTGGGTCATATGGCAGTTCTATTTCCAGGTTTTTAAGAAATCTCCACATGTTTTCCATAGTGGCTATACTAGTTTGCATTCCCACCAACAGTGTAAGAGGGTTCCCTTTTCTCCACACCCTCTCCAGCATTTATTGCTTATAGACTTTTGGATAGCAGCCTTCCTGACTGGCGTGTAATGGTACCTCATGAGGTTTTGATTTGCATTTCTCTGATAATGAGTTCCTGTGTTATTTTAACAAGTCTCCTTCAGTCTTCAGGCACTACCTTGGTTTCTCTATACCATGTTCCAGTCTCAACCAATAATTATAATTTTAAATTGTCACATAATACTCTAGTTTATGCATTGAGATTCATGTAATTGTATGTCTATTGAATATTTAGGTTTTTTTGTTAATAATATTGCTGTCAACCATTTTATGCCCATAGATGTGTTTTTCCTTTTGGAGAGATTATTGACTTAAGGTACATGTCCTAAGTGTTTCTGAATTCCTGGGTTAAAGTATGTGGATATTGTTTTATAAAGGATCATGTAACTTTATCCCTGGCATTTGTCTGTGGCTTCGTTTTACATGCATTTGCCAATACTGTTGTCAATACTTTACATTTTTACTAGGTTTTTTTGTGTGTGTTAGCCAACATTCTACACATGTTTTTTTCTTACAAAATGAGAATTTTTGCTTATTGAAGAGATGAAAATGGTGACTCATAGTAATTTTATTTTAGATTTCTTGAACAGTTATGGTGCCATATTTCATATAATTTGGTTTTATCACCTTTGTTCATGTTCAGAGAATTTACTACAGATGTTTCTCAGTGTCTCATTTTTTAGCAGGATATGCAGATGAGCTTTATAGCAGTGGTTCTTAACTAGAGGGAGGCCTGTATCTGCAGTTCTCAGAGGATGTGTGTGCCTTGTCTCATTCTAGAGATTCTGATTCATCTGGTTTAGAATGAAGCCAGGCATTTTCTGTTTTCAGGAAATTCCACAGTTGATTCTGATATTCATCATTGTTTGAGAATCACCACTTTGGAGATTTTAAATGTTAGTTTCTCTGTGTATCCCCAATCTCCTGTTGCTTAGAAATCATTCACAAATATTTCTTTCTTATTACTTGCAATTTAATACAGTGTAATAATCCGAAATCACCAAATATTAACCAAATCTAAGTCAAAATCTAATTTTTCTTTTATTCTTTTGCACTTTGATTTTCATTTTAGTGAAATGGGCATAATAGTTTTTTTCTTATTATTATAAGCATATGTTATTTCCTTGTATCTTTTGTCTGAGCAATGGGATTTTGTAATTCAGTCCTACTTGTAATTACTGACATTGGTTGGAATTAATTCTTTTCTTCTTATTCAAATCTATTTTTCTGATAACACTGGGAAAGTAATATTAGTTATTTCCCACTCAGCAATGTGCACAGTAATGTCTTCCTAATAGTGTAGAGTTAAGGAATTTCTATTTAAACGTAAAACTAGCATTCATCTTTTTGTTTACAGGGCGTATCTTTCACTTCAGAATGGTTTGCAAAGTATTTGCAGTCATCAACAACTGCTTGTTGGGTATGTCTGAATTTCTAGAAAGTAGTTTTTATTTCATTTCAAAGAAAGTGTGGTACCATTTTTTTCCCCAGTTAATAAAACTTTCTAAGTAGATATGTCTCCTTGGTCATATTCTATTAAAACCCTTTCTAAGTGAACTGAAAGAGACTAATAAAGAAAATGTTATTCATTTCACATTTATTATGCATAAATTAAATATGTCCAAACTTACTTAGCTGAAATTGGATGTTAGGGGAGACTTAATTTGTACTATCATTTAGTAAATGTTTGTTGATGACCTACTGTATGTCAGGCCCTGTTCTGAAATCTTTTCAGTTGTCTATTTTAGGAAAAGACATAAAAATCCCGTGTGGAATTGTAAGTAATTGTGAGGTGATGCAAGTGCTATAAAGACAAGCAAATCGGGATAAAGAGCATAGAGAGTAGAAGTGGTCCTAACTTGTGGAGGGTGGTCAGGACAGGCGTCTCTGAGAGTATATTTGAGCAAAGACTTGGAAGTGGAAGTGACCCACGAAAATAGGGGAAGAGAATTCTAAGCAGAGACCACAGCAAGTGCAGAGGTCCCAAAGCAGGGGTTCTCTGGCATGTTCATGCTAAAGAAACAGGAGGGAGACCTAATTGGCCAGAGCAGTGAGCAGGGAAAGGGGAGAAATGAGTTCATGGATGAAAACTGTGAGACCTGGAGTTTACTGGAAGGGATGTAGAGGATTTTGTGCAAAAGGAAGACAGTGGTCGGCCTCAGGTTTTGAAGAAGATCATTCTAACATGGAAAGTAGGTTTTGTTGGGGCAAAGACAAGCAGGGGGACCAATTAGGAGGTTATTAGAGTAATCCAAGTGAGAGAAAAATGGACCTTTGGACAAGGGTGGTACCATGGAAATGAAAGAAGTGTTTAGCTTCTGGATATATACGTTTAAAATTGAGCCAACCAGACTTAGTGATGAGTTGGATTTGAGAAGGGAGAGAAGATTACTGCAATGATTTTTATTTGAATAACTGTAAAAATGAAATGGTCTTTTCCTGAAAGGGAAGATTGAGAAAGAAGTTTGAGGGTCAAACTCAACAGATGATATTTTGTTGTTCATAAAACAAACTGCTTAAAATAGATTAGATTTATATGCAATAGATATAAAATAGATTAAATAAAATATAAGTAGGTTAGATTTCTATTCTAATATTAGGAACCAATTATTATTTCAAATATAATTATTTCATGTAATAGTTTTTTTAAATGTCATGCTGTAAGTTTTTAGTTCTTCTTTCAGTTGCTTGTCTTTATATCCTCACCTAAAATTTCAGGTAAAATTTATAAATTATTAACCTGCCATATGGAAAGTTCTTTTCTACTTTAATTAGAGGAAAGGTATTAAAAGCAAAAGAATATCCAAAAAAAGAATTTGCAGGATTCAAATTCTAAGCATAATTAAATTAAAACTAGGCATAGTTTTTGTATCAACTTTTGTTTAGGATATTAAAGTCCATATATTTCTTTGTCATTGTTTTCCTGTAGGTGTATGGCAATCTAACATCTTGCCAAGCTCTCGGAAATATGTGTGTAATGAACATGAATTCTTATGACTCCTCTACTTTTGATGCATGTGGATTGTTTCAGGTTATCTTTGAAAATACTGCTGCACTGGGCACTGTTCATTCTGTTTCCTTTTGGTAAGGTTATTCTAATTAATGAACCATCATTTTGACCAAATTCAGTGCAGTTACTTTCACAAATATGTACTAAGACCGTTCCCCGTTTATTAAAACAATTGTGATTGTTTATAGGAGACAGAATCTTCCATGGCTGTTCTATGGAGACCAGCTAGGATTAGCACCTCAAATACTTAGTACTACACCTCTTCCTACAAATTTCAGTTTTAAAGGGGAAAACCAGGTACAAATCTCTATATTGTTGAAGGTTAACTACATTTTGATTTATAATTTTGAAAGGTAATAAGAATATTAGTAGACATAATTCTTGATAGATTTAAAAAAGTTTTAATGACTAAATTAAATCTAGATATTAGCTGCTGAGGAACTAAACAATATCTAGTTTAGTTTTCTTACTTGAGAGTGTGGATACCTCTGGATTGTGTGTTATGGTAACAAGAAGTACTTGTGGGTTGGGAAGGTTGTCATCACGAAACGCAAAGCCTTCTCTGCCCTAGATCTCCACATTTTTAAAAAGGGCTGCCAAAGATTGAGTGGGATTCTATGCGTTTCCTCAGCATGTCACAGGTCCAAATTCTTACCTTCATTTTTTTGACCTTCTAGAATGAAAGAATAGATTATATCCTCCTCTATTCATCCCCCATTCACGTACACACACACTAATTTAACAGGTTTGAAAAGAAGTTATCTGTCACTGCCTCTCAATTCTGAAGTAATAGTTTTTGTGTAAAAACCCAGTCCATTTATATTAAGTGTGTTTAATCAGAGAGATACACTGATTAATTTTGCCTCAAAGTAATGATCGATCAATTCAGTATTTGATCTCTAGAAAAAGAAAAGATCAATTGGCATTGAAAAAATTTGTATAGGCTATTACATATACTCTGAAAGTCTAAACTCTGAAAGTTTTTATAGACCATTATATATATTTATAGACTTTCAGAGTACATGACATTATTTTATTCTTTTTTTCTTTAAGCAGAATACAAAACTGAAGTTTGTTGCTGCTTCCTATGATGTGAGAGGAAATTTTCTCAAGTGGCAAACTTTAGAAGGAGGAGTTTTACAGGTGAATATGATTCTAGAGAGAATCCCTAACGTGTCTTATTTTTGACTGAGGCGAAGATGAGGAAAAAACTAGATTATCGCTTGAATAGAGCATCAGTTTGCTTACTAGAGTTGATTTTTCTTGTTTTGTTTTAAATTGGAATTTCTTAAAACTACTTTAAGTTATAACAGAGATACCCCCTTAACTTTTCACTCCCTTGATAACCTTAAATAAGTATTATATAAAGTATATATCCATGTTAAGTCTTGAGAACCCTTGACTATAAGCAAAGAAAAGATTCATGAGAGATATTTATCAGTTGTGTTCTTTTGTTGTAGCTTTGTCCAGACACAGAGACAAGACTAAATGCTGCTTATTCTTTTGGAACAACCTATCAACAAAGTGTAAGTTGGAACTATTTTAGACAGTTTCCTTTTTGGCTTCATTTTTCACATCAGCAATAATTGAAATAATTATTGAATTTTTGAAATTAGTAATTTTTTGTGAAAAGAAAGTGAAAGTGAAGTCATTCAGTTGTGTCTGACTCTTTGCAACCCCATGAACTGTATAGCCCACCAGACTCCTCCAACCATGGAATTTTCTAGGCAAGAGTACTAGAGTGGGTTGCCATTTCCTTCTCCAGGGCATCTTTCTGACCCAAGCATCAAACCTGGGTCTCCCGCATTGCGGGCTAATGAATAATTTATGGATGATTTTTATTAATATAATCAGCATGAAAACAGTACCTTGTGTCCATAGAGTCTTAAACATCATAATTGTGTATTTGCTTCTGGCATATAGGTCTTAAAAATAATCTCTACTTTTGAGCATTTTAGAATGAAGTAGAAGTACTTCATTTTTAATAAAGTGTTATCACTGCCTCCTCCCTCCACCCTCCAGTAACAAAATGCTTCCTTTTCTCTCCCTCCATGCTCACCTCCCTCCCTCCCTGACCTTCCTTCCTTTGGTAGTGCATTTTAAAACTACAATATGGGACAAAGCAATATTATGAGCCGTTAAACATTTGAAAGACCTTCAATAGTCTACAAAAATACTTCTTGATAAAATGCATGTACACACACCACAGAACCAAACTGTGATTCCAGCTTTGTTAAAATAACAAAAAGCACCATTGGGTAAAACAGGAGAAAAAGAAGCATTTTTAACAGTGGTTATCTCTGGATGGTGGGATTACAGATTATTTTCTTTTTCATATTTTCTATCATGAACTTGAATTTGCTTTTATTATCAGAAATGACTTCTGTGTTACTTTAAAAAACTGTTGTGTGTCTACTTTGGGCCAGAATAATCAATACTTGTTAAATGCCCACTGCTCTGTCCTCAGCATTTTATCATTTTTATCTCATCTGATCCATGAAATAGCTTTGTAAAATACATACTAGTTGTGTTTTATGGATGAGGAAATGTTGCTCAGTAAGATTAGGTAATTTGTTGAAATTCTTTCATCAAGTAAATGTTCTGTTAGGCTTTAACTGTGGTTTTTTCCATCGAACCCAGTTGCCTCTCAGGGAGTTCACAGCCTAGTAAAGAAAACAGCTGTATAGACAAAGAATTGAAAAGAATGTGATGTGTTGGTCTATAGATATGAACAAGGAACCATGTTGGTCCAAAGAAGGGTCCTTAACGGTTCCTAGGGAAGTTCAGAAAGGCTTTACACAGTGAGTGACACTTGAGTCTGCAGAATGAATATGAGTTTACCAGGGAGCACAGTGGGGAAAGGAATACCATTTGCAGTGTCAGAGAGATGTAGGATAGCATAGCATATTTAGGGACTATAAGTAGGTTAGTGTGACTGAACCACAGACAAAGAGGAAGCAGTGCGAGATAAACCTGGCACTATTAAGGGGAGTCACATCATGAACAGTGTGTATCAGGAGGAAGAGTTGGGACCTCACCCCACAGGATAGGAGTTTTTAAACCTTTTTATTGCTGTACAGTTACAGTTGAGAATGAATATATAGCCTCTCCAACTGGGTTGTAGGACAAGATTCAGGTGGTTCTTTACTGTTAGTTATTTTGGCCCTTATAAAAGAGTCATATATAGTATTCATGTTTTAAAAGACATGTGAAAATGTGTATAAACAGTATAGTTGGAAGATACTTTCTTTTACAATGACAAATCTTTTAAAGATAATAAATATGCTTTCTAACTTTCAATTTGGGTACTTTTAATTTTATTTTTCAGTGTGAGATTCCTATCCCTAAGATCTTAACTGACTTTCCTAATCCTACATTTTATGATGTATACCTTGAATATACTGATGAGAATCAACACCAATATATCTGGGCTGTGCCTGTGTTAAACCTAAATCTTCAGCATAAGAAAGTGTTTGTGAACCAAGGTAAGGCATCTATACATACCACTCTTTCTCTGAGCTGAAATCAATAAATAAGTCAACCAACATAGCTTAATAAACCACAGATTATAAGAAAAGTCATGGATTCTCTATGATTGTAAGCTTGTTTGTTTTTTTAAAATATTTATCTATTTGACTGCACCAGGTCTTAGTTGCAGGATGTGGGGTCTAGTTCCCTGACCACGGATCGAACCTGGGCCCCCTGCCTTGGGAGCTCGGTGCCTTAGCCGCTGGGCCACCAGGGAAGTCCCTGATTGTAAGGTTTTATATAGCAGGCCCCACAGTAAAGCAGTAAGGTTGTTGGGATATTTACTCAAGGTGCTCAGTCACTCAGTCACATCAGACTGTTTGCGATGCCATGGGCTGTAGCCCGCCAGTCTCCTCTGTCCATGGGATTCTCCAAGCAAGAATACTGGAGTGGGTTGCCCTTCCTTTCTCCAGGGGATCTTCCCCACCCAGGGATCAAATCCAAGTCTCCTGCATTGCAGGCAGATTCTTTACTGTCTAAACCACCGGAGAAGCCCTTATTTACTAAATATATGAGGCTTTTTATTAAGAAATTTTATCATTCCAGAAAGTTTATCCTGAGAAAAACAGTAGAACTGTAAAATCAGGGCTTCTTCAAACCATTGAGCTGCTTTTTGGACAAATTAGTTTCTTTTGTTGTTCTCATTTTACAAAATCCTATTTATTCAGGTAGTTTGCAGGGAAAATCCTTCCAAACTGATGAAAAGTCCACACAATCAGAAAAATTCAAGTGCGGTGGGGAAGGCTGTTACTAGGAATTTCTTACAGTGGGAGTTGTTTTTGCAACCATCTTTTTAAAAGAAAGTGTACTAATTTTATGTCTTAAAATTGTCTAGTAATCTTCACTTTGAGTGCCATCTTGAACAATTGAAAGTATTTTTTTAAACCCATTTTTTTTTTTGTTTTAATGAAAGACAGTAGTTCGGGCAAGTGGCTTCTGACTCGGCGCATTTTCTTAGTGGATGCACTAAGTGGACGGGAAAATGACTTAGGAAGCCAGCCAAGGTTAATTAGAGTCGCCACCCAAATATCACTGAGGTAAACAAATGTCTAATTTACTGAATGAGGCTTGGACTATATGGGAAAATGTCATAGTGAAAGTGTTGACTTGTAATTATCAGATTAAAACAGTAAGAACACCTCAACTGGAATGATACATAATGTGTTCTCAGATGTCTATACATTGGGATAGACTAATAGAGGGGATAATTACTTCAGAAGGGCTTAAAGAGTTTGCCAAAATTTGTATCCTCAGCCCCACGCTAGACTTGCCAAGCTAGAGTGTGTTGAGAGGTGGGGAGCAGTGAAGATCAGCAGGCTGACGCGGGTGTGTTAGAGCCTGCCAGATGATTGCAGCAGGCGGGCCTCCTATGGCTCCATCTCCTTCAGCACCTACTGCTCTAGGTTGTCCCTCACTAGTTATCAACACCTCACTCTTGCTCAGATACTTTGATGATGGCCCTGCCTTAGTGCCATGCAGCCCTCACTGTCTCTCCTCTGCTGTGAGATTCCTATCTCTAACCTTATCCGGCTTTTCTACTCTAGTATCTTATGATGTGCACCTTGAATACACTGATGAAAGCCAACGCCACCATCTTTATGGCATTTCAACATACACTACTTTCTCACTGTTTTTTCATTTTGATTTTCACGATAACCTTGCATGAGGTAGGCAGTACAGAAGCTTTGTCATATACCTTTCTGAAATCTACCTGTACTGTTTTTAGCATTCCCTCAATCTGCCAATGTAGATTCCCCAATGTAGTGAAAATGAAGTTGAAACTGGTCAGGCCTGACTTTATCTTGATGAAACCATGTTGGCCACTGGTACTTGGCATTTTCCTTTCTGAGTTTACAAACGGTATGTTACTAATGTGTTGAATTCAGCAAAATGTACCCTATTGTGTGCCATAGATAGTACTAGATATGCCACATTATCTTTGTTTAAGAATTCATATTTTTTTAATATTTATTTTTATTTTATTTATTTATTTGGCTGTGCCGGATCTTAGTTGTGGCACGTAGAATCATTAGTTGCAGCATGTGGCATCTAGTTCCCTGATCAGGGATTGAATCTGGGCCCCTGCGTTGGGTGTGTGGAGTCTTAGCCACTGGACCACCAGGGATGTCACCAAGAATTCATCTTTTTTTCAAAATCAGGATTATTATCTGCCTTTCTCTAGGCGTTACTCTTGAGTATTCCTCAAAAGTGGTACACAGTACTTCATTGATTTTATTTGTAAACTTTGTAGGACCTAGATCAAGAAGCGTTTTTTAAGGGTGTATTTTAATCTAAAGTTTTGACCACTTCAGCTAGCCTGTGTTGTTACCATTAGTTTATGTTTACCCTTCTCTAGTTTTTAATAACTGGTGGTTCTGAGATCACCAAGACTATTCATATCCCATTCAGAGGAAACAGTAAGTTATATGTATGTTTAAGGACCTCAGTGTATTTTTAACTAAAAATGAATTTTCTTTTAAACAGCATCCACCTTGTACCCAACACAAAAAATGGAAACATTTACCCTCCCTTAATTACCATTGCCTACAGTGACATTGATGTCAAAGATCCCAACAGCCAGTCTGCGAAGGTGAGTTCCTTCTTGGTCATTGCCTCTCTATGTGTTAGTGTAAAACTGATAGAGTTTGCATTATGGTTCAAAGACTGTTAGTCCTTTTCAGAGTTTTAAATAGTCAAGACAGTTATTTTTTACTAATGGTGGTAAGAGGTGAGTTCTTATGACTCTGCACATAAAAAGGCAAGAATTAAGTTTGTCAGCAGATAGTGTCACCAACCGCTGGGCCTCCCTGTTCTGGATGCCAAGACATTTCTCATTCTCTTTGGCCACCTTGCTTCCGTTAAGATTTGTCTCCTTGCCTGACTAAACCAGGAACTCAAACCTTAAGTGGGCATGTGTGTTTCTCTTCTCACCAGTCTTGCCCACTTGATAGAGACGTACTTAAACAGGCAGAAAGAGAATCAAATTATTAGCTTTATAACTAGTAGGACTAGTTATAACTAGTTTATAGTTATAGTTTATGAAAGTTTATAACTATTTCACGAAAGTGAAATAGAGAATGCAGTTTGGACCTACAACCAATTAGTCTTCTGACAGTTTCCCAACTCTGTGAAACCTCACCCCAGAACCCGAGTCCTCCCCTGCCGGGAAGGGCCTGTGTGTGAAAGTGAGACCGTGCACACGCTGAGAGCAGGCCGCTCCAAAGACGGAGCCTGGCAGAGGCCGAGCTCTGCCTCGCCAGGCGACTGAAGCGTCCCTGCCTGAGGAGGATGGAGATGGGGACCAGAGCTCACCCTTCTAGACTTCTTCCTCATCCCCTCTCTCCTCCAGAAGCATGACAGTTGGAAGGCGCACATTCCTTACCTCCAAGACTCACTAATAGCTTTACATTTCTACTGTTTCACTTTGCTGACTTTTCATGTTCTAGTTCTTCAGCCGGTGTTCTCGGCCTTGCTGTTGTGCTTACACTTCTACTCAGCTGCTGTTGGATTCAGGCTCTCATAAAGCGAAAAGTAGGCACCTGATTGGACGTTTCTCTGAAAGATTGCACACCCTCGGTTTTATTACCTGATTTGATGTTGAATTGGTTTCTGTGGCCTGAATTTATATACACTGTAATGAGAGGAGAAAATCCAGGAGCAGCTTAGCAACAACAAAAGACTGCCTTGTTTAGATTTTCCTGGAATGTCATTTTTGGGTAGTTAAGAATATATTTATCTTCATATAAAACACTTCTGGATGTTTTCTTTGAATATTTTTCATGTCCAAAATATATCTAAGCTGTTTTGACAAATTGGAAAATAAGAGGTAGGAAAAAAGTTGAGAGGATCATAGAACTATACTGAGGAAGCCCACCTCAATTCATTCTAATTATAGAATGCACAGTTTTCATCATTTCTTAATTTCTCATGACAGCTATTGTAAAAATTCTACATTCATTTTGAGCAGCTGTATCTCTGCTGTCTTACCATCTCTGCAAATAACCTATCCTCCTGTTTTTCTGAGCAGATCAAAACCATCCAATATGAATTCCCTCAGATTTCCTCTTTAATACTTCAGTATCTCTGTTTCATTATCTTTCTCGACTCCGGTTCCTATTTCTAAGAATAAAGGACTCTTCCCACTTTCTTAAGTGAATTTTAAACCCGTACTTGTTTAGGTTGTTTTCTCCTATTTAATTTTACATATTTTATTATAACATATTAATGTGTATTTTCTCCTGTTTCACCCCCATCCGTTTATTCGGCCAGTTTCTCTGCTGGTTCCTTTCATTTCAGGTTGTCCTATTTTAAAAACAAATTAGCACAACCAAACCATAAAATTTGCTGTCAATTCAGCTTGCTATCATGTGTCTTTCCTTGATTTCCCAACCATTTATTCTTTCATCATTTGCAGTTTGGGTCCTGCCATTTTGCTTCTTTGAAAACCTCTTGAATGAAGTCAGTGAGGTATTCCACATACGCTGGCTTTATTTCTTTAACTTTACACTTATACAGTTGACCCTTGAACAACATAGATTTGAACTGCATGGTTCTGCTTATATATGGACTTTAAAAAATTGTTTTAACTAAATATGTACTGCAGCACTCTGCAAAGTTGGTCGAATTCTTGGATGTGGAGGACCAACTCTAAAGTTCTTTCTGGATTTTTGACTCTGCATCGGAAGTGATGCCCCAACCCCTGTATTGTTCAAGGGTCAGTTGTGCAACATTTGACTCTACTCGTGACCTCCTCCTGCTCGAAGTTCCCTGTTCTGTGACCGTGGTAAGACTTAGGTGTCTTCCCTCTCCTATTTCTCATGCTCCTGTTTCTCTTAATCCTTTATGATTCATCTCTCTCCTGTCTCTGTATAATTGTGTCCCTAAGATTCTTGTTTACACCTTTGATTGATCTGCCTTCTTCCTATGTGACTGTTTAGCCAGTTGCTGAACTCTTGATACACAGGATAGGTCACATGCCTCAGTTACAGAAACCTATCAGAAAATGAAATATGATTATAGTTTGACTTGATTGCCGTTAATGAGCCTAATCTACCTTCTAATGAAACCCTCTTTCTTTAATATGTGCTCTAAATGGGTATTTAAAGTAGTGTGGGTAATTCCCCGAAGTGTATTTATTTATGTGTAAGTAAAGGTCAACTCTAGTAATATTGATAATTTAAAAATATGATATTTTTGGTAAAATTCAACTGTGATTGTATTTTTATAGTAAAAATAGGTTTGTATCATATAACCAGTATGGCTAATTTGCTTTCTTTTAAATATCAGGTTTCTTTCTCAGTCACATATGAAATGGATCAAGGAGAAGCACATGTCCAGACAGATGTGAGTTTTTTTTAACCTGTCAAAATACTTTCAGTATATTTTTTAATTAAAACAAAGTTTTTTTTACATGTTCAGGAAAGTTGTCAAAATAAAGAGATTTGCCATATATCCCTCACCAAGTCTCCCTTAGTGTTAACATCTTACATAACTGTAGTTATTGTTGTTATTTAGTCGTTGGTCGTGTCCACCTCTTTGCGACTCCCATGGACCGCAGCACGCCAGTCTACATACTGTAGTACAGTGGCCATAATCAGGAAATTAATATTGATGTAGTCCTGTTAACTAATCTGGGCTTTCCTGGTGGCTCAGTGGTAAAGAACCCCCCTGCCAATGCAAAGACTCAGGTTCGATTTCTGGGTCGGGCAGATCCCTTGAAGAAGGTAATGACAACCCACTCTAGTGTTCTTACCTGGGAAATCCCATGGACATAGGAGCCTGGCGGGCTGCAGTCCATGGGGTCACGAGGATTTGGACATGATTTAGTGACTAAACAACAAATTAACTAATGTAAATACTCTTTGGATTTTACGGATTTTTTTCGCCATCCTTTTTCTGTTTCAGGACCCAGCCATCGAGTGTCTCCTTAGTCTCCTTAGGTCTGTGACAGGTCGTCAGTCATTCTTTGTTTCATGACTGACCCTAACACTGGTATTTTGTCCTTCAGTTGGTTTTACCTGGTCCTTTCCCATGATTAAATGTAGTTTTAGCATACATACCATGAAAGTGATGTTATACCCTTCTCAGTGAGTTGTATCAGAAGATACTTTGTGTCAGTATATCTTATTAATGGACTTCCCAGGTGGCGCTAGTGGTAAAGACCCTCCTGCCAATGCAGGAGAGATAAGAGACCCGAGTTTGATCCCTGGGTCAGGAAGATCCCCTGGAAGAGGACAGGGCAACTCATTCCAGTATTCTTGTCTAGAGAATCCCATGGGCAGAGAAGTCTGGAAGGCTACGGTCCATAGGATTGCAAAGAGTCAGACACGACCGGAGCTACTTAGCACACACATATGTTGTTAACGTTGATGTCGACTTCGATCGTATGGCTAAGATGTTATCTTCAGAGTTCTCCATTGTCTTTTTCTACTTATAATTAATAAGTGTCTTGTGGGGAAATACTTGAGATTATGCAAATCTCCTGCTCCTTTTTATTCTTTTGCCCTCTAATTTTAGCATCCATTGATAATTCTTGGCCAGTAAAAAATATTACTGTGATATTTGTCTGGTGGTGGTTGTGTTTTTCCATCATTTCTTCTATATTGATTAGAATTCTATAAATAGGAACTCTCCCTTTGTCCACGTGGATTTATTTATTCGTTTATTATTAAGTCAATATGGACTCATGAATATTTATTTATTCTAGCAATTTTAATTCGTTACCTTCATTTTCTTGCTCAAATTGTCCCAGATTTGTCCATTGGGAGTTTCTTCAGTTTGGTGCCTATGTCCTTTTAGTGTACCTTCTAATTTTTGAGCCTTTTTTTAAGTACTTTGTTACTTTTTATTTACAGTATCTTTGAACATTGATGAAATTACATTATGAAATTACATAAATCTCAATTTTTTTTTTACTTTAGATTGCTTTAGGTGTGTTGGGTGGACTCGCTGTTTTATCATCTCTTTTGAAGACAGCAGGTTGGAAGAGACGCATTGGGAGTCCCATGATTGATTTACAGGTATAATCACAGGGCTTTTTAAAGTATATTTTTCTCTTTTAACTATTTTATATCCTTCTAATAAGATACAGCTAGCGATTGAGTAAAAAGTTGCCTTGAGTTTCTCTGGGGTATATGACTAGGAGACGTTCATGAGGAGGAAATGTACCCTTGCTTCCCCTCCAGCGTGCACCACGGCTGGGGGCCAGTCTGCACCCACCAGCCGTGCTCTTCTTGTTTCCTCGAGTCCTCAGCAACACTTGCTGTTTTCCCACCCTTTCCCATTTTTTGCCGATCTGGTGGGATGAGTAGTTTGTCATCAGTTTCCATTTCTTTGATTACTCTTCATATACTTTATTAATCATTTGGGCTTCCCCTTCTGTGAACTTCTTATTTATATCACTTGCTCATTTTTCTGTTGTTTCCAGTTTTTCTTATTTATTTAAACAAATTTTTTATATTTTATTTTATTTAGTTTTTTTGTATTTTCTAAATATAAATCTTCTTTTGGTTTTTGACATTGAAGTTTCTTCTCCAAGGGTAAATCCATCTGTTATTTTACCTATATGTTACTTTGTTTAGTAGAAACTCTTGATTTTAATACTGTCAAATCTGAATAGGTTTTCATATTATGGCGTGTGCTTTTAGGATCTTGTTTAAGATATCCTCCCCTATCAAAAAGATATTCTCCCATATTTTATTCTGTTAACTTTATGGCTTCATTTCTCATTTAATTGTTTTTACATTTATTCTTGTTTTTATTTTCATCTGTCATTTATTGAATATTACTGTAAGCCAGGCATTTTTTTAACCTTGACACGTGTAATTCATTTAGTCCTCACAATAGCTCTATGAAGTTAGGTATCATGATCATTCCCATTTTATACATGCTGAAATTGTAGAGATTAAGTAAATGTCCTATTCATTTAATGTTTACCATATCAAAGTATAGGTGGTATTTCCAGTTAGCTGATTAAGAACATGAGAAAGGCAGCATAGTAAACTGGTTTGTATTGGGTTATCTTCCTGTCTCCAGAGCTGATGTGCCTGGAAATCAGAGGAGGGGGGCTTGATTTACTGTTTGGGAGAGTCAAGAAAGGCATCCAAGAGAAGTGACGTTTAAGCTGGGTTGTCTATGCATTATCTGAGTTTGAGCACACTCCTGGAGATAGTGAAGGACAGGGAAGCCCGGCATGCTGCACCTCACGGAGTTGCAAAAGTCAGACACAACGTAGCAACGGAAGAGCAGCAGCGATCTCCGCGTTCCACAGTGGTCACTCATGGCCTGCTGCCTGAGTGCCGGGTGCTCCACGAGGCGCTGGGCGGTGTGGCAGTGGGCACAGGGAGATGCGGTCTCTGCCCTCAGAGCTCTAGAGAGTTTGCCGGAGAGAAGAGGAGAAGAATATGTTGAAATAATATTCATTTCATTCCCCAAAACACTTGGAATGGATGTGTGGAGTGGTTAATTATTGAGCAAGTTGTCGGAACGGACAGATGAGGCTAAAATTTAATTTTGGCCTAGGTTGTAAAGGACCTTGTGGATCAGGAATTTACATTTTAATGAGACATCACTGTACATTTTTAAGAAGGAGAGTGACACAGTCCAATTTACATTTTAGAAAGCCAACTTGGATGGTGGTATGGAGGGTACGTTGGGGAGAAGGATTCCAAAGTTAAAGAAAATTAGAAAGCGGTTCTAAAGTTCTTAGTTGGTGAAAGATGAGAAGAGTTGAATAAGATAGAAGTTATTGGGAATGGATCAAAAGGTTAGGACCCAAAAGGTATCTAGGAAGTGGCTGCAGTCAGTCCTGACTGATTCATGGATACATGAAATAAGACTTCAAGCTTGAGAAACTGGGTTGATAATAATGTCATTAATAATAATATGTTATAAAGTAGTATAAATAGATTGAGTCTATAACAGCTGTGATTCTCTTTTTAAATTACAGACAGTTACGAAATTCTTGGTTTACTATGCTGGTGATCTGGCCAATGTTTTCTTTATCATCACTGTAGGAACAGGTCTTTACTGGCTTATTTTCTTTAAAGTAAGTGATTTTCTGAATTTAACTTTAGTGCCACAACCTGAATAAATTGTAAGCTCTCTTTATAAAGCAACTGTTTTTACTTGAGGGTGTTTCTAATCAAGAGTATTGGGGCAAGTGCTAAACTCACCGTAACCTGAGTGTGTTGTGTTTATTTTATGCTTTCTTTGGGTTATAAACTGTGCCTAGTAAAAACCTTGTGTGGTCATACTTAGTGTAATTTTCATCACAGGCGCAGAAATCTGTCTCTGTTTTGCTACCAGTGCCAGCTCAAGAAGAACGTTTTGTTACTTATGTGGGATGTGGTTTTGCTCTGAAGGTAAGTTTCAAAGCATAGGTTACTGAATTTTAAAACTCTGCTTAAAAAAAAAAGGTCTGCTAATAAACACATAAGTCTTCAGAGTTAAAACGCTTTCAAAATCTTTGGTGTAAAACTTAGTTTAATTTTAGAAGAAAGTATGAATTGTTTAATTTTACTAGGAAGTCTGCATTTATTTATAATAGGTGTCTCATTCTGAAGCTCTACCTTAAATACTTTTTTATTCTTTAATGTAGATTGTTAATTGAGAGTGAACGGTACCACGCTGGATAAAGTGCTGAACTCAGCCTTGGTTCTCTCTGCCTCCACTTTCCTTTCCTCCTCTTCCCATGGCAGCCCCGTCCTAGCTTCACTGTTCTTTCAGTGGACATGATGGTCTTTACATGCCTCTGCCGTACATCTCATCCAGTTGTGTTGTGATTATTAAGTGACTACTATTCCCACTGATCTGTGAGCCCCAGGAAGAGAGGAATCATCCCATACTTAGATTTTTAACCTTTGTTTGATCAATAATGCACCTTCGCAGAAGAAGCCTGTTTAAACATATTCTGAAATGAAAAGGATTTTTTTCATCAGAAATCTTAATAGCAGAAATAGAGAAAAAGACAGTAAGAGCATCCTAAAACTTTCATTAGGACAAACAAATTGCAGTTGGAAATACCTTTCTTTATAAAGAAGTTAAAGGCTTTTGGAAACCTTGGGAAAGAGAGTCAATTACTCAAGATCCCTGTGTGAGGAGGGAGGTAGTATGTCTCCTTTCATATTCCTGTTTCAAAGAAAGAAGAAGGGAAGGTGAATTAATATGTGTGTAAAAAGTCTATGAATTTGGTGATTGTTAGTTGATGAGTTTCTGGTGAGCCCCTAATGGTATTATGACCTTGTCACTTGTGAAACTTACAGTGAAAATGTTAGTCACTCTGACTCTTTGCGACCCGATGGACCATAGCCTGCCAGGCTTCCCTGTCCATGGGATTCTCTGCAAGAATACTGGAGTGGGTTGCCATTCCCTTCTCCAGGGGATCTTCCTGACCCAGGGGTTGAACCTGGGTCTCCCCCATTGCAGGCAGCTTGTTTACCATTTGAGCACCAGAGAAGCCCCATATATCTTCTTGTGATTGCAGATGTTCGTTTCTTAAAGAATCAGTGTTGGTTTCATAAGCAGGGTTGATGCCAGTACTTTAAGGTGTTTTGTTTGTCATTCTCAGGCTCTGCAATTTTTGCATAAGCTCATCTCCCAGATTACCATAGACATATTCTTTATCGATTGGGAGCGGCCTAAAGGAAAGGTTCTTAAAGCTGTTGAAGGTAATGAAAGTAACCATTTGCACCAAGTTTCTTTTGCCACAGTTGTAAAGCAAAGAAGGTGAAACGTTTTACTCATTTTATCTCCCCAACCAGGTGAGGGTGGTGTTCGGAGTGCTACTGTTCCTGTAAGCATATGGAGAACTTATTTTGTGGCAAATGAATGGAACGAAATTCAGACTGTGAGAAAAATTAACCCACTCTTTCAAGTACTTACTGTCCTCTTCCTTTTGGAGGTATAAACTATTTGATATAATTGTATTCAATTTATGGGTGCTTCATAAATGTTAATTTAATTCCAACTAGATTTTCCTGTCAGTGGGAGAAGTTTAAAATATTGTTACCGAGCCATTAAAAAATACGCATAACATGAAATTTGCCATCTTAGTCATTTTAAGTGTCCAGTCCAGTACTGTTAGGTGCACGCCTGTTGTTGCACAGTCCATCGCTAGACCTCTTCATCTTGCAGAAGTAAAACTCTGTGCCCGTCTTCTTCCCTCTCCCCAGACCTGGAACCCCCATTCTACTTCCTGTCCTTGAACACCTACTAAGGACCATGTCCTGTGTTAGGATTTGGGGCTACAGCCTAACAAGACATACTCAGTGGGTACATGCTTATGATCCCTTTGCAGTGATTTGATGGACCTGGGTAGAATTATCAAAGGAAGTGTTCAGTACTGAATATGAGACTGAAATATGGGAACTGTATGAGTAACATTTTCTGTAGAACTAGCTGCTTAAGTAAGGTTTGATATAAATTTTGTCAGACTCCTTTGTTTGTCTGCCTTCCTTTTTCCTTCTTTCTTGCCTTTCTCCTTCCTTTCCTTTTTTGAACCTAGAAGAACGTGTGTGTCTCTGGGACATAAGAACACTGTCTCAAAAACTTACTTATAGTCCTGTTTTTTAAAGCTTAAAAGGGATTGTGTGAGAAAGTAGTTTTATAATCAAGTAAGTTTGGAAAATACTGTATCCCATAAAGTCATGTAACTTCCTTTACCATAAAACTTTCCAGAGCCTTTAATGTATGAGAGTAGAAGGCGTAGAGGTGAGTGTAACATGATATCTTCCTCAAAAGGCACTTTGGAAAATAGTGTTTTAAAGTATAAAAAGTATTTGCCTAGTGCCTGGCATGGATTGCTGGTTGTTCATTGGTAGTTTACTGAAAGTGAAAAGTGAAAGTGAAAATCGCTCAGTTTTGTCCGACTCTTTGCGACTCCGTGGACTGTAGTCTATGGAATTCTCTAGGCCAGGATTACTGGAGTAGGTAGCCTTTCCCTTCTCCAGGGAATCTTCCCAACTCAGGGATCGAACCAAGGTCTCCTGCATTGCAAGCGGATTCTTTACCAGCTGAGCCACAACTTTATTTTTTTAACAGAAATTTTTAAGCTTTGTCAGTATATATGATAATAAGGTTATATTTGGCCTTGAGTCAAAGGGGATGACAGAGGATGAGATGGTTGAATGGCATTACTGACTTGATGGACTTGAGTTTGAGCAAGCTCCAGGAGTTGGTGATGAACAGGGAAGCCTGATGTGCTGCAGTCCTTGGGGTCACAAAGAGTCAGATATGACTGAGCAACTAAACTGAACTGGCCTTGAGCCATATTGAAGAGGCTACCTAATGAACTAGCTAAAATTTTGTATTAAATACTTTGTAATTAAAATACTGGATAATTATTTTTATCTAGATTTCCTACTGTTTGTACAAACGAATACTTCAGTTTTTCAGACTGCAGGAGTTTTCTTTATCCGTATCTTTTAAAATTATTTTTTCTTTTTATTTAAGGTTGTGGGATTCAAGAACTTAGCATTAATGGACTCATCCTCTAGTCTTTCCAGAAGCCCACCTAGCTACATAGCTCCTTACAGCCGCATTTTGAGATATGCTGTGTCTTCTGCTCTTTGGCTGGTCATTGGAATTATACAGGTAACAGGAGATTATACTTTGAAGCAACATTGCCTCTCTATATTTTTAACTCTGTTTATATACTGATCTTCAGCTCTTGACCACAACAGGATTTCTATAGTATAAAGAAGGTGACAAGAACAATAATAAAGATAGCTAATAGCTAATTCTTACATAGTATGCTAATCTAGGCACTGTGTTAATTGCATTACACAAAGGAACTTACTTAATCTTTGTAGTAGCCCTCAGAGATAGATTCTTTTAAATATCCTCATTTTATAAATGAGGATGTGGTGGCACAGAAAGGTTAAATATTTGCCCAAATATGATATTAGAAATCTATTAGAAATGAGCAGAACTGGAATTTGAGCCCAGAACAATTAGAAATCAGCAGAACAAAAACAGAAAAAGAAATCAGAACAGAAATTTGAACTCAGGCAATCTGATTTCAGATTTCATTTCTTATCAATAGTGGGGCTCTGAAGGGTCTTTCAGAGTCTGCAGGATCTAGTTTATATATAATGATAGGAATTGCTAAGGTACCCTCAATCTTTGCTTTAAAACTAACATATTGTTTACATTCATTTACATATCATTAAATCTCACTCAAATTACCAGTACCCCTGCTGAAATTTTCTTTGAAGTATTAATTGAAATAGCTGAAACTAAAAATAAATCTGAGGACCCAGGGCTCTAGCAGAGGATCTTTCCTATGCTTATTTCCTTTATCTTCTTGTAGCTAAAAGAAAATAAAAAGAATGAAAGGAAAAAGAGAGAAGCAGGAGCTACAGCACTTAACTAACTCTAGTCCCTGCATTTCTTTCTCTTGCTTACAGACACTCCCATAAGTGGGAAAAGCCTTTCAGTTTGATTAAGTTTTCTTTAACTCTAAAATAAGCAAAGGAAGGTGGGACTTCCTATAAACTGGAGAGCTTATATTTGCCTTAAAAACTAAATTTTAAAAGATTTTGGAATTGAAGTCCCCAGATTCCTACAGAATTGGATCTAGGTGTCATTCTGTGACCTGAGACTACTGTTTAAATTTGTATTTATTTTAAATTGTTAAGACTTGTGCAAACCTAAAGCTGTAGAATAGAGCTAGTGAGGGATAGTTTGACAATCACAGGAGAGAGACAAACAGAAATTAGAATTTGAAATAAAATTAGATTAAAATAATATGGGGCTTGATTTTTTTTCCCGTTTCAGTTTTGTTTATTGAGCTATAACTGACGTGAAAGTTGCTCAGTCGTGTCTGACTCTTTGTGATTCCATGGACTCAGTTCATGGACTCCTTCAGGCCAGAATGCTGGAGTGGGTGGCTGTTCCCTTCGCCCGGGTCCCCCGCATCGCAGGCAGACTCTTCACCGGCTGTGCCGGCGGGGGGCCTGGTGACAGACGGCAGTGACAGTGACGGTTGGCTGTCGCTGTAGGTCACCAGTGCAGTGACATGCAGCACTGTGTTAGTGTAAGGTGATCAGTGGTTTAACTCACATGTGTTATGAAGTGATCACCACCATAAGTTTAGTGAACGTCCATCATCTCATATAAATGCAAAATTAAAGAAATAGAAAAATACTTTTCCCTTGTGATGAGACCTCTTAGAATTTATTCTCTTTTACATAAAACATAAAATAATGTTAATTATATTTACAGTGTTATACATTATATCTTTAGTACTTACTTATGTTATAACTGAAAGTTTGTACTTTTTGATTGTCTTTATCAAATTCTACCCATTTCCCCCTCCAACCACCACCTCTGGTAACCAGAAATCTGATCTGTTTTTCAAGAGTTTGTTCATTTGTCTGTTTTTGAAGTGTAATTGACAACACAGTGCTAGTTCCTCGTACATACCTTAGTGATTTGATATTTCTATACATTTCAAAATGATCATCATGTTGATCTAGTTACTCTGTCATAATACTCTGGAGTTTGATATTTATCATCAGTATAATAGTAAGTAAATATTTATTTTTACTTATACCAGTATAAGGTTTTGTGAACAGATCAGATTTATCTGGATGTAGAGAATTTAAAGGACTACCATCTGAAGCTTTTCATATTGGTTGAGTACAACAACTAAAAAAAAATAACCCACCCTGACAAGCCTGAAATAAAAGTAGCTTTTCTCTGTCTCATGAGAAAGAGAGTAAGGGGTCAGCAGTGCAGGGCCAGCAGGGTGGCTGCCGTCAGGCCTGGAGGCCTGTTGTTCTGCTTTGCCCCGCAGGACTTCACCTCTAAGCTCACCTCTTGGGCCATAATGGCTGATGGGGTTGCAGGTGTGAACCAGGGAAGGAGACCTCACCCTTTCCCTTTTTTTTTTTTCCTTTCCACTATGAATTTTAATTGAAAACATTACAACAGCTTAACTACCCATAATGAAATATGAAACTTCAGTAGTTAAATTATTATTATCATTTATGAGGCATTTATTCTTCCTTATTTTATAGACCAGCAGGAAACTTTGCATACTTGTATTTTCTGTTCTCCATTTCAGAGGAAGATTGTGAAGAGAAAGTCTAAAAGTTTTATAAATCAAAACCTAATTGAGAAGTAAAACACAGGGAGAACAAAATCTGTGTATAGCTGAGCGTAGGTGGTTTTTAGCTCATATTTTAGGTATGAAAACAGTTTGGCTTACTTCACATGAAACAAGCAGGTGAAGTAGTAAAACTGAACTGTGAAAACCCCTATCAATTATTTTTAGCATGCTTCTTAATTTTCTTTTTCCCCTGGTTTCTTGTCTTCTGTGCTGGAGTCTCGAACAGGTAACCCCTTGAGGGGGTGTCGGTGATAAGTGGGCCGTGAAGGAAACACCAGCAAACCCAATAAGGAAATCCTGCCATAACTATGTAGCCCACCCAGGCTGGTTAGCCACATGCACATAGATAAATCCAAGTGCTGTAGAAAAGAGTCACCTCCTGAAACATCTGTTCAGCTAGCACCCGGCCCTTGTAATCCTTGAGTGTGAGCAGTGACTCTGATGCTCTGTGCGCGGGCGGGCATGGGGCAAGGATCCCGGCTCGGGGGCCATACGGGCCGGGGGCTGGTCCTCCCTGCAGACTGGAGGGCAGGCTGAGCTGGGGAGTGTGATGACCACTCGCCCCGTTCTCCTTGAGGGCCTTTTCAGAGGTGTCTTCCACCTCTCCTTGGCCAGAACTTGGTCACATGCCCCCACCCCCACCCGCCCCCCCATCCTCAGGGCAGCAGCGTGCCCACACAAGGGTCTGTCCCTAGGAGAGGGGAAAGGCTCGTAGGAGCAGCAGCTAGCCGCCCTGGGCACTACCGTCTGACCTCGTTTGTTTCTCACTCTGCTGTCCTTTGACAGAGACAGATGTCTCCATGGTCGCATCCTCAGATTATCAGTGTTTATGCATCCTTAAGAGTTCCTTTAACCTGTAGCAGTTCCATAAATTTGTCTCTACAAACTCTTCTTGCTTCTCATAACGTTAGGTGTTATTATTCACTCCCCAGCCCAGCTTCTTCAATTTTTAAGTGGTATCTCTTAAACTTTGTTACTGTTTTTCATGTCATTTAAAGGAGCTTTAAAATATATACCTGGTGTTTTTAGGAAAGGGTTTTCAGTATTCAGCTGCTGCAGATTCATTTATGTATTCATTCCCATATCTGAGTATATTTTATGTGGGAGGCACTGGTGAGCCCAAAGATAGGCTCTAACAGGAACAAGTTACAACTTGTGACAAGTGCTGTGAAGGGCGTCAGCAGGCAGATGAGACAGCAAGTAGAGGGAGGTAAGGGGAAGGAAAGTTAGGAGTGGGGACAGCTTTGAATAGGGTGGTTAGGAAGTGTTGTCTTTCTCTGAAGGGTATCTAAGGTCTATAGTGTAAACTCTTCTCTTTTGATTTGTATAACTCCCCTTTGCAATATTATTAAATCTGTCTAAGAAAACACTTGAAACCATTTCATTTAAATGTTTAACACATTATCTGTAGTTGAAACAGATTACTTGACATATGCTTTTTATATGCTACTCTTATCAGAGAAGATTAATTTGAAAAACAAGCAGTTTCTCTAGTAGACTTTGGAATTTAGGAGATGAGCAGAATTGCAGAACTAGACCTAAATTGGCCATAATGCATTTGTTTATCCTAAGGTTTTCAAAGCCCCTTACTTCCTCTCCCTGTGTTTGTCCTATCTTATTTTAATGACACAGAAAAGTTTTTAAATTCAAAATAAGCCCCGTCAGTGAATTCCAAAACACTCTTCCTTTAACAAAAGAATAGGAAATGCTAAGTAGGATTTTATCCCACAAGAGTCATTATTGGCTCCTATGTTCTTGTTTGGAACTTAGTTTTTCTTAACATACTATACTGGGGCTATAAAAGAAAATTAAATCCTAAAATCTAATAAGCATGAACTTGGTTTAATGTTTCAGATTGTGTTCTTTGCTGTCTTCTATGAGAGATTTATAGAAGATAAAATTCGACAGTTTGTTGATTTGTGCTGTATGAGTAATGTAAGTACTTTCTGACTTTATCTTGCAACTGTTATTTCTCCCTTTTTAAAGGTCATGAGTACATTAAAAGAGGCTTTAAAAGTGATTTGCTATGATTGGATTTTTAGTCTGATTTCCACTGGTGGTTAATTCCAGAGATGGTCATAATGAGCTACAAGTTACTATTTGCTGCCTTAAATTTTCCTTCTTTATTTGAAACTTCTTAATTATAAATCCCTTATGCTCCCAAATAGTTGACTCAGCCTGAAATCCCTGAAAGGTTTTCATATATCAATCCTGTTTCTTCTTTTCTTGGAAGTGTCTTCAGTCTCTTTTCCATCTACTTTTTAAAAGACCTCATTATCCTTTATTACCTTATTATTCCCTTTATATGTTTTCTAAGAATTCAACTCTCATTATTTTGAGAGGAAGGAAGCAATTTCAAGAAGAACTTAATTTTTATTGTTTTGCAGATGAATTGCTAACTGGTCCTTCTCTTTTTATAGATATCAGTGTTTCTGTTATCCCACAGATGTTTCGGCTACTACATTCATGGTAGATCAGTACATGGGCATGCTGATACTAATATGGAAGAAATGAATATAAATCTTAAAAGAGAAGCGGTATATTTTACATCTTTTTCTTTTTTTAAGCTGAGAGGTTCTCATAATCTGGGATTTGTAGTAGTATTTTTTAAAAATCCTCATTGATTACTTTTAAAAGTTGCTAGAATATTAACCCATTAGCCTGAACATTAAAAGGGAACGAATCACATATCATCCTGCAGTTCCTTTATGGAGTGTATTTCAAGGTAAACTGAATAATTCACGAGGGAAAAATCTTCCTAGTGGAAGCAAGTAAAAGAATTCTAAGTTAGAAAATCACCATTTTGTATTGACTAATGAATTAATGCATACAGGCTACAATCATCAGTGGATGCCAAAACAATTAAGTGAAAGATAACAGGGAGCTTCATAATCAGGTTTACATTATCTGAACATACTAGCTCAATCTTAGAACATGTAAAAATTAGGAAGACTGACATTACGTACTTCCTGTTATGGTGCAGTGAGGAAGTACATAATATCACCCATGGAATACTCTTGCCTGAGAAAATTGAGCCTGAAGGTAATCAAGCCTCTAGCTCTAACAGGGAATCAAGTCTCTAGTTTGCAGTAAATAGCGGGGATAGAGAGACAAAATAAGTTATACCACAGAAGCGTTTAGCCAGATGCAGAATGTTAGGATATCTCATAGGACAAATGACCCAGTGCCCCCAACAAATTAGAGGCATGAAAAGAAAAGAAGTGATGGTGGTGGTAGAAGAAAGTTGTTAGATGTTAATTTTAAGGAAAAAAAAAATACAATGTGTAGACTTTGGATCTTGATTCATAGAACCAACTATCAAGTTAAAAAAAAACCTTTGGAAAAAATCTTGGCAATTTAATGGGCTAAATATTAAATTATATTAAGGAAAGATCAGTTTTATTAGGTGTGAAAATGACTTTTTTTTTTGAAGGTCTTATTGGTTAGAGATACTAAATTGCAAATGAAATGACATGGTATCTGGGGTTTGCTTTAAAAGAAAAAAGTTGGGAAGATAGATGAAACAAAACTGGTAAAATGGTAATTGTTGAAGTTGAGTGTCAAACGGTTCTCTCTATTATATATTTTAGAAAACTTCCGTGAGAAAATTTTAAAAAGAAAAATATGTACCTAAGAGGAAAAACCAAGAGGATTTATTGATTAAGGGACCATACCTGTGACTCGCAAGAATTTAATACATGGTCCCAACATCTCAGAGAGGAACAATTTATTTAATACATTGAACTGAATCAGTTGGTTAACTGTGAGAACTTATACCTGAATTGAAGAGTTAACTTTTTAAAATGAAACTATGAAAACCTAGAAAAGAATATCTCAGTTTGAGAGATGACAAAGCATAAAATACAAAAGTATCAAAAAAAGTATTATTTATTGATTTTATTTTATTAATGTATAGAACATTTATGTAGCCACAATTATACAGATAAAAGACATAGGGTAAAATTTCCATAGTAAATATGACACAAAGATATTGATCACAGTACTTAAAATCATATAAATCAGTAAGCAAACGAAGTTAAAAACTTAACAGAGGTAATTCTCCGGCAATCCAGTGGTTAAGACTCCATGCTTCCTTTGCAGGGGGACTGGTTTGACCCTGGTTGGGAAGCTAAGATTCCGCCTGTCACAGGAGCACAGCCAAGAAAAGGAAAAACCAAGCCAAAAAAAAAAAAAACCCTTCAATGACAAAAAGATTTTTTAAAACAAGTAAATAAACAGAATAGACTAAAAACCTCTAAAAATATTAAGCTCACGAATCATGGAGGAAATGAATGTAAAAATAACATATTTACTTTCTTCAAATTACAAAATTTTATTTTAAAAAGCTAATAGTAGCATCCAGGACAGGGTGTAATGGTCACTGATCTTAGGATAACATTTTCATAAACCTGCTAGAAAGCATTTGACAGTTTATACCAACAGCTTTCTGAGAGTTCATTATCTTCGACTTACTGATTCTATGAATCTAACTAGCTCAAGGAAATAATTAACAATGTGAATAACTGATTACGTTCAGGATCTTAATCACAGGGGTTATTTATAAGGACAAAGATTACATAAAAATGAGAGAATATTAAGTAAACTGGTTTATCTATACAGTGAAACATTAGGTAAACATTAAAACTCATGTTTTGTAGAACATTTAATGGTACTAAGAGTTGCTCAGGGTATAATGTTACATGAAAAAGAAATCAGTATGATCCAGATTTTATACCATCTCTATGTGTATGCGTAGACAACAACTAATGAAGTACCTTAAAATACTGGCATCTCTTGGTGTTGCAATTATAGAAGATTTTTTTCTTTTTGTATTTCTTTGAATTTTATAAATTCTCTATAATCAGAATTTTTTTTTTTAATAAAGAAATTCACTACACATAGACTGCACTTAAGTCAGTAGAAAACCAAGTGTCATATTTGTGGCTTAGGTTTAGACAAAGGAGAAGAACATTAAGCTCCAGAGTAGACAAATAAAGTTAAGAATGGAGGCAAGAATACTAATGCCGAACCTTGAAGCATCTATGAGAATTGGCTAGGTCGGGGGTAGGGTAAAATGTTACAGACATATGGTTCTCAGGAATCAAATTGTGTCAGAGAGACTTGCAGTAGATATCTGGTCTGTAACATTAACCATTGGGTGATGTATCACTACCTTTTTAGTGAAATTAATCAAGGAAGTGTATTCAGAGTGTTTAGAGAACAAAAAATGACCATTTATAAAAGTTGCTAATTCTAAGACTAGACTTTTTATCATTTATTAAAGAACAATAAATTGATTATAAAGAAAGCTTAGAATATCAATATATGGTGAAACTAGTATGAGGTGTTTTTTGTTTTTTTTTTTTAAAGTAGGGAGAAGTAAAGCCACCTGCACAGAGGTATGATGAAGTAGAAATTAGTAAGACCTGGAGGGTAGTGGCAAGCTTGGATACTATTAAAATTGCTTTGTTTCAGATAGAGTTCCAGTACAACTTCAGTTGGCTTCCAAGTCTTATAATATTAAATATTGCATTTTCTTTTTAAGATAGGCAGAATTTTCATTATCTTGATCTTAACATGTATTTTTTTAACTTTTCAGGAAAATTTGTGTAGCCAAAGAGGTTTGGTACCTAATACGGATGGTCAGACTTTTCAGATTGCAATTTCTAGTCAGATGAGGCAACACTATGACAGAATTCATGAGACACTAACAAGGGTTTGTATAACTACAATTCAGATATATTTTCTCAATATTTCATGTTATTTAGATACCAAGAACGTAAGGCATGTTTCATTTACCCTTGTCTCTTTTTCACATTAGAAAAATGGCCCTGCTAGACTATTGAGTTCATCAGGAAGTACTTTTGAGCAGAGTGTAAAAGCATATCATACTATGAATAAATTTCTTGGCTCTTTCATCGATCATGTATGTATCATCATTTATTTTTAAGCTAGAGTCAAAATGCAGTATTTAAAAGGTTAGCCAGGAATGTCAATTATTTCTTCAGTCAACTAAGTCAATGAACTTAGAACCCTTGTGGGGTTGGTTGGTTGGTTGGTTGTTTTTGCTGAAAAAATTAATACTTCATGGATGGAGTTAGGTTATGTAAAAGTAAAATGAGATTTTTATACGTCTATTAGCATGTGATTAGCTTAAAATATGTCTATACTGGAATTTTGTTAGTTACCAAATATTATCAGTTATTTATTGTAGAAATATGCTATGGTTGTATTCGTGAAAAGCTTGTTATAAACTTATTTTCAGTACATCTAGCTCTAAGTACTACTAACAGCATTTAAAACTTAAAACATTCTTAAAGAGAATTTTGTTATGAAGTCCAGTGTAATAAATTGTCTTTGAAGAACCAAACCCAAAGATTTTCTTTGGGTACTTTCATTTTTCTTTTTCTCTCCTTTTGATTTTATAAAAATTGGGGAGCATTTATTTCACTGCTATTTTTCAAATGACTCTTATTTTTTATATTAGGTTCATAAGGAAATGGACTACTTTATAAAAGACAAATTGCTTCTTGAAAGAATTCTTGGAATGGAATTCATGGAACCAATGGAAAAAAGCATCTTTTACAATGGTATCCTTCAAATGCCTTTGCTGAACTTGATTATTTTCCAAGCTTGAAGAACATAATTGTAGTTATTGTCTTTAGATTTTATACTTTTATCGAGGAAACAGTAGTTTTCTATATCCCATTTTATTATACATCATGTAGGAAGAAACATATATACGAAATAATTATTCTACAAAAAAGTAAAAAATGAAGCTGAATTTTAAAATCAATTGTACACATGGAAGAGATAGTAAAACAAATACATAAAAGTTTATGTATTGAAATATTACTGAAATATTCATTCAGTGGCACACTTCTAAAACATTTAAAGAAGAATAATGTTCATGATTTATCTTTAAGTTTTCATTTTATCCTACTTCTTAAAAATGGCACATATCTATGACAGGAATAGTGACTAAATGGTTTTTTATCATTAAGAAGAAAGTATACATGTCACTTTTAACACATATGTTAATAACCTCTGTGTGGCTTGGGAGGACTGGAAGTGGTACGCTATACCCAGTGCCCTGGCCTGGACATCACTCACCGTGGTCTTGCTGAGAACCGCATGCTGTGCCAGCCCCAGGATGCACAGACCGACCGTCCCTCCCTTGGGCATCTTGATAGCAGACTGTGGAAGGCGGCATGTGATGGATGAGTGGAGTGATGCTGGGATAGAAGTGTGTGCAGACCCAAGTTAAACTGGGTGTGGAAAGGAGACTTAACTAGACAGAGTGAAGCCAGAGAGACACCGTGGTGAAGTTTGAGCTGTGTCTTAAACATAAGTTACTGTTGTCAAACAGGAGGGTCCATGGAAGAGAGGTGGAGACATTTGTGCAGAGGGGGAGAGGGCGTTATGCACTTGCGAACTTTATGATTGAAGCCTGGAATGGAGTGAAAGAGGCATGCATGATAAAGAGGGCAGAGACCCAATCCCGAAGGCCTTGCCTGACACCTTAAGGAGTTTTGCTTTATTTTATTCTGTAGAGCACTTGTTTTCAAAGACATTTTTTAAAAATGTTTTGTTCTACAAGACATGCACTGGTTGCTCCCTGAAAGTATGAGAAGAAAATATTAAAATGTCTATTTGCAATTCCACCATTCTTAATTTATATATATTTAAAATTATATGTAGTAGTAATTCATAAACTATGCCTATTATGAGATGCACATTCAGCATTTTATTCTGATAGGGATACATGATCAGAATAATTTGGAAACCACTTCTAATGAACATGGATGTCATAAGAAAGCCTTCATATCTGATTCATAAATTGGAAGAATTATTTTGGCAGGAGTTAAACAGATGCAAGACTGTAATAGTATAACTTAGTTATTAAGAATATAGCTTTCAGAGTCTTCTGTTCTTGGGTTTGAAATCTGGTACTAGTTTTGTGAACTTGAGAAAGTTGTTTTCCTTTCTGAACTTTAATTATTAAACTTCTGTAAAGTATAACCTTCTAAAGGTTGTTGCGTTTACACACATGTAATCGTGTAAAGACCCCGGTGTGGGTAGGCACTCAGTAAAGTGATGTTGTTACCATTTCTAGTAATAATAATACAATCATCATCATCGTCTTCACCTCTGTTGGGAAATGAGAATATGGGCAAAGGCAGTAGTGATGGGGATAAAGAGGAAAAGATTGCCAGAAATGTTAAGGAAGAGGAAGGGTAGGAGAGAAAGAGCAGTCACCAATGACGTGGGCTTCCAGCTCGACGAGGTGGTTGGTGGCCGAGCCACCCCTCACTGAGACACGGAGAGCAGGTGGAGATCAGGTGGTGAGGGGAGGAGGATGCGTTCGGTTTTGAATATGTTGTCTTGTGGTGCCTTTGGGGCATCTCGGAAGTGATGTCCAATCAGCCATTACATGTAAGGGACTCGGGGACTGGATCTGAGGGGAAGGTAAAAGTGCACGGTAAGTGGGAAGTCTCATCAGAGGAGGTCATTGCTGGAGCAACAGCAGTGACAGATTGCCCGGAAGGAGTATACAGAGCTGGCTTGTTTATTTGTTAGAATATGTATACAGTATATGTACAGAAGTGCACATCTTGTAGGTAGTGCTCAGTGAATTCTCACAAACTGAATATATTCCTATAACTAGCATCCTGATCTAAAAAGAGTGCTATAAGCAAGCCAGATGCCCTCTTGTCTAAAAACAAGGGTCCTAACTGGGTGCTGATGGGCCGCTGCATCGCTGAAGAGGCTCTCTGGTTCTCCCTGAAATTGTGTGTGAGAATCATATATTTGTGCTTTCCCCACTGCCTCTTGTGAAAGGGTCTGTACCTTTCGTTAGAATCTTAAAAGGGTGTTCACATCCCCAAAAGGATGAACCCACCCCTGCTTGGAGAGTGAAAAGATGTCTCAGAACAGAACCTTGCGGAACTGTTTGAGGCATAAATTGTAATACACTATTCTAGTCCTTGTGTTTTGCTTTTAAATTTAACCTATCTTCGAGAATTTTTCAGATTCTTTAACCTTTAGTTATATAAACAAATAGAGAAAGGAGATTCATTACCTGGTCATTGAAAGATATAGACTGTATACTTAAATTACTAGCAGTTACCAAGCTTTTGCTGCAAATGTTAAAACTGCTTTCCTTGGTTAACCTTTTAGATTAGCAAATTTAATATCTGTTGTTTAATTTAATATCCCTTGTTTATTTTTCATAAGTCATGAAGTATTTTTTCTTCTTTTTAAATTCAAGTATAATTGACATGTAATAGTCCTGAAGTATTATAGTAACTAGTTGTTTTTAAATATCCAAGTTTTATCACCAGAAATTGATCACATGTTTATTATTCTATTTTTAAATTTCTAATTTATATCTTCTAAATTGCTTTTTTTTTAATAGATGAAGGATATTCTTTCAGCAGTGTTCTGTATTATGGAAATGAAGCTACTCTTCTTATTTATGATCTGATGTTCTTCTGTGTTGTGGATTTGGCTTGCCAAAATTTTATTTTAGCAGCCTTCCTTACATACCTACAACAAGAGGTAAATTTAAGAATTTTTTGTGGATTTCTTTGAAGAGAAATACGTGAGAAGCAGATATTTATTTTTATTGCAGAGAGTAACAATGTCTACTTTCACTCAGAATTTATAAAGATTTAAAATATGATTAGCCCTGCCAAAAAAAGGAAAAACATTTCAACCAAGTTCATTCTACACTCTCCTTCAGAGTCGGTAAAATACCAAGGACTTGTGGAGGGCATAAGTTGCTTGAGCAAATGTGAAAGAAATCCAGTAGGAAGACATTTAAGTTACCCTTCTCTCTTAGATGCCAGCATTGAGCAGAACTAGAATCCCGTTTACCATCTGCACCAGATGTTACCATAACAAAAAGGCAAACTCTGAGATCTAGCTCAGGGCTCAGCCAGTGTAACTTTCAATTCACACATCACCTAGCTGCTTGGATGAAAAAACAGCTGCGTGGATCAGTGTGGAACCTGAAATGGAGACTTCAAGAAAAGCCAAGTTTGTTCTAGAAATGTTAGCATTCGTGTTACCCACATATTCCCCACTTAGGTCAAAGTCATGTATGGGTTAGTGGAATGATGGGTTAGTTCTTGATAGAGATCTAGAATTATGAACAAATTTTGTTCCTAACAGTTCTTTTGATATTTCCATATATTTTAGAGCCAGGGGAAACTTGTCTTGCCAAATATTTAAAAGTATTTTCCTACGAACATAAGGGAATTTGTATTAATTTATTAAAACATATTCTGAATAGTGACATACGCTGCTTCAGTATTATGAAAGATGATAGTCTTGAAATAGTTTTGTGTATCACCATGGAATTCAGGTGTCTGATACATGAAAATAAATAGTTGTGAGAATTGGCTAGTTTAATTTAGATATTTTAACTGACATGCACATTTAATTTCCTTTATATGTATTTTCCCTCTGAATTGTTTTTACTTTTTTCTTTTCAGATTTTTAGATTTATTCGTAATACAGTAGGACAGAAGAATTTGGCATCCAAAACACTGGTGGATCAGAGATTCCTGATTTAATTTATTGAATAGATAAAGACAATCATGGCAAAAAAAAAAAAAGGTCAGGATTATCAAGTTAGTTTGCCATATTTTTTAAAACTTGTAATACAAATTATTCTCTTTTTATTTGTTTTTTAATCTATAGGAAGGTTTATTTTTATAACTCATAGAAACATAAACTTGATTTGTGAATATGTAATATGATGCAATGAAAAATACTGTTTTCCTGTTATGCATGGTATTTAATTCACCAGTTCGTAAACTAGATAGCTCTGACAATGGGACAAAAAAAGGTCTATATTGCTTTCATCATAACTTTTTAAATGGTAATCAAAACAGTCCCCATCATTTGTGTCTATAAGATTATTTTATAAACTAGATTTGTGTATATTTTCTCACACTGAAAAAAAAATTGATTCCAGTTCAAGCCTAGTTTTAAGTTCATTTTGTTTTACATATTTTATGTTTAAATAAATGTTGAAAATATTTTCAAGTTTACTTAGGTACTTGAAATTGTATGTGGGCTGACTCAATCGCTCGCTCTGGCAGTGAACTGATTCACTATTGGATTAATAGGCAGTTTGTGAAATGGTACATTCTCATTCCTTTGTTTACCTGCATTATTAGGTCAATATGCTGTTTCCATGAAGTATATTTATATTTATAATATATAAATATCATTTATAGTATTGAGCTGTAATATGTGACATTTTCCCCAAGTTAGTTTTTTGTACATTTTAATTATTCAGCATTTTAAAAGCACTTCTAAACTTTTGCTTTTCAATTGTGTTTAAAGATTATACATAACAAATGAACTGTAAGTTATCATGTTATGTGAAAGTGGTTTATTAAAAGCAAACTTAGGCCTGAGCCACGTAGCCAATAATTCTCCATGATATCATTTTTTTTCCAAAATACTCTTTAATAATCCTTTTCATTGTGTACTATGAACTTGAAGGTCACCTTATTCAAGTATAATGATCATTAATGCCCAAAGCAGCATTTCTTTCTGCCTTCTGGTTAATGCTGTGTAAATACTTAAATGTATTGCTATGTAAATATTGTTTATATTACTAAATTGAAAATATGGAATGAAATATTTAGTGTTTCTCTTTCCTGTTTGATTAACATGTATTTTGTGAAATCGCATTTAGAAATACAGCACTGCTGGATCTGGTGTCCCCAGCCATTGCTGGAGTTGAATCCTTTAAAAGCATTACCAAAACATTGAGGATGACTGAGGAGAAAGAGGGGAAACTAATAAGTTGAGGATCTGAAACTCTGCTTTCTTAAGGGTCAGCGTACAGAGATGCATTTCTAAAAGAGATAAGTAAAAACATATCAGCCTGTATTTGTAAAGCCACCTACTCAGAAGCTTATGAAAAAAATACAACTCTCATTCCACATATGAGAAGTTAATATTCATGTGAATGTAAGTGGAAATTTCCAAAAACAGGTCAGTTGGCTCATCTGCTGATAAATTAAGGCAGAGAAAAGACATTTAAAGTAGTTTTATACAGTATTATTTTTACTGTGGTTAGGTACATAAGAGTGCATTCGGGTTTTCCTGGATTACTGACTCCTGTGTTCACATTGCATGATTTAAACTTTGGGATCACATGCTTAATTCTCTGCTAGACCTGCAATCTTTTGTCTGTTTCTGTAACACCAACCCACTGTGCGTGTGTGCTTAGTCGTTCAGTTGTGTCCAGCTCTTTTGCGACCCCATGGACTGCACCCTGCCAGGCTCATCTGTCCACAGGGTTATCCAGGCATGAATACTGGAGTGGGTTGCCATTACCTCCTCAAGGGAATCTTTTCGACCCAGGGATCGAGCCTGCGTCTCCTGTGTCTCTTGCTTTGGCAGGCAGATTCTTTACCACTGAGCCACCCGGGAAGCTCCCAACCCACTGTACTTTGTATCTTATATCCCTAGTTTTTCTGATTACATAGAAACATTTGATAAATCTCTCGGTCATTTCATAATGAAACAACCCTAGGTTCACCTCGAGGTCCTTTACCAGCTGCTGTGTGCTTTACGCTCCTTAGAAATGCACAGGCCCTTAAAATAACTGCAGATCAGTCTCTATTATGTGATGTTTATGTTTGCTTACTTCTTGTACTGCTTCCCTACCAAACTGCCTTTTGAGAAGGTTCTGCTCTTTACCTAGATGGAGAAGCATTCAAAGTGCCCATTAATTCAGTGCTTGCAGGCATGAAACAGGAAAACAGGTACTTTTTCGTTGTCTGTAAACATTGACAATAAAAGCTGAGAGGAAATAAATGTAAATGGAAGAGCAGTGTGGCTTAATGGAAAATGCTTCAAATTTAACAGCAGAAGCTATGAATTTGAATTAAAATGTTGCCCTTTGTCACTCACTAGCTTTGTGACTTTATACCAAATCATTTGGCATCTTTGCGTTTCATTCCACACCTTTACAATGGAAATGATATCCTTTGCTTACCACTTGTGATTCATTAGGATAGACTTATAATAACCGTAAACACTGGAATTTTTATATACTTTAGTTTGAAATTTGTGCCGCCTTGCTAATAAATTCTATAATATTAAAACAGGTTACTCATTTCAGTAGTTAACCAGTGAAGATCCTGGGCCTTCTGCTTCAGTCACCCCAACCTCAGTGAGGAAGAGGCCTCGGGAGGTGTCACAGCCTTTAGTGAAAGGAGGCAAGAAGGAGCTTTGACACCATATTGTAAGCGTGCTTGTGGTACATGTTAGGAAAAAGGAGTAGAGAGTGGAATATCGTCTCTGGAAGGGAGGGTTTCTCTCTTACATGTTCATTCAAGGGACATTGCTTCCCATTCCCACTCCGGAGGTGCTCAGAAGGGTAAGACAATTGGTAGAGGATACAGACATGTTAACCAGTAATTACAGCAATCTGAAAAGTGCTACAGCCACTAGGGTGTGATGTGGGGAAAGCTTTTAGGTATCTGGTCATCAGGGCTTTGACGTGACAGAGTGGTGTTTGATCTAAGATTTAGATGAGTGCAGTCAAAGGAAAAGTACAAGCTCTGAGATGAAGCACATGGCCATTGAGTACTATAGGTAGTTTGGATAGGTATATTTATGCTTTTTAAAAATGCTCTGTATATTACATTTTAACATCTTAATTTTGTTTTCCCCCTGGCTAGGGAGAGACTGCCCTATTGGGACTAGCCAATTCTTAAGAGGTAGCAAAGGGCTCAGCCAGTAGCAGACCTCTGATAGCAAAACTCACCAATCCCCTGCACTATCTGGCCCTTATCCCCAGAAAGCAACATCCCTCCACCTTCATCATCCAGGCAACCAGGGTATCCTTTAGCTTAGGGCCTGCTGGAATGATTCGAGCTAGCCAGTCCTAAGTCATTACCCTGCCCTGCCTTGCCTTTCCTGCAGAATGTGGAAACTGATAAAGGCCAGGGCCCAGGCTCACGCCTTGCTCCCGTCTCTCTGCCTCCTGACCAACGCTGGTGCTTCCCCACGTGGCTCTGCGTGGCGTGGGTGCCTCCTGTTCCTAGGACCTGCGAGTATAATAACCTGTTTTCCTGAGCCTCTCCTGTGTCTCCTCTTCGGGCTGAACCTGACTGAGTCTCCCATAGAAGAACTCAGGACAGCGCATTTGGGGATTTTGGAGGGAGGTGGCTGGAAAGGAAAACAGGAGCCGTATCTCTAAAGGTCTTTCTATCAAGCCCCAGTGTGTGGAGGGTTAGCCAAGCTAAGTTTCCCAGTCTGCCTTCAAATGAATACTCAGCACCCAGCGAGTGAGTGAATAGACGGGGCAAGAGAGGGCCTTCCACAGTCAGAGTGCTCTGGTATTACTGATGCTCTGGGGCTGGGACGCTGGTGCCCCTGCCCCTCTGTTGCCTGGCTGCATGTTAACAAAATACATTGCTTAAGAGAGGCGAGGCGGTAAGGCAGTGAAGGGAGTTAGTGGCTGAGAATACAGACTCTAGGGCCTGCTGCTTGTGTTCAAGTCCTGCCTCCACCGCTTACTAGTTGGGTAATCTGGGATGGCTTCCTCAGCTGTTGTTCAGTCGCTCAGTCGTGTCCGACTCTTTGCGACCCAGTGAACTGCAGTATGCCAGGCTTCCCTGTCCTTCATCAGCTCTCAAAGCTTGCTCAAACTCGTCCATTCACTCCGTGATGCCAACCATCTCATCCTCATCTATACCTATTTCATAGAGCTACTGGGAAGATTAAATGAGTTTAATGTGTGTACAGTGCTTAGAAGAATACCTGGCACATAGTAAATACTATGTAGTCAAAGTTCAGTCAGTTCAGTCACTCAGTCGCGTCCGACTCTTTGCAACCCCATGGACTACAGCACGCCAAGCTTCCCTGTCCATCACCAACTCCCAGAGTTTACTCAAACTCATGTCCATTGAGTCAGTGATGCCATCCAACCTTCTCATCCTCTGTCGTCCCCTTCTCCACCTGCCCTCAATCTTTCCCAGCATCAAGGTCTTTCAGATGAGTCAATTCTTCGCATCAGGTGGCCGAAGTATTGGGGTTTCAGCTTCAGCATCAGTCCTTCCAATGAACACCCAGGACTGATCTCCTTTAGGATGGACTGGTTGGATCTCCTTGCAGTCCAAGGAACTCTCAAGAGTCTTCTCCAACACCACAGTTCAAAAGCACAGTTCTTCAGCACTCAGCCTTCTTTACGGTCCAATTCTCACATCCATATATAGCTTTGGAAAAACCATAGTTTGACTATGAGGACCTTTGTTGGCAAAGTGATGTCTCTGCTTTTTAATATATTGCCCAGGTTTATCATAACTTTTCTTCCAAGGAGCAAGTGTTTTTAAATTTCATGGCTGCAGTCACCATCTGCAGTGATTTTGGAGCCCCCAAAATAAAGTTTGTCACTGTTTCCATTGTTTCCCCATCTATTTGCCATGAAGTGATGGGACCAGATGCCATGATCTTAGTTTTCTGAATGTTGAGTTTTAAGCCAACCTTTTCACTGTCCTCTTCCACTTTCGTCAAGAGGCTCTTTAGCTCTTTAGTAGTAGTAAGTCCCATTAATATTTAATTCTGAAAGAAAGACCTAGATTAGTCCCTCAGGAATTGCTGGGAATGCTAGAAGTAACAGCAGACAAACTGTCTAACCAAAGCAATCTGTGGATCTTAAAAAGTAACTTTGCTTCTATTATAGTTACATTACAAAAGAAATACATGTCTGTGGCCCAAGGATAAACAAATGCCAGCGGGATGGAGACTAGAAACAGAGCCACAGACACAGATACAGTCACTTGATTTAGGACAAGGGCAGTACTGTGAGGAAAGGGTGGTTTCTCAGTGGTCAACTGAATAGTGCAGCAGAAAAAAAGGAATCATTACCCCAGAGTCACACTTACACAAAATTCAGTTTCAGCTAGATGGTAGATCTAAATGTGGAAGGTTAAATGATAAAGCTTCTAGAAAATAGCACTGGAAAATATGTTCATAACATTGGTGTAGGCCAAGATTTCTTAAACAAGACCCAGAAAAGACTGACCGTGAAGGAAAACACTGATAAATTGGACTTCACAATTTACAGTAAGTTTATAATTGTGCGTATTTGCAATAAATGTAAATTTTCCATTTACACTGAAATTAGGAACTCTGTTCATCAAAAGATAGTTATAAAAATGAAAAGAGAAACTTCCAAGTATGAGGGAAAAAATTTTTTTTAACTTGTATCTGACAAAGTGCTACCATTCAGAATTAAAGAACTCAAACCAGTAAGGAAAAGACAGACAACCCAGTGGAAGAATTGGTAAAAAAAAAAAAACAAAAAAAAAACTGAAGTATGCATCTCCGAAATGAGGGATTTCAGTGACCAACAGGCACATAGGAACAGGGCTCAACCTTAGTCATCATGAGAAGGCAAAATAAAATCAAGGAGGTACCACCGCCTACCAAACCACCCAAATGGTTAAGCCTTAAAATAACAGCACGGTAAGGAGGTGGAGCGAAGGACCGTGGATACTACGTTTATCATATAAAGTGAGAGGATTTGTCTTACTGGGCTGGACTGTTCTCCAAGCCTCTCAAAGACGTGGACACTCCACGTCTCTGCCGGTTGACTGAGCCCCGCCGCCCGCAGGTGGCGGCAGAGCGCGCGCTGGGCCCGCCGGCCCCCTCCTGGCCGCGCGTCCCCCTGCGGGCCTGCGGGCTGCGCTCCCCGCGGCCGGCTGCACCACCTCGACCGTGTGACGCTCCCCACTTCCACTGTCCCGCCTGTATATGTAACGCTGAGGTTTTTCCCAGCCCAGGTTTAGGAACTGAATGCTGAAAATAGAAATGGAAGGGAAAGACTCGCAAAAGAAATTATGTTCTGGGGGAGAAAAAGCTCATTAAAAATCCAATGATTATGGAGTCCCCCTCCCTTCATTTTTAATAAAAAACTATACATTCACATTAAAATCTTAAAATCACACCATCTTCCAGAGTATGTAAGGCCTCTTTTATACATACAATCTCATCAAATCGGACTCTGTGTGGTATTTTCCTTGTATGCAATGATATATGATATATCACAATGTAAAATATGACATATTAATAATATATGTTAAATATTTTAACTATGGCAACTTCAAACCTTCAGCAAAAGGCAGTATAGTTTCCAGAACTGTGCAGCCCACTGTTTTTATGTGAGGCCCCTATATTAAACAAGATAACATGCTGCTGCTGCTAAGTCACTTCAGTCGTGTCCGACTCAGTGCGACCCCACAGACGGCAGCCCACCAGGCTCCGCCGTCCCTGGGATTCTCCAGGCAAGAGCACTGGAGTCGGCTGCCATTTCCTTCTCCAAGGGAGGTTTTTCAATAAGTATGTGGCATGTTGACATGTCTGTGCTTACCCCCTATTTTTTGCTTATGCAATATTTGTACTAATGCTATTATACTGTTACTTTTCTACTTTATATCTCATATTCTTTTACCTGACGGAATCAGAAAAAAATAATCACACAGTCTTGACCTGACTGAGAGAGCCATGGTCAGTGCTGTCACTGGGCCTGGTCTCTACCAATCTGATCATCTTTAACTTGTACCTGTTTCTTTTCCATGGGGAAAGAATAGTGGAGTTTACATCAATATATAATTGATATAATTTTACTGCATTCACTAAAACTATATCCTGTAACTGTATGACCTTACAAACAACTTTCTTATATACGTCTTCCAATTACAAATCCATGTTTAAATGATGTAGAAATATAAACAAGCTTTCTTACCAAAGATTTGAACTACCACCCCCCAAAAGTCAGTTATTTTGGCTACTTGGGCACCACCCAAGTGAGACATAAAAGGAAGCTCTTGGGTAGCAAGAGGCACCACTTAAATTCGTCTTAAGTGAAAGATCAGGTCTGTTTTGATTACTTTCTTATCCTAATTGTCTGACATTGCACCTCAAAAATAATAACAAATGTGTGAAGGGATGAAAATGGATGGGTGAATGAATGAATGGGTATTCTGCTCAGGGGTATTGTCTACTGTCACAAAGACCGGGGAAGATCTCATGATGCCGTTACGGCTTGCCTCTATGGAGCACAATCAATTTTCAAATATTTATCCAGTGCTCATATATGCCAGATACTGGCCTCTACTTTTTTTTTTTTTGGCCTCTACTTTTATAGAACTTAAAGGTAAACCAAAAAGACAGAATAACCAAAAAAATGCAACTGTAATAAATATTCTACTAGTCTCTTATAGCGGCTATAACAAATGACCACAATTTAGTGGCTTAAAACAACATAAACTTATGGTGTCACAGTTCTAGACTGCAGAAGTCTGCAATGGGTCTCACCAGGCTAAAACAAAGTTGTCAGCAGGGCTGTGTTCCTTGTGGAGACTCAAGCGCACACTCTGCTTCCGTGCCTTTCGCAGCTTCTAGAATGCCACCTGTATTCTTTGCCTCTCAGCTCCTTCCTCTTTCTTCAAGGCCAGCAGCATAGCATCTTCAAATCCCTCTAGGACTCTGAATCTCCTGCCTCCTTCTTTCACTTATAAGGACTCCTGTGATTATTGGGCCCACCAGATAATTCCCATCTTAAGGTCCTCAACCTAATCATACCTGCAGAGTCCCTTTTACTAGGTGAGGTCATGTATTCAGAGATCCTGGGGATTAGAATGTGACTATCTTTGGAGGCAGGGGGCCTTATTCTGCCTACCACAAACAAATCTATAGGGTACAAGAACAAAGAACTAAAAATACCTGAAATTGTTTTGTAGCCTGGTAAGGCCTTGTGTAGGAGGAATAGTTTAACTGAGACATAAACAATAAGCAGGAATCAGCCAGGATGATGGGATGGGAAAGAAGGTGAAGATTTGCAGAGAGAAGGAACACGAGCAAAGGACCTGTTGTTCAGTAGCTCAGTTGAGTCTGATTCGTAACCCCGTGGACTGCAGCACGCTAGGCTTCCCTGTCCTTCACTATCTCCCAGAGTTTGCTCAAACTCATGTCCATTGAGTCAGTGATGCCATCCAACCATCTCAACCTCTGTCACCCTCTTCTCCTCCTGCCCTCAGTCTTTCCCAATATCAGGGTCTTTTCCAATGAGTCCTTTCTTCACATCAGGTGGCCAAAAGTATTGAAACTTCAGCATCAGTCCTTCCAATGAATATTCAGGACTGATTTCCTTTAGGACTGACTGGTTAGATCTCCTTGCTGTCCAAGGGACTCTCAAGAGTCTTCTCCAACACCACAGTTGAAAAGCATCAATTCTTTGGCGCTCAGCCTTCTTTATGGTCCAACTCTCACATGCATACATGACTATTGGAAAAGCCATAGCTTTGACCATATGAACCTTTGTCAGCAAAGTAATGTCTCTGCTTTTAAATACACTGTCTAGTTTTGTCATAGCTTTTCTTCCAAGGAGGAAGTGTCTTTTAATTTCATGGCTTCAGTCACTGTCCACAGTGATTTTAGAGCCCAAGAAAATAAAGTCTGTCACTGTTTCCATTTTTTTCCCCACCGATTTGCCATGAAGTGGCGGAACCAGAGGCCATGATCTTAGTTTTCTGAATGTTGAGTTTTAAGCCAGCTTTTTCACTCTCCTCACTTTCATCCTCATCAAGGGGCTCTTTTAGTTCCTCTTCACTTTCTGCCATTAGGGTGGTATCATCTGCATATCTGAGTTTGTTTGATATTTCTCCCGGCAGTCTTGACTCCAACTTGTGATTCCTCCAGCCCAACATTTCACATGATGTACTCTGCATATAAGTTAAATAAGCAGGGTGAAAATATACAGCCTTGACATACTCCTTTCCCAATTTTGAGCCAGTCTGTTTTTTGATGTCCGGTTCTATCTGTTGCTTCTTGTCCTGTATACAAGTTTCTCAGGAGGCAGGTCAGGTGGTCTGGTGTTCCTGTCTCTTAAGAATTTTCCACAGTTTGTTGTGATCCACACAGTCAAAGGCTCTAGCATAGTCAATGAAGCAGAAGTAGATGTTTTTCTGGAATTCTCTTGCTTTTTCTATGATCTAATGGATGTTGGCAATTTGATCTCTGGTTCCTCTGCCTTTTCCAAAAGCAACTTGAACATTTGGAAGTTCTCGTTTCACAACCTATTGAAGCCTTGTTTGAAGAATTCTGAGCATTACCTTGCTAGCATGTGAAATGAGTACAATTGTATGGCAGTTTGAACATTCTTTGGCATTGCCCTTCTTTGGGATTGGAATGAAAACTGACTTTCCAGTCCTGTGGCCACTGCTGAGTTTTCCAAATTTGCTGGCATATTTAGTGCAGCACTTTAACAGAGTCATCCTTTTGGATTTGAAATAGCTCAGTTGGAATTGCATCACCTCCACTAGCTTTGTTCCTAGTAATGATTCCTAAGGCCCGCTTGACTTCACACTCGAGGATGTCTGACTCTTGGTGAGTGACCACACCATCGAGGTTATCCAGGTTATTAACTTTTCTGTACAGCTCTTTTGTGTATTCTTGCCACCTCTTCTCAATCTCTTCTGCTTTGTTAGGTCCTTGCCTTTTCTGTTCTTTATTGTGCCCAACTCGCATGAAACGTTCCCTTGGTATCTCCAGTTTTCTTGAAGACATCTCTAGTCTTTCACATTCTGTTGTTTTCCTCTGTTTCTTTGCATTGCTCGCTTAAGAAGGCTTCCTTGCTATTCTCAGAAACTGCATTTAGATGGGTGTATCTTTCCTTTTCTCCTCTGCCTTCTGCTTCTGTTTTCTCAGCTATTTGTAGGGCCTCCTCAGACAGTCATTTTGCTTTGCTGCATTTCCGCCCCCCGCCCCCCCCTTGGAGACGGTTTTTGTTGCCGCCTCCCATACAATGTTACAAACCTTTGTTCATAGTCCTTCAGGCACTCTATCAGATCAAATTCCTTGAATCTATTTGTCACTTCTACTGTATAATCTTAAGGAAATCCGAATGGCCTAGTGGTTTTCCCTACTTTCTATAATTTAAGTCTGAATTTTGCAATAAGAAGCTCATGGTCTGAGCCACAGTCAGCTCCCAGTCTTGTTTTTGGTGACTGTATAGAGCTTCAGCCAAGGCCCTGAGGTAGGAGTAACTGTTTACAGAAGCCCAGGGTTGGCCATTTGACAGAACTGACCAACTGTAGAGAGAGGATTTGCTTAGAGTCCAAGAAGAAAAAACCAAGTTCTAGACTCCGTCTACTTTCGCATTGCGGAAACCAGCACACGATTTCAGGTCTTTTGTTTTAGCTAGGTAAATGTGGGTCCACCCATGGGACGGTTCTTCTTTTCTGGAGCCTTTCTTGAAGCCATCATTACACAGTTTCAAAGTTTGTTGTTACTTAAAAGTGAGAGAGACCAAGGTCACAAAGCCAAAACCAAGCCCCCAGTCCCACTTGGGGATGGTCTGCTCCTTGCTGCGGGTCTGTTGTTCTGATCACGCTTTCCTGTGGGCAGTTTTCTTTTTGCAGCCATTCTCTGTCTCTGAAGGACAGAACTGACACAGAAGAAAAAAACAGCTATTAGCAGACCACGGTATTTAAAAATAGTTTTAAAATAAATCATAGAACTCTTTTTCCCCCTTATGTCACTATTGAACTTTTCTCAAGCCAGCTCTCACTGGGAATAATTATAACCGGTATTTGCATGACATTTTGAGTCCTGATATTTTAATTAATATTTGGGTGTCATTCCATGTATCCTTTTTAGCTGCCTCGTATCATATGAGCGCAGCACTGCCAGCTGCCAGGGAAACTCATTAAATTGATATTTTCAAAACTTCTGTAACTTACGAGACCACTGGAGCTCTAACCCCTAGCGTGTAGAGGATTAGGAGATAATAGGACCAGAGTATCTATCTATCCTGGATACTAACAAAACCAGAACTTCAAACCTATTTCTCTTATCATATCCTCTGTCTTTGGTCCTTAGAAAGCAATAGAAAGAGCCCTCATTTAATCCTTTTTCTGTTTTTTTGTGTGTGTGCTTAGCATAAAGAGGCAGAATAGAATTGCAGCAAAGAGCAAAAGCTTTGAATTCTGAGCGATCTGAATCTGAACTCCCCACTCCTCCATTTCTTTTGTGTGGGATCACAGGTAGACCCTTTGGGTCTGTTCTTCATCCATCTGACTCAATGATCACTGTCTCAAGAGGGTCATTGTGAGGATCAAAGGCGGTAATAGATGTCAAGTCGTTAGCACAGAGCCTGGAACAGGTAAGTGCACAGTGAATGTACATCACTGTGACTGAGTTATTGTCTTGACAACCTCAAGACAAATTGATGTGACACGTTCACCTCTCTGAATGCTTCTGTGTATATCTAAGGTGATTGTAGAGATGACAATCCAGAGGGCAAGACCTGGCCACACAATGGTACTCCAGGAGAAGAGAAAGAGCTCTGATTGGCCAGCAAGCTCTGGGCAGCAGCACTGGGAGGAGGTTGTTAATGCGGTTCTGGCCACTTCAATTGAGTGTCCAAAAGGAAGGAGGAAATGGTCCTACTATGTGCCACTCATCTCCATGGCATCTAGCTCTAAATATATGTGTTTTCTGTTTTCAAAAAAAAAAAAATATATACCCAGTTCTTAGGGACCCTGACAAACTAGATTTTATTTGGAGGCTGGTGATTAGGATGATGAAGGATCTAGAAATGCCCCAGGAAGAATAATGGAAGGAACTGAAAAAGATTAACCAGGACCATGGTGAAATACTTCTTCAAATATTTGTCCCATGGAAGATGGGGATAACGGCCATTTAGCTCCCAACCACTGACTTGAAATCAATGACTGGAAGCTATGAAACCGTGTATTTCAGCTCAAGCAAGGGAAGACCTTTCAGATAGTTTAGAGCCACCTGAATAACAGTGGCTTCTCATCAGTCAGGGCTTCCTGCACGTGCCTATGGCAATAGTCTGGGATGCAGGGAGAGATTACCTTCCTTGGGAAAGTATGGGCCACGTGGATTCCACGGTCCTTTCCCAGTCTGCCACTTCTGTGTGTGCACACACCCTTCCCAGGCAGGGGTGGATAAATTGAGGGGTTGGTATTAACATATAGACGCTACTGTATATAAAATAGATAATTAACCAGAACCTGGTATATAGCACAGAGAACTCTGCTCAATACTCTGTAATGACCTATATGGGAATAGAATCTAAAAACAAGTGGGATATATGTATACATATATATACATATAACTGATTTACTGTACTGTATAGCAAAAACTAATACAACATTGTAAATCAACTATACACCAATAAAAATTAATTTTAAAAAAAGGCTTTCCCAGACAAAATCATCGCATCAAAGAAGGGAGTCTCTTTGGCTCATTGGAAGCTTGAGAACTTTGGCTCCTTGAAAACTAAAATACTAGAGAACAGTTATTCTTGCACACAGCATAAACTCAATGGTAAGAGACTAACTGGATTATTCCAGGCTCTTATTTATATAGTCCTACTGTTCTGGGAAGTAGAATTTATCCCATGATGTATGTGTCTGAGTGTGTAAAGTAACAAGCCTTGTTCTTAGGGTTGTCTTGCGGGGGCTCTATAAATAAGAAGTGGTTTAGGAGGGTCTGAAATGGATGAAGATCAAGTGAAAGGTCTGAGACTCATTTCTTCTTCCTCACAAAAGAAAGGAAGTTGAAGGTTAGATGAATATTTATCAGGCAGATCCTGGAAAGTATGTGAGACTGAGGTCAAAGGGTTTGGGTTTGGACTTCCCTGGTGGTCCAGTGGTTAAGACCCATCTGTCAATGCAGGAAACGCGAGTTTGATTCCTGGTCTGGGAAGATCCTACGTGCCACGGGCCAGCGAAGCCTACGTACCACACCCGCTGAGCCCATGGCATCTAGAGCCTGTGCTCCGCAAGAGAAGCCACGACAAGAGAAGCTCAGCCCCTGCGACTGAGGAGTAGACCCTCCTCTCTGCAACTAGAGAAAGCGTGTGTGCGGCAACGGAGCCCCAGTGCAGCCAAAAATAAACAAATAGAAAAAAAAAATCTTTTTAAACGATTTGGGTTTAGTTCTCTCTTTGTTGGTAACTAGTCCTTGGCTAGACCAGTTATGCCCTCTGGGCTTCTGTTCCCTCATCTGTAGCCCTAGTAATCCCCAGGGCCCCTTCTACCTCTAAGTGAAAGAGCCACAATGGATAACTTTCTCCATGTAAAATGCGGGATAAAGATATTGTTCATGTTGAACCCACTTGTCCTTGGGTGAGCCATTTAGCCTAAAATTAATTATATATATATTTTAAATGGTAGATGCTGAATCTTAACAATCTGTGGATGGTGACTGTAGTCATGAAAATAAAAGATGCTTGCTCCTTGGAAGAAAAGCTATGACAAACATAAACAGCATATTAAAAAGCAGAGGCCTCACTTTGTTGACAGATGTTTATCTAGTCAAAGCTATGGTTTTTCCAGTAGTCATGTGTGGATGTGAGAGTTGAACCATAAAGAAGGCTGAACACTGAAGAACCAATGCTTTCAAACTGTGGTGTTGGAGAAGACTCTTGATGGTCTGCAAGGAGATCAAACCAGTCCATCCTAAAGGAGATCAGTCCTAAATATTCATTGGAAGGACTGATGCTGAAGCTGAAACCCCAATACTTTGGCCACCTGATGTGAAGAACTGACTCATTTGAAAAGACCCTGATGCTGGGAAAGATTGAAGGCAGGAGGAGAAGGGGATGGCAGAGGATGAGATGGTTGGATGGCATCACCAACTCAATAAACAGGAGTTTGAGTAAACTCTGGGAGTTGGTGATGGACAGGGAGGCCTGGCGTGCTGCAGCCCATGGGGTCGCAGCCCATGGGGTCGCAGAGTCAGACATGACTGAGCTTCTGAACTGAACTGAACTGAATCCATTACATGCAACCTAATGCATTGCTGCTGATAAAACACCCCTGAGCTACTTCCCGGTCAGCCCACACTAACTAAGCCATAGGGGGAATTTCACTCAATATCTCCCACAATCTCTACCTCCTACAAGTGTCTGTGACCACCTGCAGCCCAGTCAACTCAGCGACACAATGGAGAATCCTCCTCTTACACCTTCTTCTAAATATTCTATTCAGTGTTTTTTAACAAGAGACCATCATCAGCATAACCCTCCATGAAAAGAAGAACAAATGAGCGTGTGTGGTCAGTAGTGTCCGACTCTTGGCGTCATTATGGACTGTGGCCCCCCAGGCTCCTCTGTCCTTGTAGTTCTCCAGGCAAGAAGGCTGGAGCGGGTTGCCATGCCCTCCTCCAGGGGACCTTCCTGACCCCGGGATCGAACCTGCGTCTCCTGCATCTTCTGCATTGGCAGGTGGATTCTTTACCACTGTGCCTGCTGGGAAGCCCCTTAGTAAACAAGTGGTATCAACTCTGTTCCTTAAGCAACTTCTGATTAATTGACTGACTGCCAGCAGCATTGCTTAATTCAGGGACATTTAACAGAGAAAAGAAGGCACCAGCTCAAACTTTCTTGAATAACACTTTAAGGCTTACAATTTTCCATAAAACTACTTTTAAGTGCTAAGAAGGCAAACACAGTATTATTAATTGCTTAATTTTTATTATAACTGATGTGTGCTTGCATGCTCAGTTGTGTCAGTCACGTCCAACTCTGTGCAATCCCATGGACTATAGCCCGCCAGGCTCCTCTGTTCATGGGATTCTCCAGGCAAGAATTCTGGAGTGGGTTGCCCTGCCCTCCTGTATAACCAACACATGTTATATTAAATTGGTTACACTAGTTGTTTTTACAGCTATTCATTTGATAGCTTATTGGAGTCTTATATAAAATTCTCTGTATGTTGCATTTATGCCTGTTTTAATGAACTCAAGAAGAACATTGCAGTTTTTTAAGCTCAAGTAAATGTATGTGTATCTGTTCATGATATGTGTTGGTTGTATGGTTTATGTAATGCTGAGTTCTCAGTGAGAATGCTCCTCTATTTTAATAATTTTCCTAGGAGGAAAATAGATTCTATTTCATAGTATTCCACTTTATGCCACAGTTTCCAGGAAGGCCTGCATGCCACTTAAGAGCAGACAGCAGGCATATTCTTCTTCTTCCTCTAAGGACTGAGCTCCTCCGTCCCTGCTGGACAGGATGAGCTCGCCCACTCACGCCTTCCCTCAAAATCGTGGCATTTCCTTCTTCCATTCTGGGTATCTTTTCACCAGCCATCTCAGCTCGTGTCCTGAGTGCGCACGCCCGCCGCGGACCGCCCCTTCTGTTCTCCAAGCTTCCCCCTCCGCCCCCGCCACCCCTCGCAGGCTGACCCTGTCTGTCACCTGCTCAGGGGCTCTGAGGGTGACTGCCTGCGCGTCTCAGTCCCACCGAGAGTTTCCATGAAAAATGCAAACTTCGCTTTGTCTGTGTGCTTCTCCCTTTCTCTCCCCACACCCCTCCCAAGGAGCTTCTTGCAGAAAAGCAAGACAAATCTCCACCACCCTAGACTCAGCTTTTACTTCGGGCAAGAATGGCATTTTCCTAAAGGAAAAAGCAAGCTCTCCCTGGGAGGGGGACTTGCATCAGTGGCTAATAGAATTTTCCTCCCATATTGTGACACAATCATCACACTCGAAAGGCATTTGCTCAGATATGTTCATGAATAACCAAAGAATGTTCTGGTTCACAGAACAGCTTCATGGTCTTGTCCTTTAAACTTGGTTTTTACAAGGATGGTAAGAGGACAGACAGAGGGTTTGGATCTTTCTCTAGCTTGCGGTTGTCATGGAAGCTAACAGATGTGGAGATGGAATGTCCCCTGCTAATCCCAAAGAAACAACACATGTTACCCTCCAGCAAGCCATCAGCCACTGCAGCTGCCCCCTCATGGTGTGCCCTGAGGGGGATTCAGGAAGGAGAAAGCCAGGAAGCATTCCGGGCTCTGGATACTGGCCCTAAATCATTAAAATGCCTAGCTAAGGAATCATTCAATGAGCCTAGACTCTCGCATCTTCCCAGGCATAGAGAAGCCCTGAAATCATTAACTTGAGATGTCTGGCTTTTTGTGATTAGCAGTAATCTTTTGATGTTTAACTACATTTTTTTTTAAACAGTAAAAATTCCTGTGTATACTGGTTCCTCCCTTATCTCTTCAGAACAGTTCCTCAGAGCCTCTGAGAGCCTGTCTCCCAGACTGTAGTCATCAGTAAAGGCCCCAAACAAAATTTAACTGGCAACTTTGAGGTTGTAGCTGACTCAGAGCAAACCAGATAAAAAGACCCTCGAGACACAAGCCACCTCTCGTATATTTTTCTTCTGCTAGAGTCACATGTTAAGTGTTCCTGGTTTAACATATGCTGAATGGGGAGTATACACTGAGTCCGATGCTAAAACTCAATCATTTACATGAAGACAGTCGCTCTTGCTCTGAGCGGTTCTGCTGAAGCCCTGCTTCTCCCCTCGCCTCCTGCAGCTTCAGGTCTCACTCCCATCACTTCTCCCTTCTGGGGACCCCACCCCTCTTCCAAACTCTCCCCAAGTACTATTAACACTAGACATCTGCACTTCCTATTTCCAAATGTTTTATTTGCCAGCCTTTTTATTAAGTCAACTAGTTCACATAAGACCCTGATGCTGGGAAAGATTGAGGGCAGGAGGAGAAGGGGACGGCAGAGGATGAGATGGCTGGATGGCATCACCAACTCGATGGACACGGGTTTGGATGAACTCTGGGAGGTGATGAACAGGGAGGCCTGGCGTGCTGCGGTTCCTGGGGTCGCAAAGAGTCAGACACAACTGAGCCACTGAACAACAACAAAGTTCACATAACAATTAGATTTACTCATGAGTTCCTTCTTCACCCTTTGACGTATTTTATAAACACAAAATACATTGAAGCTGTCATTTTTGAAAATATGTGAAAAACACATTTACTCCAAAATTTCCTTAGCTGTTTATTTCATTCCAGCAGCCCAAACTGCCGACAGATTTGGGCTAACAACTATACTACAGGCAGATTTATATTACTTACATAAAACATCTAAAAGAATTCATCAGGATAGAAAAATTGTTTTAATTTCTCTATTTCAAATTTCAAAGACTCTATGTGTCTAATTGCTGAGTGTGTGATAGTCAGTTTCGGGGGTCTCATCTACCTGTCTGAGATTCTCAGATAAGTCTGTCTGTCTATCTATGTATCTATCTACCTACCTACCTATCCAGCGTGAGACTGTTTCTACTTTCTTTAATAGTTGCTTTTTCTGCTGTGCTGGGTGTTCGTTGCTGCGCGGGGCTTTCTCTGGTTGCGTGCAGGCTTCTCGCTGTGGCGGCTTCTCTTGTTGAGAGGTGAGCTCGAGGGCACGTGGGCTTCAGTGGTTGCCGCCCGTGGGTGCAGCAGCTGCGGCCGCGGGCTCCAGAGTACAGGCTCAGTAGCCGTGGCGCTTGGGCTTGGCTGGCCCCTGGCAGGTGGGATCTTCCCGGATCAGGAGCTGAGTCTGTGTCCCTCGCTCTGCATGCCAGATTCTTAACCACTGCACCACCAGGAAAGCCCCCGAGACCATTTCTATATCCAGAAAGAACATAATGCACACTAACTGCAAGATATACATTTTCAGAAATTTTATGTGTAATACTGTAGGTGTTCTGTAACTATTCTTGTCTTGGAAGATCCAAAGAGAATTTTACCCTTTCACGAGTGGTGTTGACATCGCTGTCTTTCATCAGATATATTTTTTCAAATCCTTAATAATGGCTTCAGAATAAATGACTAGAAGTGAATTATTGGAACAGAGTGTATAAATATTTAGATCTATTTTTAAAATTATTACCTAGAACAATTTCACTAATTTAAGCTCCACTAAAAAAATACGAAAGTCCCCATGATTTTTCAGTATTTCTAATACTCAAACTCTAACTATTGATGTCTAAATGCTATATGTTTCTCAGCTGAATTAATTCCATTAGCAAATTATACTTTCCAAAAAAGTCTCATGGATGATCCATTCCTTGATTGCTTCCATGTTTTATAATACTTGTTCTCTTTAGACTCAAGAAAAGTCTGACTACATACAAAATTATTGAATTATATTTAGTTTTGTTCAGGACTAAGAGACATTATTGTTTGTAGTTGAACTTTACATTAATCCTTTTTATCTAATTTTCACCATTTGCATTATCTTGGTTGAATTTCATTATTGAATAATTTTTAGTTTTTTTTTTGTTTTTTCAAGTAGGATTGTGAATGTCATATACACTGAGTTCCTTCATGTTTGGAGATGTTTGTCTCAAACTTTGAATTCAAGACAGGTTACTTTAGTCTAACTTCCTTGAGTCAAATTTCATTTCCAAATTTTGGAGACTCTTCCATTATGTCTGGACAGTTAATAATGCTATAGAGAAATCTGAGGGCAGTTTAACTTCCTTTTTTTGTTGGTGACTTTTTTTTCTGCTTGGATGCTTAAAGAATTTTATCCTTAAAATTCATTTACTTATCCTAGAGTTGAACATATTGATATTAATTCTCTTTAAGTAGAATGTGTATTTTAGAGTTCTGAAGATTCAAATCTTTGATTTGAGGATTTTTGTTCTTTGATTATATCTGTTAATACCTTTCTGCACCCATCTGATTCCTGCTAGACAACTGTATGTTTTAACACTTTGCTGAAGGTCTAGAATAACAGAGGAGGGGCTACAGCATAGCGTGGATCAGAAAACAACTTCAGCTTGACTATCAGGCCTCGCCATTGTCCGAGTCCTTCAGCCAGCTCCCCACGGTGGGAATTTACATGGTTGTCCTAACTTCAGGCCCTGGCCTGCTGTGTGCTGCTGGGACCTACCTCCCTCTTCACCTGACTTTTCACCTCCAAGACTTTTCTTCTTGGAGCCCCCAGAGTTCCTAGACCTAAACCTTTTCCTTCGGCTGGTGGTGACTCTCAGACTACATGGAAGAAGAGGTTAGGGAGAAAAATTGGATCGGAGGTGAGGGCTAAAGGCTCTCCGCCCAAGTGTCCTTTGTTATATGTTACTTGGAGTAGACTGGAGGGTCTACCCCATGGCTCAGCTGGTAAAGAATCTGCCTGCAATGCGGGAGACCTGGGTTCCATCCCTGGGTTGGGAAGATCCCCTGGAGAAGGGAACAACTACCCACTCCAGTATTCTGGCCTGGAGAATTCTGTGGACTGTACAGTCCATGGTGTTGCAAAGAGTTGGACACAACTGAGCGACCTTCATTTTCACTGGCGGTTATAGGATAACAGCTGAAGCCACCTCTGTTGATAGTCACACTCATTTTACACTGCAAATCCACAATCTCTCTACTTTAGATTCTCTGTCAAAATACCTCTTTCCAGATTACACCTTTCAGAGCCCACCTTTTATTACCCAAAAGCCTCCTCCAAGTATTCCTCAAACAAACAAAACTCAGCCTTGTCTCTTCCATGGATGAGAAAACAGCTTCAAACATTTCTTTTTTTAAATAAGCAATTGTTTCTTTTCTGTAAAACTTGTAGAATAAAGATTATTAGTATCCAAAGAGTGTTCAGTTGTAGAATGTTTTTAGGATGTTGTCAGGTTTTACCATGGGGAAAAAGAAGTCCCCAAATCATAGACTTCGGAGGATCTTAGCCATAGTAACTCACTTTCTTCATCTGTGGATCAGAAAACTGAAGCCTGAGGAGTTCTGTGGTAGAGCCAAGGTCAGTGGCAAGCCCCTCAGTGGAGAGCTGAGATTAAAGCTTCCTCAGGACTTCCCAGGTGTTGCTAGTGGTAAAGAACATGTCTGTCAATGCAGAAGATGTAAGAGCTGCGTGTTTGATCCCTGGGTCAGGAAGATCCCCTGGAAGAGGACACAGCAACCCACTCCCGTATTCTTGCCTGGAGAATTCTTGCCACGGGATCATGGATGGGGAAGCCTGGTGGGCTACAGTCCAAAGGGTTGAAAAGAGTCGGACACGACTAAAGTGACCTAGCATGGCAGGCAAGCAAAACATCCTGTTGGTCTGAAAATAGTTTAGATGGAGACAGGATATAATTTAAGTTGTTCCCTTGCTTGTTTAGTACAACCACTGAGGCTCAAATTCTTACAAGCATGACTTACGGTTTTAAACTTCATGCAAATGACATTATTAGACATGCAAAAATATGCACATATGGATTGTTGTACAGGTGAAGTTTATCTGCCAATAGGGAATTTTCTGTTATATTGCCAAAAGATAAAAAGCCCCCTTTAGGGCTGCTCAGATTACAATTCAAATTGTTACCCAAAAAATGAGAGTCAAATCTCCTAGTCCCTCAGTGCTGAGCCTGAGTTTTTCCCACTGCCTGTATCTCTTTCACATCATTAGGATGCTTGGAGATTTCTGACCCTTAGGATACTGCTTTCTAATTCCAAATCATACTTCTAATGCATATAAATATTTTTTTTTCTGATCATAAAAATGATATATGTTCCTTGTAGAAACTTTGGGCAATAGAGAAAAGCATAGAGATAGGAAAACAAAAATTACCTGAAATTCTATCACTAGCGATAAGCACAGATTACAATTTAACCATAGCATACTTCTCTAGGGGCTCAAACGGTAGAGAATCTGCCTGAAATTTGAGAGACCTGGGTTCGATCCCTGGGTTGGGAAGATCCCCTGGAGGAGGGCATGGCAACCCACTCCAGTATTCTTGCCTGGAGAATCCCCATGGACAGAGGAGCCTGGCAGACTGCAGTTCCAGGGATCAAGAAGAGTCGGACACGACTGAATGACTAAGCACGTACACATATTTCCCTAGAAGGACTTCCCTGGTGGCTCAGATGGTAGAGAATCTGCCTGCAGTGCAGGAGACTCAGGTTCGATCCCTGGGTTCGGAAGATCCCCTGGAGAAGGAAAGGGCAATCCACTCCAGTATTCTTTCCTGGAAAGGCAAGAGGAATTCCAGGACAGAGGAGTCTAGCAGGTTACAGTCCATGGGTCACAAAGAGGTGAGGACACAACTAACATTTTCAGTTTTATTTCCCTAGATGTTTTTCTTTGTATTTTAAATAAAAGATACCATATTTATACCTTTTTCTGTAATGAGATTATATGCTACATATTGCTTTGTAGTCTACATTTTTAAAGACTACATTGAATAAATGTGATTAAATATTCTTCAGAAATTGATTTCAACAACATCATTATTTAAAATGATGTTTACTACTAAAGAGGAACATGCTAGGGCTAACCTCATTTACTGACCCCTTGAATTACTGATGATGATCTTTGAGAGGAAATGCAAGGTCAAGTCCTAACACCCCTTAACAGGGTTTCACAGTCTTCCCTTATTTGCCTCTCCGTTCTCTTCTCTTCTCATTGTTCTGTCCAAGCTCAAACTCCCAGCACTAGAGACTCCGGATTTGGTTCTCCAAATGCCTCAGTCCGTCATCCAGCCCATCTGTCTCTCTGTTCTCCCACCTCCCCTGTGTCCCTGAGGCCTTCCAGCCTGCAATGGCCTCTTTCTAGAAAGCTCCTCCATATTTCAGCTAAATCCTACCTCATCTTTCAGCTGCCAGCTTGGACTTCCCTCCTCAGGAAGCTTCCCTTGACCCCCAACACCAGGTCAGGCATCACTTCCCCTCGCTCCCGCAGCATCCTCACATCCCTTCCACAGATGGTGGCGTGGACCAAACCTGTCTTCGGGTCTGCCTCTTCAGAAGGACTGAGACTTCTGTCAGGACAGGGACCACATCCACCCCTCTTGTACACAAAATTGCACACCCAACACTGATGACAGTTTGCAGCACATTTTAAAAAAATTTATTTCTTAATTATAAGCTTATTTTTTAAGTTAAACATTTCTTCACAAGAATGAAATGTCCATCAGTGGGAGCCTTATCTGTCCTATTTGCTCCGGTATCTAACCCCAGTGCCTAGAACTCTGGTAACACCTGAAAGGGTTTTTTTTCCCAAGCCTGTGACTGCCTGTTTACAATGTATGACACGTATGTTGTTGCTTTTACAGCAGTGAAATGACACGTACAACATGCACACGTTTTTGGTAACCTGCTCTTTTTTCACCCAACTATATATTGTGAATGTCATTTCATGTTAATAAAGAGTGAAGGGCAGACTATGCCACCCTTGCAATATGCCACTTTGAATGTTGATTATTTTCACCCGCAAGGACTGGAAAAGCAACAGATGCAGGGAGACACTTTCTCTGAATTCCCTTTATCTGCCTAAAGACAGATCCTCCAAAATGAATTCAACTGTGAGAAGTGGCCACCCTAGGAGTTTCACCAACCAAGGAAGACTGACTCTTACACAGGAGGGAAGACCAGACAAACTTTCTCACAAACCATCATGCTGGGCTCTTCTAAGTGCCTAATCATTGCTCCTGAAAATCATTCACTCCTTGCTAAGAGGGCGACATTCCCTTCCCCTTTCTCTATTCAAATAGTGTTTAAGTCTGAATGCCAAGAGCCACCTCAAGAAGTCACTTATTTTTCCCCGGGCACCTACCATGTACACATGACATATGTTGTTCAGTCGCTCAATCATGTCGGACACTTTCGTGACCCCACGGACTGTAGCCCTCCAGGTTCCTCTGTCCTTGGGATTTCCCAGGCAAGAATATTAGTGGTGGGTTGCCATTTCCTTCTCCAGGGGATCTTCCCCATGCAGGGATCGAACCCCAGTCTCCTGCATTGGCAGGTGAATTCCTTAATGCTGAGCCACCAGGGAAGCCTCATACATGACATATAACACATGTTATATATTATATAACATATAATATGTTAATGTTTATTTGTTTTTCTCTTGTTCGTGTCTTTTTTACAGGGATCTCAGCTAAGAATTTAGAAGATTAAAAGGAAACTTACTTTCCTTCCTCTGCAATAGTCTTCTAGAAAAAAATCTCAATCTCTCTTTCGCTGTTGAACCTTTTTATTTCCTGTTATAATTCCTTCACTAGGTCTAACCGTTTAGAAGAGCAAGCGGAGTCTATGAGCAGAAAACGGCATGGTGCACATACACGCGGTGACCAGAAGGTGGCGCCGGAGGGCGCTGGCCCCCTCTGTGCCCGCCTCTGGCTCTTTACCCTTCTGCCTCTCCTCGGCTCCCTTATCTCGTCCTCAAACCTCCACTTCGGTTTTTGAGATGCGTCACTCCCTCTTATGCTTTTGAGATGTATAACTCCTTCTTTTTGGGAGCTCCCAAATCCCTGCAGATGGTGACTGCAGCCCTGAAATTAAAAGACGCTTGCTGCTTGGAAAAAAGGCTGTAAGAAACCTAGACAGCATATTAGAAAGCAGAGACATTCCTTTGCCGACAAAGGTCCGTCTAGTCAGTTCAGTTCAGTTCAGTCACTCAGTCGTGTCTGACTCTTTGCGACCACATGAACTGCAGCACGCCAGGCCTCCCTGTCCGTCACCAACTCCCGGAGTTTACCCAAACCCATGTCCATTGAGTCGGTGATGTCATCCAACCATCTCATCCTCTGTCGTCCCCTTCTCCTCCTGCCCTCAATCTTTCCCAGCATCAGGGTCTTTTCAAATGAGTCAGTTCTTTGCATCAGGTGGCCAAAGAATTGGTGTTTCAGCTTCAGCATCAGTCCTTCCAATGAACACCCAGGACTGATCTCCTTCAGGATGGACTGGTTGGATCTCCTTGCAGTCCAAGGGACTCTCAAGAGTCTTCTCCAACACCATGGTTCAAATGCATTGATTCTTCAGTGCTCAGCTTTCTTTATAGTCCAACTATTACATCCATACATGACTAGTGGAAAAATCATAGATTTGACTAGATGGACCTCTGTTGGCAAAGTAATGTCTCTGCTTTTTAATATGCTATCTAGGTTGGTCATAACTTTCCTTCCAAGGAGTAAGCATCTTTTATTTTCATGGCTGCAGTCACCATCTGCAGTGATTTTGGGGCACCCAAAAACAAAGTCAGCCACTGTTTCCACTGTTTCCCCGTCTGTTTGCTGTGAAGTGATGGGATCAGATGCCATGATCTTAGTTTTCTGAGTGTTGAGCTTTAAGCCAACTTTTTCACTCTCCTTTTTCACTTTCATCAAGTCCCTTGGACTGCAAGGAGATCCAACCAGTCCATCCTAAAGATCAATCCTGAATATTCATTGGAAGGACTGAGGCTAAAGCTGAAACTTTGATACTTTGGCCACCTGATGCAAAGAGCTGACTCATTGGAAATGACCCTGATGCTGGGAAAGAGTGAAGGCAGGAGGAGAAGGGGACGACAGAGGGTGAGATGGTTGGATGGCATCACCGACTCAAAGGACATGATCTTGAACAAGCTCCAGGAGTTGGTGATGGACAGGGAGGCTTGGGCTGCTGCAGTCCATGGGGTCACAAAGGGTTGAACATGACTGAGCGACTGAACTGAACTGAACTGAACAGAGCTCCCTCTAGTGTGTTGCATAATAAAGCCAGGAGGAGATAAAGGAATTTAGCCCTTGAGGTTTGAGTTCTAGAAAGTCTGTGTGAGCCTCTAACCTGTTGTGTTCCCAGCCCACAGCGTTTGCAGAACAGTTGCCCCAGAGGTCTGTCTAATTTGCAGGGGAAGTGGCATCTCAGCCAATGGGCAGACGTTTATTTGTCTTCTCCAGTGTCAGTGCTGAGAACTGCATTTAAGTTCTGCATCTTTCCTCCATCATTTCTTTAGGAGAAACTTCTAGAAGTGTAATTTTTGGGTCAAAGTTTCTATCCGTGTTTTCAGTATGCATTTTTAAGTCTGGTGATACATACTGTGGGTTCTCCACAAAGGTTGTTACCGAATGACGTTCTTACCAGTGGTGTCTGATAGTGTTCCTGTCTTTGGGGATGCTCTTTCTTTTTGGTAGGCAATTTGTGGTATCTCAGGGCATTAATGTGCATTTCCCTACAGTGTATGTTTGTAAGTAATGAGTAGGCAAAAAGTAGTATCTCACTGTTGCACTAACGTGCATTTCTCTAAAACACCTGTTTTAAAATTTTAATAATTTCAAAGTGTATTTTTATTTTTAATAAACCAATAGAACTTTAGGGCTTTTGTCTATTAATTTTAAGATCTTTTGAGACAGGGAGGCCCCAGGATTTTTAGCTATAGCGTATACGTAGTGGGGGTTGGAAAGAAACAGTGGGCATTTAGGCAACTTTGTTGTTTCACGGATAGAAAAAAATTAAGGCTCAGTGGTTTAAAAAACTGTATCCAGTGAAAGTCATGATAGCTGACACAAGCACAAACGGAATATTTTTCAGCTACAAAACTTGGAAAACTTCAGTGTATTGCAACTGAAGAAACTTTGTGGCATGCGCTTTTCATAAAGTTGCTCAACAAGGTGCCACCGAAAAGAGAAAGCATGCAAAGATAAGACTCCTTTCAGGGAATTCTGACCTGGAGAATTCCACGGACTGTATAGTCCACGGGGTCGGGAAGAGTCTGACTGGGCTGAGCGACTTTTTCACTTACAAGGAATTTATGTACCGTTGGTGAGCGATTACTATCAATAAAGGGCTTGGCAAAAAGCAGTCAATCCTGAAAATACATAAAATGAAGCTTATTTTGACATTATGGACAAAAATAAAAAAACACTGTATAGGTGGAATTTTTTTTATTCCACTGGGGTTAAAAGCCCTCCGTATGACCACAGTTATGTGTATTTCCCACTGATCCAAGTGTTGTGGTGTAAGAGGGCTTTCCAAAGACTGAGCTGGCTGTCAAGATGCCTCTAGGTACCCTTGAGAACTTACTCATCAGGAGTTTCCAGGACTCCCAGTGGCTTGTTTGGGAGACGGTTCTTGTTATGGGCCAGAGTTCTTGGCCTCCTTAATCAACAGAAATTGACAAGAGGCCAGACAAGAAATCCAGGCAAGGCTTTACTGAGGCCCCGACTACAGCAGAGGGTGAGCGAGAACAAACAGGTTCCTTGCTCGCTCCCTCCCCGAGGGTGGGGAACAGGCTGGTTCCTTTATGTGGGGTGAGCATAGATGTGTCGGGGGTCAGGGCCGGCTGGGCCAGGGGGTGGCTTAGGTGGTCTGCCCACCCCTTTGGTGGTGCCCTGTGTAAGGGACATAAGTATCGTGCTTTTGCTCCCAACACCCTGCTTTTGTTCCTGGCCCTTCAGAAGGCCTTTTTGTATCTTGTTGTCCGTAATTTGCCCCAGCGGCACGTGCACAAAGCTATTTTTAGTTCCTTGGAGTCTCTTTGTATTTTGTCGCTCCAGGTGCAAGCGCTGCGGCAGAGGGTCCCAGGTCCCAGGTCCCAGCCTGTTTCGTATTCGGTCCACAAGCACTGGTTAAGGCTTCATCCTAAATCAGGTGCTGTTGGAAGAGCTATCAAGACGGAAGGCAAGATCCCTCTACCCTGGAAGGCAGAGAACACAAATCGGAGTGATAAGGTTCACGACCGTCCCCTTCGTTTGAACCATCCTTGATCAGACCCTCAGCATTGCCAGTTTCAGAAGAGCTAGAAACTGGAGACGCACTCAAGTAAAGTGCCAGAAAGAACCGGACCGGGTGCCGAAGCTTTGCACCCAAGAGGAACACCGAGCTGATGCAGAGCTGCGTCAGATGGCCGTCAAGCTGCTGGAGGTGGAGCGCAGGGCTGGCACGTGGGGGCGCGGGCAAGCCCCGGATCGCCTCTGATGTCGGACGTGAACGCGGTGCGGAGGGAGACAGAGGAGAGAAACCTCAAGCTGGACGCCCGGGAGAGCTCGTGAGAACAGCTTTCATCGTGGGGACTTTCTCCTAGACCCAGTGACCAGCCTCAGGGAACAGTTCCCCGCTCGTCTTAAGGATCCTGAAGGAAAGTTACAAGCTCAAAATAGTTAAAACTCCCCTCTGGGTCCTCCCCACCACTCTATGCAAAACAAAGAACCCTCCTACCCAAAGCAAAAAAAAATGGACATTAAGGTTGATTAGGGCCAGCTCCCAGCCAGTCCAACCTCTGGCCGATCTCCAGAATTCCTTGTCCCAGCCGTTTAAGAGAGAACTACTCCGAACAACCTTGGAGAAGAACAGGCCCCCTTGAGACAGCAGATTTCCACATGCATGTCTATATATACCTACTCTTTTCTTGGGCTAGTGCAGCTCACTAATCTAACTGCTGCCCCTTCTCGCCTCATTAAAAGTGATCTGTTCCTGGAAAGTGCCGGTCTGGTTCTTTTTCCAAACCTCGCCTTCTCTAACTCCCTTACCCTACAGATAGTATCACCCAATCAAGTATCTAACTGTAGAGATGGGTGCAAAGTGGTGGGGGGCTTACCACCCGGGATTTTCAAGGTTTCATGGAGGACATCACAGAGAACATGGGCAGCTTGAAGGGTGGAGGATAGAAAGGAAATCCTTTCTATGCATTTCCTTAGGATGAGGAGTGGTAGCTAGCTGCCCACAGCCAACTTTCACTGAGCACTTTCTACAGGACAGGCAGTGTGTAAAGCACTTCACACGTACAATCTTATTTAAGCCTCTATGGTGGGATAAAGTCTATGATGAGCCTAACTTTGCACCTTCAGGAACTGAGGTTTAGACAAGTTACATAACTTATCCAAGGTTTTAGGTTAGAATGAGTGTTCTAGCTCCAGAGCTAGAGTGTTAACTATTAAATTAGCTGTTACCGTTAACTACTGAAGCCTCCTGGGGAAGGTTAAGAGTGAGCTGTGTTTGAAATGCTCAAGGTTTGTGTTTCCTTTTGTCGGCAGTAGTGAGGAATTGAAAGGGTTAAAGTCAGGGATGGATGTGTGTTTGGTAGAGTGGTTCATGTCATCTGCGTGAACTTCGGAATCCTTGGGTTCAAATACTAGCTTTTTGACTTTCTGTGGATACCTGATCAAGATAATTTTCTGAGGCTTCAAATTCCTGTTCTAAATAAAGAAGAACAGTGTCTTCTTGCTGGAATGTGGTGGTGCTACTTAAATATGACAGTGTACATGAAAGCATCTTAACTGCCAAGCTAAAAACAATGATTAGCCATAATGATTTCTACCATATTTCAGAAACATCAGTGCAGTCAGGGGCAGAGTAATATGAGAGCCTGGGGACCACCGTGATGGTCCAGAAGAAGGAGAATGATGAGGCGCTACACCAAGGTAGTGGTGACGAGGATGGAGAGGAAAGACATTATAATTATGGGATAGTTAGGACGGGTTACAAACTGGACTAAATGACTGATTGGATCCGGGGGAGTGGGGGAAGTAACAGGGGTCAGGATGATTCAGAATTTTCTTTTGAATAATCAGGTGGAGGTGATGTCATTAATGCAGGAGGAGGGTAGGCAGGATAACGCATTCTATTTCAGGAGTATTGTGAAGAGGTGGCTGAGGCATCCAGCAAGTGGAGGTGGTGAAATACAAGTGGGACTGCAAGTGGGGGGTTCAGAAAAGAGATGTGCTGGAGCTTCAGATTTGGGCATCTTTGGGTATTTGTGTGACTAAAACTCTGAGAGTAGATGTCATATCCAGGTGGAACGTATAACCCAATGTTTTCTGTAACTCTTTAAAGCGAAGGAATCTTCCCCACTCGCACACAAAAATAAATGCTTATGCAGAAACCCAGTTTGTAAAACAGATCAGAAGGAGGCTTTTCTGGTCAAAATCTGGAGTGGGTTGCCCAGAGCCCACTTCTTGAAACAACGTCTAAATGGGCTTCCTTGAGTCCAGTTTGAGAGTCACCAACTTGGAGCAAGAAGAGGAAGGGGGTGGGGAGTGGTTAACTGCCATTTTGCATTTGAAAGAAAGCAGTTACACAAGGTCAGATCGGAATTTTCATTTTGGATTTTTTAAAGGCCGCTTTGAAACGTTGCTTCTTTTGGAAGCCTCTCACTGCAGGACTGATACTTTTTCTGGCCTGCCTGATGCTGTGGTGGTGCCCACGCCTGCCCACTGGAAGCCACAGTGCCATTCAAGTAAAGAGAGTCGGCTGAGAGTGTGGGTTATATCCATTTCCAAGGCGGTTTTCCTCATCGGAAGGTGGTTGTCGTGAACATATCTGCTGGTAGCCCTGAGCTCACTCACCCTGAGGTGCTCACATAATTTCTAAATTGGATAAATGTTCACCATTTACCCAGTTGTTTAATAAAAATTATCCTAAATATTAACTTAGAAGCTTTTTGAAGAGTCGAATGGATTGAACTTTTTCTCCTAATTAAGTTAATTGAACCTGCTTACCCTTTCAGCTTTACTCTCAAATCCAATAAAAACAGCTTGTTTTGGTTATTACATCAGAAAGGCCTCATCACAGGATAAAGAGAGACAGCAGAAGCCAGGGAAAGAGGGGAGAAAGAGGAGGTGAGGAGAAGGCAGTGAGTGATGTGTGGTTTTTACTGTGAAAAATAATGAAAATTCTCAACTCTCGGTGATTCAGTGCAATGAGGGCTTCCTTCTCACTCGGAGCTCAGCGCTGTGCATCTTGGCGGTTGGCACGTGTCCATTCAGCTTGTGACTTGGCCTCAGCGTCCTCGCCTGGATCCTTGGCCATTTGGTGATCACAGCGAGTTTCTATGGGCCAGGCCAGAAAAGCGCATCACCTCTGCCTATGTGCCACTGACCAGAACTGATCACAGGCCGTGCTAACCTGCCCAAGGGGCTGGAATGCCACCTAGCTGTGTGTTCAGAGTGGGAGGTGGGTAAAGAGAGCCGCTGGCCAGGCTCTGCTGTGGATGAGAGAAAGGGTGGATGCTCCGGTTTTGTGGAAAGCAGGAGAAATGAATCCCTTCCCTGTAGGACATTTCAGCCTGATTCATCATCGTCTGCGGAAGTTTGAATCCAAAGGACAGAGACAGGTGAATATGGAATAACCTCAACTCTTCCATAAATGTCAGTTCATTCCCTGAGTGAATTACCATATTTTCAAAGGCCCTGAGGAAATGTCGATCATTTTAACAGGTAAGGCTCAATTCTTCCAAACGTTGCTTTTAAAATGGTGCCAGACTTTCCTGGGAGTCCAGTGGTGAAGAGTCCACCTGCCAAGGCAGAGGCTGCAGGTTCAATCCCTGGTCCAGGAAGAACTCAGGTGCTTCGGGACAACGAAGCCCGACAACCACAACTCCTGAGGCCCTGTCGCCTAGAGCGTGTGCTCTGCAATAGAAGCCACAACAAGGACAACACAGCCGTGCGCACAGTCGAGAGCCGTCCCCTCCAGCCACAACTAGAGTGAAGCCCCTGCGCAACAAGAAGGCCAAGAATAAGTAAATCAACCACTTAAAAAACCTCCACTGTATTTCCAATAATGAGGAGAGAAGCTGCGTTTGTATTTGAGGCAGCTTAGCCTTGTTATATAAACTTTTCCTTTACAAACTTCTCCTAAAAACTTCTTCACATTCTTATCCCCAAAAAGGAATTAAAAAAAAAAAACAAAAAAAAAAACACAAAGCTAGACATATACCCACTGAGTCATAGAATAATTGAAATTCTGACAGGAAGATAACTGAAAAGCGCTTCTTTAAAAAAAGGAACACCATTCTGCTTTATTTAAACTCAGCGAAGTAGGTGAGCGCTTTGTGGGTCGAGGTTTTCCACCACGGGGTGTTATGCAACACACAGCCTGGCCTCGAATAAGCGCTCCGCTTTGTTCTCCTTGAGCACCACACACATCCCATTCGTTGACATCCTGAGGTCTGCGAGGCTGTGGGATTAGACCTTCTGAAAAGAAAAGGTTATTCTACATCATGTATAAGAAAAGGCTTTGATGATTCATAAAATTAAAGCCTTTTAGTTCCCGGCAGGAGAGATCTCTCAGTCAATGTGTTGAAAGGCTAGTGTCTGTATTATAACCTGCCCCCTGGTAGAACCACAGATCCCAGCTGGGTGTTTTTTTTTTTTTTTTTGCAGGAAGGACAACGTTGATGAGACCACTTTTAAGCAGCTGAGGGGAGACAAAGACATTTTCCACCTCCAAGAAAGAAACTGGATGAGTGCCCGTACGTCCGAATGCTGTGGAGGGCCTAGGGATTGTTCCAGCACACGTTTCCTTTGAATGGAATAATGCTTGAGGAAACAGACGTCAAGCTGTGGCCCTCATAATGTGTCCCATCCCACTGGGCCGCGCCAAATATGTCTGAGCAGGTTAACTTCTGCCTCAGAAAATAAACATTTGCTTTAGAAAATGTGGTCCAGTCAGACTTGACTTAGCTGAGAATTCTGCAGGGTCTTCTATCCCTCCTTTATCTTCTATTTTCTTTCCACCTAGTGTTTTCCCCCTTTCTGCCTGGAAAGAACACTTAGTAAATATATCAGTTTGTAATCTCCACCAGACCTTGGTGACTGAATAATTTGTTGTCGTCTAGTTGCTCAGTTGTGTCCGACTCTTTGCGACCCCATGGCCTGCAGCACGCCAGGCTTCGCTGTCCGTCACCATCTCCTAGAGTTTGCTCAAACTCGTGTCCATTGAGTCAGTGATGCCATCCAGCCTTCTCATCCTCTGTCGCAAGAGCTCTAAACTCAATAAAAGAAATGTTTAGTGAGTTTTTACTTTTCTGGCATAGCAAATGAAGGTGCTGTGGTCTTCTTTCCTCCCTTTTACATACAGTTCCTTTTATGTCAGGATTCTACCCCTGATGTGTTCTGGTCTCTAACCACTCGGATTAGATGGCCCTTGCAGAGAAAGCGAAACCGCCAGGGCTTCTGCACGCTGGAATCTCACAGAGGATTTGATGTGGCCCCCTGTGACCTTCGAGGCAGTTGTAGGCACTGTGTAGACCCGGAACCTGTGATTAATAAACAAATTCATTCTTCTAAAATTTATTATTTGACTCATATCATTAAAAAGTCATTCGATTTCAATTCCCTTTCAATCCTCTTGTTAAGGAGAAAGGCTCAAGTCAATGATAGTTAACCTGTCATTTCTTCTTGTCACTTGCTGTTCTTTTCAAAGAGAGAAAAAAAATTGCAGGCTGGGCTTCCTCAGCAGGCAATTTCATCAAGCTGAAACTTAGTAACATTTTTATTTTTAGTTCTCATCTATGTATAGCAAGTGAAACAGATTTTCCAGTTATCAAACGGTATAAAATATTCTTTTATGACAAACAGGGTAACTGCTAAAAAAGGAGTCCCTTTAAGGGAAAACATCAAATGATAGACCAAGTGGTTTGTGAGTGAGTCCAGGTTGAAAACAGGAACGAGTGGGAAGAATGTTGATCTGAGAGCCAGGACCCCTGGGTTTCGTCCTTTGCTCCTAGCTAGCTCTGTGACATGAGGCAAGTCAGTTAATCGCTCTGGATCTCAACTTCCTTATCTCTAGAAGATTGCAACAGAGCAGTGCCTCTCAGCTGTGACTGCACCTTAGAGTGTCTGAGGAGCTGGCAGGCCTCCTAGCGCTTGGGCCACACCCCAGACCAGATGCCTCAGAATCTCCGGTGGGATTCAGGCATCAGCGTCTGCAAAGCTCCTAGATGATTCCAGTGTGCATCTAAAGCTAAAACCAGCACAGTAAGTGACTCACACTGCGTGTGTTAGTCACTCAGTCGTGTATGACTCTTTGTGACCCCATGGACTCCTCTGTCCATGGCATTCTCCAGGCAAGAATACCATTCTCTTCTCCAGGGGATCTTCCCGACCCAGGGATTGAACCTGGGTCTCCTGCATTGCAGGCAGATTCTTTACCATCTGAGCCACCAGGGAAGCCCAAATGACTTATAAGTTCTCTATAACTTTTAAGTTTCCATGATTCTAAGGTAAAACAATACGTTATAGGAAAAATTGTAATGGCACAATCAAGAAACATATCTTAGCATTTCAGGTAACTTGTCAAATGAACCAGCTTGTTGCCCTCATTCATGGGTTTACATAGTCAAATATGTGTACTGTTCAGTTCAGTTCAGTTCAGTTGCTCAGGCGTGTCCAACTCTTTGTGACCCCGTGGACTGTATGTATGCTCACAATTTGACACAGGACCTGTACTGGGGATACAATGGTAAATAAGGTGGATGTGGTCTTTTCTTCAAAGAACTGACAATTTAATGCTAAGTAAACATTCGGCAGTGTTTCTATGTTAGAGAATGCCAGGGGAACATGGGAGAGGCATCATCAGTGTATCTTAAATATTATTACTTAAATTCTACAATAAAAGTCACCAGGGCTATCAGCTCCTGAGAATGCAACATGGGCCAAAAGGAAAAGCTTGTGGCAGGACAACTTCAGGTTTGAGGTTTGTTATCATGTTGGCATTGGACGTCTGCGCATAGCCCCACAACAAAACCAATACTAAAATGCCCTCCTTCCTACCCAGAAGGCACTTCTGGGGACATTGTATTGCTTGCACACAATTTAAAGACTTTAATTTAGATTCCGCTTGAATTCAGAATACTGATCAGATGGAACCCATATTTAGGATTCAACTAATGATGCATGCCACTTCACTCAAATAATAAATGTACCTACATGCTGATGCTCTTGTTCCTTGAAAAAATGATCAATCCTGTGATTTACATAGAAATAATCAGACATGATTTGAAATGAAAAGAAATCCTTTACTCCGAAAATAGCTCTTGCATTAGGTAATATTTGATAAAGCCTTGTGACTGTTGCAAAATCAAATGAATTCCATTTTAGTTTTTAGACATAATGGGTCACAGTTAACGTCTTAGGGGATCTACATTAACACTTGCAAGAAATACAAAGTTCTGAGTGGTTCTAAAGAGTATCCTAGCAACCTAGAAGTGTTAAGGGAATTTCCAACAGACTATTTGGAGAAGGAAATGGCAACCCACTCCAGTGTTCTTGCCTGGAGAATCCCATGGACAGAGGAGCCTGGCGGGCCATGGTCCATGGGGTCGCGGAGAGTCGGACGCGGCTGAAGCGACTAAGCACGCACATGTTGGATGTCAGCATCCTGGTGTTGGAATCGGAGCTGCCGCATCGCCTTTACGTCACATGAGCTGACACAGGAGGGGTGCGTGGCCAAAGGATCGGAGTCCCCCGCGGAGCAAACATGGGACTTCTCATAGCACCGTCTTCCGTCCTTCTGCCACAAGCACTGACCACTTGGCTCTCTGCCCGGTGCAGTAGCATCCCTGGGCCAAGTGGGCAAAGGACGGCCACGCAGGGTCTCGTGGTTCCCGGCTCTCTGCGGCTGCCTCCACAGGACAATCGAGGGCACTGTTCCTCTGTCGTTGGCTTCAGACAACAAGAATCCTTTGTATGACGAGGACTGTGGCCAGTTCATCCAACCCAAATTGACTCTTGCTCCGCTCTCTCTCTCAGATTCTCTGGGTTGTTTCCCCTCCCCCCTCACTTTTTCTGGCATCAGTGCGTCTTACTTTAATGTCTCAGCAGGCCTAGAACGGACCCGAGCAGCTCCCCGGGGGCATGTCCACTGCGCAGTCAGCTCTGCTTGCTTAGTTTTGGCTCACAGCCCTGGAGCGCCCATCCTCGTCCTCGGCTCTCTCGCTAGAAAGTGTGCTGGTGTCTGGACTCTTCTCTCCCTGGTACCTCACTTCCGGGCTGCCGCGAGCGCTGCCGTCTCTTCCTTCGAGAAGCCTCTGCTTTGCTCTTGCGTCTTCTTTCCAGCGCTCCCACCTGCTCCAGCCCGTGGGTTTGCCTTCCAGGAAGCTGGGGCTCCTCCGACAGTGGCCTGAGCGGTCCACACTGTATTCTGTTGCAGGAGGTCTTCCTAAAACAGTGGCTCTGCTCAACCAGCTTGTGTTTAGGAACCTCCCCCCCCCCCGCCACTTGCTTCCCTGCCGTCTACTGTGGATGACGATGATGACGATGGTGATGACCTCTACTGCCTATCAAGTGCTTATTACATGCCAGGTCTGGGAAAAAACACTCTACATATACTATTCTCTACTTCTTAGAGAATAGTATATAGCTGTCCACTCGTCTCTACTGTACAGGTAAGGAAACTGGGAATCAGTGTGCCTAAATGACTAGCCCAAGATCTCGCAAGCAAAAGGCAGCAGAGATTCAAGTCCCAGCCTATCCCCACGATGTATGTGTTATGACACACAGCTTTCAGAGTGCTCACGTGGATTTCCAGTTCTGTTCTAATGTTCACGGGCCCTTCTGATCTAAACTGATCTCCCACTGCGCTCTGGGAGGCACCTTAGCCTCAGGAATATCCAGTCTCTGTCCCTCACATTTTCTGTACTAATTCCACCTCCTTTTATTTGCCTAGTATAGTTCTTATCCCAAGAATGCCCTCCATTCTAATTTCTGTTCACCTAAATGTTCTTTATGCTTCAAGTTCAATCCTAAGCATAGACTACCCTCAGATCAGTAGAGTCCACATTGGTATTCTCCTTTCCTGAGATTTACCATATGATCAGTACTCTGTAATTTAATATTTCAGAAGTTAAATGTGAAAACTAGTGTAAGGTGCAAAGATTTGGAAGTGCTTCACAGACTGTCAGGTCAGTTTATTTCTCTCCCTTAGTTCTTGTCTCATCACCACAAAGATTTGGAACAATGGACTAAAGGGTTTTAAACAGACAAGTTACAGCTCAAGCAGACAGATCTTTTATTTAAGCAGACACTCCCTGATGTAAGAGTTGGACATAAGGAAAACTGAGCGCCGAAGAATTGATGCTTTTGAATTGTGGGGCTGGAGAAGACTCTTGAGAGTCCCTTGGACAGGAAGATCAAACCAGTCAATTCTAAATGAAATCAACCCTGAATATTCACTAGAAGGACTAATGCTGAAGCTGAAGTTCCAATACTTGGGCCACCTGATGTGAAGAACTGACTCATTGGAAAAGACCCTGAAGCTGGTAAAGATTGAAGGCAGGAGGAGAAGGGGACAACAGGGGATGAGATGGCTGGATGGCATCACCGACTCAGTGGACATGCGTCTGAGCAAACTCTGGGAGATAGTGAAGGACAGGGAAGCCTCGTGTGCTATAGTTCATGGGGTCACGAAGAGTCAGACAGGATTTAACAACTGAACAACAACAATCCAAGACTGTGGGCTGACCTCAAAGGAGTTGTAACAATCCCTCTGGCTTTCCTTTTTATGCTTTTTGTCTCCTCCTCTTGCTTCTGTCCTTTGCAAAACAGGGCTTGTACCAGCCACCAATCAGGAAAGAGAATGCAAATCGACAGAGGCTCAAGGATGGTTGACAGTTGCAAGTTACATAACAGCAGGTTCTGTTGCACATGTCTTTCCTATAATTTAGCCTGTTATAATCAGATGTATGTAGATATAGAATATTTATGAACTGTTAATAGGCTCCTAGCTGCCTAAGGTTACTTGAGGAAGCCCCTGTAGTTAGTTTGTATCCACTGTGTGCCTAGGGGCATGTGCAGAGTAGGAAAAGTCTCTGTGGCTGTTTGTGGAGCATATCTGTGAGCTCTCCTGGGCGGGTCTCAGGCGGAGTTTAGACATTAGCTTATATCCTTTTAGGCTAGGCCACCCCTCGTTGCTCATGCCTAACTTCCTGCCTAACAAGACCAACAGATCTGTGTATGGATTTCATTTTCAGGCTGTGGGACCTCACAAACACTAAGCTAATTGTCTTATCTGAAGCTGAGTTTCTTCATCTGGAAAGATAATAAGAACCGTCTTTTGCCAGGGTCATTAAAAATTTAATGACACAGAGTTAATGACACAGGAACATGTAAAGCCCTTTCTGAGGCCCAGCACTTGGCAGTCCCTATATAACAGTGAGTTTCCTTTCCTCTTTGAGGTCAGCATGGTGACTCATACTTAAAGAACTGCCACAAGAGATTAACATTAGTGCATGTGTTTTCAGTTGTATAACAGGATGTTGAACTGTTCATTTTAATGTTGCATTTAATGCAAGAGAATATATTCCAAGTATCCAGAACCAATATCGGGACACTAAAATCCCCTCATCCCAAAGGGAGAGAATAGAGAGTGAAAGAAAATTTATGATAAAAATTTCTATGAAGTGAAACCAGGGACTCAGATATTTGTACACCCATGTTCAGAGCAGCAATATTCACAATAGTCTAAAGACAACAGTAACCCAGGTGTCTGTTGACCAATGAACAGGTAAACAAAATGTAGTATACACATATGATGGAATATTATTCTGCCTTTCAAAGGAACTTAGAATTCTAACACATGCCACAACAGAAAGGAACCTCGAAGACATTATGCTAAGTGAAATAAGCCAGTAACAGTGGGGCAAATATTGCATGATTTCAGTCATACGAGGTTCCTGCAATAGCTACATTTATAGAGACAGAAAATAGAATGATGGTCTGGGATTGCTGAGGGTAGGAAAAATGGGCAATCGGTGTTTAATGGATGCAAAGTTTCAGTTTGGGAAGATTTAAAGGTGCCAGAGGTATGTAGTGATGACAGTTGCACAACGATGTGAATATACTTAATGCCCCTGAACTGCACACTTAAAAATGGTTGCAATCGGGACTTGCCTGGTGGTCCAGTAGCTAAGATTCCAATCTCCCAGTGCAGGGGCCCTAGGTTCCATCCCTGGTCGGGGAACTAGAACCCCTGATGCAACTAAAGAGTTCACATGTCACAACTACAGGTCTCGTATGCCACAACTTAAAAAGATCCCACATGCCACAACGGAGGTGGAAGATCCCACGTGTGGCGACAGATTTGGTGCAGCCAAAAACAAACAAAAACCCTTCTTAAAAAAAAAAAAAAAGGTAAATTGTCATATACTTTAACCACAAGAAAAAAAAATTTTGATGAAAATAGAATAATTCAATAAAGAACTTTTTCTGAAGGAAAGCTTTGGAGTGTAATGTGGGCTTCCAGCAGTGGTGGAACCATCGACTGGAGCCTGGCTCTTGCCTGAGGGAACCAAGGCAGCCTGTGGCTACAGAGCAGAGCGCTGACTTTAGAAAGTTCTTTTCCCCATCCAGATGCTGTAATCTCTGATGAAGCCAACAGAAATGTTGCAGTATAGCACCTGGGTCCAGAGAGTGCAAGACCATCACGTAAGAACTTCTCTGTCTTCCTCTCCCTTCCCTCCTTCCTGAGCTAGTCCTGGACAGGTGTGGTTTATAGTCACAAACAGTGCTGAAGGGCAGGAGGATCTGGGTAAGGAGAGGCTGCCCACACCCCAGGGCAGAGAGTTGAGAGCCCTCTGGCCGGTATGGAAGCTAGACCTCTAGGAAGTCTTGCCTTTCAATGAATATCGCAGTGTTAATGTAGTGAATGCTGCTGCTACTGCTAAGTCTCTTCAGTCGTGTCTGACTCTTAGCGACCCATGGACTGCAGCCTACCAGGCTCCTCCATCCATAGGATTTTCCAGGCAAGAGTACTGGAGTGGGTTGCCATTTTCTTCTCCGAATGTAGTGAATGGAGCTTCCTAATTTCTGAATCAGGATTGGGTTTTGTGATAAAGAGATCAAGGTATTGTCCATTCTTAAAAGGAATGAAAATAACCAAAAGGTGGAAAAAAGCCAAATGTTCATCAGAAATTAAATAAAATGTGGATATACAGCAAGTGCAAACATTTTTTATTTTTTAAACTGAAATATGGTTGATGTACAATATTATGTTAATTTCAAGTGTACTACATACATTATGAAATGATGACCACAATAAGTCTAGTGACCACCTATCCCTTACAAAATTATTACAATATTATTGACCATATTTCTTTTGCTACGTATCACATCCATTTGGCTGACTTATTTTATAATTGGCAGTTTGTACCTCTTAATCCTCTTCACCTAAGTCTGCCTTCCTACTCCCTACTCCGCCCCCTGCCCCGGGCAGCAATCATCCTTTTGTTCTCTGTATATATGTTGTTGGTTAGTCCCTAAGTTGTGTCCAAATCTTTGGCAACCAGTGAACTGTGTAGCCTACCAGGCTCCTCTGTCCATGGATTTCTCAGGCAAGACTACTGGAGTGGGTAGCCATTTCCTTCTCCAGGTGATCTTCCTGACCTGGGATAGAACCCACATCTCCTGAGTTGGCAGACAGATCCTTTACCATTGAGCTGCCTGGGAAGTCCTGATATGCATGTATACATATTCTTCTTCCTTCCTTGACTTTTGTCTGTCTGGAAGCTCTAGGAAGGAGAGATTTTCTTTCTTTAATCTATGAGTCTGTTTTCATTTTGCTTTGTCTTTAGATTCCACATACCAGTGAGATCCTATGGTATTTTCTTTCTCTGTCTGACTTATTTCTCTTAGTATTATACCTTCTAGATCCATTTGTTTTATTGTAAATTGCAAGATTTCATTTTTTTATGGCTGAGTAATTTTCCACTGTAAATGTACATCGCATCATCTTTATCCATTCATCTATGGATGGGCACTTAGGTTGCTTCCATATCATGGTTATGGTAAATAATGCTGCAGTGAGCATGGTGTGCATATATCTTTTCAAATTTGTGTTTTTGTTTTCTTCAGATAAATGTCCAGAGATTAAATTATTGGATCATGTGGCAGTTCTATTTTTAATTTTTTGAGGGATGCTCATAATGTCTTCCATAGTGGCTATACCAGTTTACAATCCCACCAACAGTGCACAAAGTTTCCCTTTTCTCCATGTCTTCGCCAACACTTGTTATTGTTGTCTTTTGGATGATAGCCACTCTGGTAGGTGTGGAGTAGTATCTAATTTGTGGTTTTAATTTGCATTTCCCTAATGATTAGTTATATTGAGCATCTTTTCATGTCTGTTGGCCATCTGCATATCTTCTTAGGAAAAATGTCCATCCGGATCTTCTGCCTACTTTTTAAATTGGGTTGTTTGTTTTTCTAATGTTGAGCTGTACAAGTCCTTTATATATTCTGGATAGTGAAAGCGAAAGTCGATCAGTTGTGTCCGACTCTTTGCGACCCCATGGACTATAGAGTCCATGGAAATCTCCAGGCCAGAATACTGGAGTGGGTAGTCTTTCCTTCCTCCAAGGAATTTTCTCTACCCAGGAACTGAACCCAAGTCTCCCGCAATGCAGGCAGTTTCTTTACCAGCTGAGCCACAAGGGAAGCCTAAGATACTGGAATGGGTAGTCTATCCCTTCTCCAGCAGATCTTCCTGACCCAGGAATCAAACCAGAGTCTGCTGCATTGCAGGTCAATTCTTTACCAACTGAGCTGTCAGGGAAGCCCATATTCTGGATATTAACCCCTTATCAGGTATATCATTGCAAATATCTTCTCCCACACAGTAGGTGACCTTTCCATCTTATTGATTGTTTCTTTCTCTGTGCAAAAGAGTCTTAGTTTGATGTACTCCCACTCATTTATGTTTGCGTTTGTTTCTCTTGCCTGAGAAGACAGATCCAAAAATATATTGATAAGATCAATGTCAAAAAGTATAGATTGTTTTGCATGTAGCTGTCCAGTTTTCCCAACACCATTTATTGAGGAAGTTGTCTTTCCCTCTTTGTATATAATTACCTCCTCTGTAACAGATGAATTGACCATATACCCTTGGGCCATTTCTAGGCTCTCTATTCTGTTCTATTGATATATGTGTCTGTTTTTGTGTCAGCCCCATACTGTTTTGATTACTGTGACTTTGTAATATAGTTTGAAAACAAGGAGCATGATACCTCCATCATTGCTCTTCTTTTTTCAAGATTACTTTGGCTATGAGAGGTCCTTCATAGTTCCATATAAATTTTAGAATTATTTGTTCTAGTTTTGTGCAAAATGCCATTGCCATTTTCATAGGGATTGCTCAACGTCATGGACTGCATTGAAGAATGGTTGTTTTAACAATATTACTTGTTCCAATCCATGAGCACACTATAACTTTCCATTTGTTTGTGTCAGCTTTAATTTCTTTCATTAGTGTCTTATATTTTTCCAAATACAGGTCTTTACATCCTTAATTAAATTTATTCCTAAATATTTTATTCTTTTTGATGCAATGGTAAATGGGATTTTTGTCTTAATTTCTCTCTCTTATAGTTCATTGTTAGTGTGTAGAAAGGCAACAGATTTCTGTATATTAATTTTGCATCCTGAAACTTAATGAACTGAAAAGTCCCAGCTGTCTCCCACCTCTTCAAGAGGCTCTCCAAGATCAGAAAGTGGATCTGAACCAGTCCCCTTTTAAATTGTTAACTCTATGCTGGGACTGAGTGTGAGATTATGCATGTCTCCTTTAAAAATGGAGTCTCTGTTTCCTCTGGCCCTCTGGTTGTCTTGAACATAAGTCAAATGTTCTGGGGGCTGATCAATGTAAGACCCCTAGACTGAGGACCCCTTTATGGAGCATGGACTCCTCCCTCCTTGGTAAGGACCTTTATGATTGTGATGTTCCTCCCATTGTCCATCACTAACTTGGGGGTTTGGGGTCTGATCATACTTCATCTCCACTCCTTTTATCAGTCTCTCTGCTTCCTTTTTTATATCTTGCATTGTGGGAAATATTTTCTGCCAGTCTCAAGGTCATTCTTATTGATGGTTGCTTTGTAAGTAGTTATAATTTTGATGTGTTCATGGAAGGTGAGTTCAGGGTCTTCCTACTGTACCATCTTGACCACCCTCTTGAATCCATCAAATAAAACATTATTTAGTCTTAAAAATCAATGAAATTTAGATAAATTTAGATAAATCCTACAAAATACTACATCAATGACAAACCTTGAAGACATTAGGCTAATGAAAATAAGCCAGTCACAGAAGAACAAATATTTTACATTTCCACTTATATGAGGTATCTAGAATAGGCAAATTTAAAAAGACAGAAAGTAGACCAGAGGGCTCGGGGTAGGAAGAATAGGCAGATAGTTTTTAAGACGTACAGAGTTTGAGATTTGGAAGAGAGAAAAGTTCTGAAGGTAGATGGTGATGATAGGTACCAATACTGTGAATAAAGTTAATACCACTGAACTGTACTTTTTTTAAAAAGAATTAAAATGGCAAATTTAATGTTTATGTATATTTTGCCACGATATACAAAATAGAGGGGGGAAAAGGTAGAGAAAAGTTATGGGGCCTGTCCAAATTTCTACCTAGTGCTAAGAGAACTGCCCACTCTGAATAGGCTTACAGGGCCAGTGAGGGACACAGATGAAGCTGTATTTGTCTTTACACCACCTGAGTCCTACTGGTTCAAAGTGTGGGTGACAACAACTGCTAGAAAATCCAACTCAAACTGACTTAAACTAGAAAGCAGATTTATTGGCTTAAGTAACTACTGTATGCAAGTATTTCTCAAACTTTAATGAGCCTCAGAATCATTGACAGGGCTAACTGTTAAAACACAAACTGTTGTACCCCTCCCTGGAGTTTCTGGCTCAGTAGGTCTGCAACGCAGGCTGAGAAGTTGCATTTCTAACCCATTGCCAGGTGATGCTGAGGCTACATCTGTACTCACCGACGTGGGGCTCATATGTCCTCTGTGTCACTGGGGCTCCGACTCAGACTCGGAAGTTGCTTTTGTCCGACTTCCATCTTTCAGCTTATCTACAGGCTGGTTTTGCCCACAAGAGTTAAAACGGCTGCCCCAGTTCCAGGTCTCAAGTTCATGTACAACGTGATCCAAAGCAAGGGAAATACCATTTGTCCCAGCATTCCAGGCACAAGCCTAATTGGGTCTCTTCAGATCTGATGCCTTTGCAACGAGTTACTCTGCTCAGGGTATAGAATAGTGGGTTGGCTTCTACTTGATGCTGGGCTGAGAAGAAGTATGAATGGGGGAATAGCTGATGCGGAAATAGTCAACATACATCCACAATCCCAGGAGAAGTGAAGCTCAAGGTGGGCAGAAGTTAGACCACATGTGTCCTGATAAGGCGTTCAGAACAGAACTTGGAATTAATCGGCTGCTGCTGCTGCTGCTAAGTCGCTTCAGTCGTGTCCGACTCTGTGTGACCCCACAGACAGCAGCCCACCAGGCTCCCCCGTCCCTGGGATTCTCCAGGCAAGAACACTGGAGTGGGTTGCCATTTCCTTCTCTAATGCATGAAAGTGAAAAGTGAAAGTGAAGTCGCTCAGTCATGTCCGACTCCCAGTGATCCCATAGACTGCAGCCTACCAGGCCCCTCCATCCATGGGATTTTCCAGGCAAGAGTACTGGAGTGGGCTTCCCTGGTGGCTCAGAGGGTAAAACCTCTGCCTACAGTGTGGGAGACTGGAGTTCGATCCCTGGGTCGGAAGATCTCCTGGAGAAGGGAATGGCAACCCACTCGGGTATTCTTGCCCGCCCCACCCCCTCAAAAAAAAGGGGCTCAAAGAAATCGGCAGCTACTGAATCATCTAATCAGAGGACTGATAGAATCAATTTCAGGAAGTTCACCCCAGCAGAAGTTTAGAACACGGACTAGGGAGAAGCAGCCTGGAAGGTAGAGAAGCAGTTCACGATCCTTCCAGCTAGCTCCGACTTGCACCTGTCCTTCAGAGCATTAGACTGGGTGTTTAATGGTGTTCCCCACCACGGTGTTCCCCCAGGTATTCCCCACCTCCACTACTACTCTGCTTTTTCTTTCATTTTTTTGTGTACATCTCATCTTCTAACATGCCACACACTTTACTTGTTATGGTTATTGTTTTTTTTTTTTTTTAATTTATTTATTTGGCTGTGTTGGTTCTTAGTTTCGGAATACAGGCTCTTCACTGCATCACGTGGGATCATTTGTTGTGGCACACAGACTCTCTGGCTGTGACGTGTGGGTTCAGTAGTTGCAGTACAAGGCATATGGGATCTTATTAGTAATTCCGAACTGATGCTTTTGAACTGTGGTGTTGGAGAAGACTCTTGAGAGTCCCTTGGACTGCAAGGAGATCCAAACAGTCCCTCCTAAAGGAAATCAGTCCTGAATATTCATTGGAAGGACTGATGCTGAAGCTGAAGCTACAATACTTTGGCCACCTGATGTGAAGAACTGACTCCTTGGAAAAGACCTGATGCTGGGAAAGAATGAAGGCAGGAGGAGAAGGGGACAACAGAGGATGTGATGGTTGGATGGCATCACTGACTCAATGGACATGAGTTTGTGTAAACTCCGGGAGTTGGTGATGGACAGGAAGGCCTGGCATGCTGCAGTCCATGGGGTTGCAAAGAGTCGGACATGACTGAGTGACTGAACTGAACTGAACAGACCAGAGATTGAACCAATGTCCCCTTCACTGCAAAGCGGATTCTTACCCCCCTGGGCCACATGGCCCACCACCCATGTTTATTATTTCTTATTTATCTGCCCTACTAGAATATTAACTCCTTAGAGAGAAAGGGACTTTGTGTGTTGGGTTTCATGCTTTCTTCCAGTGCGTGGCATATAAGAGAGGCTCAAGGAAATGAACTTCATAGGAGAACTCACCCCTTTGCAAAGCCTGGTCCTTTCGCCTGGGTTCTCTGCTCCCACCCCACCTCTCAGACTTTGCAGATTTAACCAAGGCTTCCCATTCCTGACATTCTTCCCTGACTCTCGACCGTGAGTGACCACTATCTGCTCCCTGTGTTCCCCTGGCATCCTCTTGTCGCAGTGCTTTGTAATTGCTGCATCCTCTCCTGCCTTTCCCATAAACTCCCATCTCCTAGTGGGCAGGACAATGTTCTCCATATGACACAATGCTTGATGTGTTAGAGCATCCATATAAAGTGGTTGAGTTAGTGAGCTGATGAACAGTTACAGAAATGAGCAAATATTGCTCAATTAATACTTGTTACATGAAAAAACAGGCTTTCCAGGTGGCGCTAGAGGTAAAGAACCTGTTTGCCGATGCAGAAGACATAAGAGGTGCAGGTTTGATCCCTGGGTTTGGAAGATCCCCTGGAGGAGGGCATGGCAACCCACTCCAGTATTCTTGCCTGGAGAATCCCATGGACAGAGTAGTCTGGTGGGCTACAGTCCATAGAGTCGCAAAGAGTCGGACATGACTGAAGTGACTTAGCACACACAAATGAAAAAACAGAAAGCAAAACACAAACGTCTCTGAGAGTTGGTTTCCTATGTAGCCATCCGAATACTCTGTAACAGCAAACAGGAAAGATGGCTCAGCTTTACTGAGTTTACCTGGCTTATGTCTTGTGCTCACAGCCACTTGCTCTCTTGACTCATTAATGGCAAAACGTTTCTCTTGAACTGTCATTTGAGAGTCTCTGACATAAGATCTGAGCTCTTCTTAGCAGCCAAGATGCATTTGATGAAGGATGAAATGAATCAGTTCTCTCTGTGGCTGCAGGACAGTAGCTTCCATGGAGCCAGCTGACACCAGGCCCATGTCTGCAAGGACAAGCCTGCTAAGCGGTCTCAGCGGGGCTGCCCAGGCTGGAGCCACCCGCAGCACGAAGACCATGCACAGTACTTTGTTTCCTCACCCAGCTGTATTTTCCACAAATCCCTAGGGTTTTCTTTCTTTCTTCAGACTGTACCTAGAAAGCCCATCTGGCAAGGCCAAGGGCCCTGGGTCTGTCTTCCTCTCAGGAAATTTTTTTTTTCTCATGAAATTACAGATATTTTACAGCTGGAAGGAATTTTCAATACCAGGTCAACCATAATTTGTCACACGTAATAAATAAAAAACATTGAATTGGAGGCTTTAAGATGGCAACACAGCATATTATCAGTGTTTCTGATTACCAAGAAACTCTCTGGTTTGTGGCCTGAATTTTATCCCAGAGTTCTAAGAGTAGAAATTCAGATGGATCATAAAAAGAAGACTGATCCTGGATAGGGGAAACCGTTCTTTCCAGACACCAAAGCAGTAGGTGCGTTCAAAATCCTGCTCAAACACATGCTACCCCAAGAAGCCTTCCCTAATCATTCTAGCCCACAAGGACCTTCCTGTCCCCGAAGTGTTCAGTTAGAACCAATTTAAAATGTCGTAATGTCTGGCATTTCAGCATTCTCTGCTTCACAGGCATGCCTTCTCCTCTGTCTCCTGAGTCAAAGTCTGAGCTTTCTGAGAACAGAAATCATATAAATATTTATTATAATTCTCACAGTGTACAACACAGCTTCTGACACAGGATAACTGCTCAATAAATACATGTGGATTGATCATCACTGGGGGAATAAAACCCCATGGAATGCCATGACCTGTCTGTGATGAGGCAGCCCCTACTCTCTTTGCACATGGACAACATTTTAATAAATGATAGTGCAATCAGTACTGAACTTGATCTGTATTCAATATCACAAATGATCTGAGACCTCTGAACAACTTCCTCTACTGTTTTCTTTGGATTCTGTTTTATCCCTAAAGAGTCAGACAAGATTTTTTACTTTATTAAAGATAATTACATTTTACTCTTTAAATGAGCAAACCTTTGTTGAATGCCTTCAATTTGCAAAAAACATGGTTTCAGGTAATTTGGGGATACAATGAGAAATACCAACTAACCTCTGCCCTCAAAGAATTTAGTCTATCAGAAGAGACATATGCATACATAAATCAACACAATAAAAGGCAGACTAAGATAAACTGCTTGAAAGAAGTTGAAGCAAAACACACTGGAAACAGAAGAATCATGAGAATATAGAATTCAGGATTTAAAGGTCTTTAAAAGTTATCTATTCTGACTCGTCAAAGGCTTCTCAAATCCCTCTACGATATAATCAAATAGCCATCTATTTACCCCAAGTGTGAACAGCTCCAGGGATAGATCTCATTACCTCCCAGACTCATAGATCTTTTTTGTGTGTGTTTTGCTGGGTTTTTGTTGCTGCTCAAAGGGGCTCCCCTCTAATCGTGGTGCACGGGCGTCTCACCGCGGTGGCTTCTCTTGTTGTGGCATTTGGGCTCCAGGCCGCATGGGCTTCAGTAGTTGTGGTGTGTGGGTTAAAGAGTTGCAGCTCCCTGACTCTAGAGCACAGGCTCAATAGTTGCGGTGCATGGGCTCAGCTGCTCCATGGCACGTGGGGTCCTTCCAGATCAGGGATCGAACCCAAGTCTCCTGTATTGGCAGGCAGCTTCTTTACCACTGCGTCACCAGGGAAACCCCAAGACTCATAGTTTTAAGCCTAATAATTTTTTTCTCCTATCAGTGGATACATGTAAGATCAAGTGTCTGACCGTTGGGGTGATTACTGGGGTGCAATCCACTGGGGTGCAAAGTCCTATTCTATATAGCATGGGGCACACCTATCAATGGGTTTCCCAGGTGGCTCAGTGGTAAAAGGATTTGCCTACCAATGCAGGAGATGTAGAAGACATGTGTTTGATTCCTGGATTGGGAAGATCCCTTGGAGAAGGAATGGCAACCCACTGCAGTATTTTTGCCTGGAGAATCCCATGGACAGAGGAGCCCAGCAGGCTACAGTCCATAAGGTCGCAAAAAGACAGACATGACTGATGTGACTTAGCATGCACACACGGATGTGAGAAAAAAATTTAATATCTAAAATGTCTAACTACTATTGGAGTCAGAGACCTATCAGATAGAGGAGTCATTAGGAAATCAACGGGCCACTCAGGATCTCACAAGGTGGAATCATCACTGTTGAGGATCTTCCCCTTACATGTTCACGTCCAGCAACTTGGTTTCTTCTGTTATTTCATGGTGAAGCGGGCCTGGGCATTGTGAATGACATTAACAAAACTTAGAAAGGAATGGTGTATCAATAAGAACACCAAGTACAAGGGTAAAATACAAATCAAAAAAGAAAAAAATAATTCCGTCACACAAAAAGCGAGACCCGCCACCCCTCTCCCTTTTGTTTCAGCACTTACTTTAGAAAACTTATAAATTCTTTTTCTGCCTCTCTGAGATGAGTGTAAATTTTTTTTCTTTAAGCTGAATAAGCCTCTTGCCAGCTTTAATACCCAGGAATACTTTCTCAGGAACCTGGGAGTCATTTCTGAAATGTATTCATCTAGGAGGACAAGGCAGCCAGTTTCTGTAGGAGGGTAAGAGCCTAATTTTAGCGGGCCACCTGACTCCAACTTGCAAACCTACCTCCTGTCACAAGGATGTGAGAAGTTTTATAAGTCCTGAGGATGTAACGTAGAGCATGGTGACTGCAGCTAGCAGTACTGTGCTGTATATTTGGAAGCTGCTGAAAGACTAGATCTTAAAAGTTCTTATCACAAGAAAACAAATTTGTTACTGTGTGGTCACAGATGTTAACTAAACTTACTGCAGTAATCACTTTACAACGTATACATATGTCATTTTGCCATAAACTGACAATATTATATGTCAGTTATATCTCAATAAAACTGGGAGGAAAAGGAGATAAGACATTTATTTCTTCTTTTGATAAAACCAATAGCTAACATAGACAGTCACTGCAGTTACTAGCTAGCAATTATTATGTGTGACAAATAGCATGCAAATAATGAGCTGCATCTGCTTAACTATATAGGGTGAGATGTCTCTGCAATCTCTTAGCAGATTGCCTGTGATACACATCACATCCTGATTGAATGCTTAGTGATAAAAATGTTTCCATTCTCCTTTACTCTTGTGGACAGGTTTTTTTTTTAATTGGAGGATAATTGCTTTATAGTATTGTGATGGTCTCTGCCATACATCAGTGAGAATCAGTCATAATTATATATATATATAATTATGTATATATATTACATATAATATATATGTATATAATATATAATACATATAATTATAGTTATATATATATATTTCCTCCCTCTTAAGCCTCCCTCCCCTGCGTATCCCACCCCTCTAGATGGCCACAGAGCACCAGGCTGGTCTCCCTGTGTTACAGAGCAGCTTCCTGCTAGTTATCTTTTTCACATATGATATTGTATATATGTCAATGCTACCTTCTCAGCTTGTCCTGGCTTCTCCTTCCCCCTCTATGTCCACAAGTGTGTTTTCTGTGTCTCCTTTTCTTCTCTGTAAATAGGTTCATCAGTACTATTTTTCTAGATATCATATATATGTTAACATATATATATTTGTTTTCCTTTTTCTGACTTCACTCCATATAACAGGCTCTAGGTTCATCCACCTCACTACAATTGACTCAAATCCATTCCTTTTAATGGCTGAGTAATATTCCATTCTATTCTCATCAGGTGGCCCAAGTATTGGAGTGCAGGGGGAGAGGGAGAGAAGAGACAACAGCTGACTCGCTGGAAGACCCTGATGCTGGGAAAGATTGAAGGTGGGAGGAGAAGGAGACAACAGAGGATGAGATGGTTGGATGGCATCACCGACTCAATGGACATGAGTTTGAGTAAATTCTGGAGTTAGTGAGGGACGGGGAGGCCTGGTGTGCTGCAGTACGTGGGGTAGCAAAGAGTTGGACACGATTTGGCTACTGAAAAACAACAAAAATATTCTGTTCTATATATGCACCACAGCTTCTTCATCCATGTGGACAGGTTTTGTGGGTTGACAGGGAGTTTTGGTTTCTGTCCCCAGCATGAGTCACTCACGGGCAATGAGAAGAACTCCAAGTGCCTGCTTCCTGTATTCTCTCTGCATAGGAGAACCTTCAGGGAAGCCAGATGTTCTCCAAAAGATCCCTTGGTGAGTATTCTGGTTTGAGTTGTGTATCCTGCAAAAGATACACAATACAAATGTGTATCACGTACACAATACAAGTGTCCTAACCCCTATAAATAAGGGAAACAGGGTCTGTACAGGGGTAATCAAGTTAAAATGAGGTATCGAGGTGTGCCCTAATACAATGTGACTGGCATCCTTATGAAAAGGGGAAGTTTGAACAGAGACAGGTACGCCTAGAGGGAAGATGACGTGAAGAGGACTGTTGTCTATAACACAAGAGAGATGCCTGGAACAGATCCCTCCTCCATAGCCCTTAGAAGAAAGGAACCAACTCTGTGAATGTGAAGTCGCTCGGTCGTGTCTGACTCTTTGCGACCCTACAGTCACAGGCTCCTCCATCCATGGGGTTTTCCAGAAAAGAGTACTGGAGTGGGTTGCCATTTCCTTCTCCAGGGGATCTTCCCAACCCAGGGATTGAACCCGGGTCTCCCGCATTACAGACAGACTCTTTACCGTCTGAGCCACCCTGTAGCCACCTTGATTTTGCAGTTTCTAGTCTGTTCAGAACTGTGAGACGATGCATTTCTGTTGTTCAGGCCATTTGGTTTGCGCTGCTTTGTTATGATCCTAGCTAACTAACACAGTGGGTGTGGAGTCAGAGCAAGGAAAGATTATTGCAAGAGTTAAATGTAAAATGCAGTTGGGTATATAGTCTGAGGTCCTCATTTTCATGACAGGAATCCTCCTAGCCTGAGAAAAAGACAGGTCAGGTCACTGTCCACCACATGGCCTCCATCCTCACCCCCAAAGTACTGAGACACTGTGACTCATCTGTGGTTTATGGGATCCTTTTTCTAGCTCCAGCAGACCACTCCCAGGTCATTTGCTCATTTATATACAGGTGTGAATTTGTTACAAGTCCGGTGCAGAGCCGTAACTGCCAATATATAACGATACCTTGATAAAGAGTTCAGATCTGTGTTTAGAGATGGCAAGAAACTGTACTCTGAGGTCCGTGTCCCCAGACAGAATAACTTTGCTTGATCGTCTGCAAATAAATTTAAAATTCATAAAAATACATAACACCCTTGAACGCTTTTGGAGAATATACTTTTAAATGTAGTTACCTGTCTTGAAAATGAAATGGAATCATGCTTTCCTGGTACCTGCAACATGCAAGGGTCAGGCCAGTTCTCCTATCCTCCCAAATTGTGGCTTTGTGATGGAAACAGCCCTACAGGGGCCTACCTTAGTCAACTCCAGCTGCCACAACAAAAGACCACAGATGGCTGGTTTAGCTTAAGCACAAAGGGAGTTTTCACAGTTCCGGAGGCTGGAAGTCTGAGATGAGGGTGACGGCAGGATGGACGTCTGATAAGAGCTCTCTTCCTGAACCGGGGAAGGTGGCCTTCTCGTTGTGAGAGCGTGGGTAAAGAGTGAGGGTGCCTCTGCTCAGAAGGGCAGTCACGCCGTCACGAGGCTCTATTCTCATAATCGCATCACCTCCTAAGGGCGCATCTGCGTCTTTGCCCCATTGACCGCGGGAGCGTCCACATATGAGCTGAGGGGTGCAAGGATGCCGCTGAGACCATCGCCACGCCTCTGAGCAAAGAATGAGCCTCCTCTTCCGTCTGGGCAGATGCAGTCCACCCCTGAGCGTGGCCTTGTGGGCCACGTGGGGGCTAGGTTCGGCTCCCCTTTGTCCCCCCAGCCCCCACCTCTGGGATGCATTTGGGCAGTGTGCAAATTATACCTAGACTGAAAGCCGCTAGCCTCTGTAAAAAGAGGTCAATCCACCATAGTGATCAGTCCCGCTTTCAGTAACAGAATTATGGGAAAGAGAGGGGTCTCAAGGTACGTCAACTTTTCCTTGAAGGTTTTTTTTTTTTCACATTGGTCAGGCTGTTTCGTAAGCCGGGTCTCCGTGAGGTACGCTATAGGTCCCAAGGCCATTTGAGGAGATTCCCCAGGCCTGGCCTTCCCCGCTTACGTTCACAGGTTCCTGTTCTCCGTCTTCCTGTCTAGGATTTTGTCTCTCTTCAACTCCCAGCTCTTAGGGTGTGAGCTTTTGACTCGCATGCACTTCCTCAGTGGGGCCTGAAGGTTTCTCTGGGATACTCCGACCTGACGCGTCCCTCAGGGCGGGAACTTTCCAGTCCCAGCCCCGGTTTCCACAGTCCACATCCGGTTCCGGGTCAGTCAGTCCGTCGGAGGTCCACGGCCCAGCCTCTGCGGCCTTCTCTTCTCTTCTCTTCCCTCCAGAGTGGGAGGCGATGCCGATCGTCTCCAGGAGTGGAGTGGGGTGGGGTGGGACACTTGGGAACTCGGGCTGGTAGCCCCGCAGGGGGAGGTGCGTCTGCCCTGTGCAGGTTGTCCAACCCTGAAATTCAAACACTACGTGTGAGCAGTCCTTCTGTTTTTAAAACTCTGTTAGCTCTAGCGCAATCACTATTGTGTTTTTCTGTATTTTTTACATCAAATAGTTCGATACCTGATCACTGCCTAAAAGTCTTAAAACAGTGATATATTTTGAAAAGTGAGGGGGAGAGGGATAAGTTAAAAGTTTGGGATTAACATAAAAAAAGAAAAAATTGAAAGTCCTTTCACGTATTGTTTTTAATTTAATTTAATTTTTTATTTAATTATTTAATTGTCATAAAGTCTTTGGGAAGAAGGTATTATTGTTCCCTATAGGAGAAACATATGCTGCAGAAGGGGATTTATAACTCCCACCCAACTTGAGGTTGCTGCCTTATTGAGGCCCCAGAGTTTTGACCTAAGATTCTGACTTAGTGCCCCTAAAAACAGCAACAAAATCACTGGTAGAGTAACTTCAAGTGTTTTGTTTCAGGGGAACGTGTATCAAGCTCTACCTTTTGAATAACAAAACTGATCTTTATGAAGGATGTCTTTCAGATTAATCAGGAAAATGCAGTGTCCAAAACTATTTCAGGTAGTTCTTCCTTTTTGCTTATTTAAAATTTTTTCTAATATTGAGATGTGGTCGACATAATATTATATTAGTTTCAGGTATACACCGTAAAGATTTGATATTTGTTATGTATTGCAAAATGATCACTGCTGTCGACAGAAAGAAAACTTGCACAACGTGAAACCTGTGAGTTAAATTTTATTTGGGTATCTTACTAAGGACTATAGCCCAGGAGACAACCTCTTAGAAAGCTCTGAGGAACTGCTTCAGAGCAGCAATGGAGAAGCCAGGATATATAGGAAATTTTTTTGCTGGGAGAAGCATGTAGTCAAGCTTCAAAAGTACTGCTAATCATTAAGAAGAGGCATCTCAAGTTAATAATTTTACTGATTTTCTTTGTGTAAGAAGATGTAAAACTCTATGGTCATTTGAAAATTTTCCTTAGATAAGCATCTTAACTATCTATGGGCAAGTATGATTATGGCTCATTTGGGGCTGCTCCTCACAACTTGCATGCTCTTTGTTCCTCCAACCAGGGATCAAACCTGTGCCCCCAGCAGTGGAAGTGGGGAGTCCTAACCACTGGACCATCAGGAAATTCTCAGGGAAAGTATATCCAAAAAACAGAATGTTTCCTGTTTTTCTCCATCCTGACTTCCCTTAAGGGCACACTGTCAGTGGGCAACTGCAGTGACTAATGGCTTTATCCTTGCAGAATTGGAATGGCAGGCAACATTTTTTTCTTAACAGTACAATAACTCCAGTTAACGTCTATCAAGATACATAGTTACAAACATTTTTCCTCACGATGAGAATTTTCAGTGTCCTCCCTGATACTTTCAAATATGCAATACAATATTACACACAATAATACAGTATTCATTTAGTCACCATGCCGTATACTACATCTGCAAGGCTCAACCTTTTGAAAGCTGGAAATCTGTATCTTTGACCACCTTCACCCATTTCACCCACTCCCTGCTTCTTAGGTGGTCTTTCTCAATTGTTATCATTTACTAAACACCAAGTCTATTCTAGAGGACTAGAGTACATTTTTTCAAATAAAATGCATTATTTTAATGGATTAGCTCCATAAATAATACCAGGTATACTATGTTTACCTTTGGACTCTTCTACATGTGTGAAAAGTAAACTTCTGTCTTCCTTAAGCCTCATTATTTGGGGATTTTTTTTTTTTTTTATATTGTTCTGTTTTGCACGCTCAAACTTATTCCTGATTAAAACTTCTTAGGAATCCATATGAATTGTGTTCCTGCTGAGGAATGTAAATCTTTGTGCACAAATTCTTCTTAAAATATTTATTTTAAGAAAATGAATGATGATTGTCTGACTTACAAAGTAGTGGGTGGTTTATCCTAATAGATTTTCTGGAATTGTATGGATCCCTTCACGATTGTTCAGTACTGACTCTGAGAGGGTCTCTGTACTGCATGAGAGGAAGTAGGCAGAGAAGAGAAACCCCCTGCTTTTGGTCTAGCTCTGGAAGCAAAGGTGTAAAAATCAAACTGTGAAATATAGCAAATATTATAATAGAGATGTAAATGTGTTACAAGGACAGTTAAAAGAACAATTCATTCTGCATGGAAGAATCCAGACAGCTTCATGGAAGTAGCATCATTTCTCCTGCATCCGGAAGGATTAACTAGTGTTTCATGGGGACTAAGCAGTCACAAAGTAAGAAAGAGCCCAGCAACAGTCCTGTGTGGCTGGAACATGTGGAAACCAGAGAGGATGACAAGATATGTCTGGAAAGGGCCCAGGAGCCGGATCCTGACGCCTCCTTAAGGAAACAGTCCTGTGTGGCTGGGGTATGATGGGTGATTTTCTGTGTCAACTTGACTAGGCCATGAGGTGCCGAGATATTTGGTTAAATAGTATTTCTGAGGGTGCCTGTAATGGTGTTTCTGGATGAGATGAACTTTGGAATTGGTAAACTGAGGAACACAGATGGCCTTCTCTGTGGTGGGTGGGCCTCATCCAAACTAGTGAAGGCCTGAAGAGAAGAAAAGGCTGAGGAAGAGAGAATTCTCTCTCTGCCTGTCTACAAGCTGGGACATTGGTCTTCTCTTGCCTTTAAACTGGGACTTACATCACTGGCTGTCCTAGTTCTCAGGCCTTGAGACTCAACATAATCGTGTGGCCCAGTTTCTTACAACAAGTCTCATTATGCACATGTGCACACACACACACACATGCACACACAGGTACCTACCCCATTGGGCCTATTTCTCTGGAGCATCCTGACTAACCCTGGGGTAGCCCTGTCACCCTGTCCTTGTCATTGGCTTCTCTCCTTCCCAGTGACTTGGTATTTCTAGCCAGGTTGTCTTTCTAACATGTACCAAAGCAGGCCTGGCCCTCTCTTGATATTCTCTAGCTCCTAACTACTTAGAGTTCCTAACACCTCAGTTCAGTCGCTCAGTTGTTTCCAACTCTTTGCGACCCCATGAACAGCAGCATGCCAGGCCTCCCTGTGCATCACCAACTCCCGGAGTCCACCCAAACCCATGTCCATTGTGTCAGTGATGCCATCCAGCTATCTCATCCTCTCTTGTCCCCTTCTCCTCCTGCCCTCAATCTTTCCCAGCATCAGGGTCTTTTCAAATGAGTCAGCTCTTCATATCAGGTGGCCAAAGTATTGGAGTTTCGGCTTCAACATCAGTCCTTCCAATGAACACCCAGGATGATTTCCTTTAGGATGGACTGGTTGGATCTCCTTGCAATTCAAGGGGCTCTCAAAAGTCTTCTTCAACACCACAGTTCAAAAGCATCAATTCTTTGGTGCTCAACTTTCTTTATGATCCAACTCTCACATCCATACACGGCTACTGGAAAAACCATAGCTTTGACTAGATGGACCTTTGTTGGCAAAGCAATATCTCTGCTTTTTAATATACTGTCTAGGTTGGTCATAACTTTCCTGCCAAGGAGCAAGCATCTTTTAATTTCATGGCTGCAGTCACCATCTACAGTGATTTTGGAGCCCCCCAAAATAAAGTCAGCCATTGTTTCCACTGTTTCCCCACCTATTTGCTATGAAGTGATGGGACCATATGCCAAGATCTTAGTTTTCTGAATGTTGAGCTTTAAGCCAATTTTTTCACTCTCCTCTTTCACTTTGATCAAGAGGCTCTTTGATCAAAGTTCTTCGCTTTTTGCCATAAGGGTAGTGTCATCTGTATATCTGAGGTTATTGATATTTCTCCCGGCAATCTTGATTCCAGCTTGTGCTTCATCCAGTCCAGCATTTCACATGAAATACTCTGCATATAAGTTTTTTTTTCCTTTTTAAAAAAAATATAAATTTTAATTGGAGGCTAATTACTTTACAATATTGTAGTGGTTTTGCCATACATTGACATGGATCCGCCACGGGTGTACATGTGTTCCCCATCCTGAACCCTCCTCCCAGCTCCCTCCCCATCCCATCCCTCAGGGTCATCCCAGTGCACCAGCCCTGAGCACCCTGTCTCATGCACCGAACCCGGACTGGTGATCCTTTTCACATATGATAACATACATGTTTCAATGCCATTCTCCCAAATCATCCCACCCTTGCCCTCTCCCACAGAATCCAAAAGATTGTTCTATACATCTGTTTCTCTTTTGCTGTCTTGCATGTGGGGTTATTGTTATCACCTTTCTAAATTCCATATATATGTGTTAGTATACTGTATTGGTGTTTTTCTTTCTGGCTTACTTCACTCTGTATAATAGGCTCCAGTTTCATCCACCTCATTAGAACTGATTCAAATGTATTCTTTTTAACGGCTGAGTAATATTCCATGGTGTATATGTACCACTGCTTCCTTATCCATTCATCTGCTGATGGACATCTAGGTTGCGTCCATGTCCTGGCTATTATAAACAGTGCTGCGATGAACATTGGGGTGCATGTGTCTGTTTCAGATCTGGTTTCCTCGGTGTGTATGCCCAGCAGTGGGATTGCTGGGTCATATGGCAACTGGTCTATTTCCAGTTTTTTAAGGAATCTGCACACTGTTCTCCATAGTGGTGTCAGGGAATGTTTGATGGGAGGATTCCTACGTGCTGTCTCCCATGAGTCCTTTGTCCCTCTTCACGCAGAACAGCACGCTGCTCCCAGGGACTGAGGTCACTGTGTGAGGCAGGCTTGGGTCTCCTTTAGTCAACATTCTCTTTAGGACAACACTGCTTAGCCTTGCTCCCCTTTCTTGAGATGTGGATTGTCTCCTGACCTTGTGACTAACATTACCTCTTGTTCCCTTGGTAATGGTTGCTGTACGTTTGGTTTTCTGATCTCTATCATTCCCGAAAGAAGTTTCTCGTACCACAGCCTATATATACTCAAAGAAAAATCATTAAAACACCTTTGCTCCATCAGAGCTTAGGTCCCTGGGTCTTTTTTGTCTCTCTCTCTCTCTTTCTCTCTCTCTCTCTTTTTCTGGCTGACTCTCTGGAGCGTGGAGACCCGTCGTGCTCACTTTTCTGCCTGGGCTTGTAAGACCCCCTCAAGAAGGTGCCTGGTGCCTTCGTGAGCGATGCAAGTCCTGTGTCGAGGACTTTATTGGTCCTCTGCGTAAACCAAGGGATATCAGCCTCTTTCTCTCTTTCTCTTTCTTATCGTCGACTCTGTACCAGAAGGTTCCCTCCGGTCCATTAAAGGACCCCAACAAATGGCGCCTGAACAGGGACACTGGTATATGCGGCATATCGGGCGGAGTGACTCAGGGACCTATTGAGGTCGGTAAGTACTAAGGCATGGGTTAAATGGCTGGCCAGCCCCATTATTTTTCTACTTTATTTCACCATTTGTTTAAATTTCAGGGACTTCTGGCTTCACGGCAATGAGTAGAGGCGTGCCTTCAAACAGTAGTTGGACATAATCCTTAGTTTCCTGATAAATGCAGTTTTTTTTTTTTTTGAATGCCACTGCTTTTTATTTATTTTTTTAAATTTTTTCCCTCTTATTTATTTATTTATTTTATTAGGCTAATTTATTAGGCTAATTACTTCACAACATTTCAGTGGGTTTTGTCACACATTGATATGAATCAGTCATATAGTTACATGTATTCCCCATCCTGATCCCCCCTCCCACCTCCCTCTCCACCCGACTCCTCTGGGTCCTCCCAGTGCACCAGGCCCGAGCACTTGTCTCATGCATCCCACCTGGGCTGGTGGTCTGTTTCACCATAGATAATATACATGCTGTTCTTTCGAAACATCCCACCCTCACCTTCTCCCACAGAGTTCAAAAGTCTGTTCTGTACTTCTGTGTCTCTTTTTTCATTTTTGCATATAGGGTTATTGGATAAATGCAGTTTTGATTTAGAAATTTGGCTCCAGGTCAAAGAAAATGTTAAATGAGCAGCCAAACAAGGAAAAAATATTCCAATTGATCTCTAGCCCCTATGGGCTCTTATTAAAGCTGTAATTCTGCCATTTCAAGGTACATTCTAGCCCTTCCAATATTCAGCAACAGACAGAACATTTATTACATAAATATAAATTAAATGATTAAGCTTTACAAAAGGCCCAATTAAAACAATACAAAATATCTCAAAATTTTCTTACTAGCCCTGCCCCGGCTGCTCCAAATGCTTCTCCTCTGCCAACAGTCGCAACTCCAAAAGTCTCTCATTTGTTGGAACCTAATGAAAAGTTATGCTAATTTTTAAACTAGATTAGAAGCTGCTATTTCCTGTACTGTAATCGGAGAAGAAACCAAAAAACAGCTAGAGAAATTACTTGCTCATGAGAATACAAATCAAAAATGTCAAAGAGCTATAGCTGCAATTTGTGAGACTAGGATTATTATTGATTATTTGAAAGCTTGTCGCAATCTAGGATCAGAAACTCAAAAGATGCGAATGCTGGTTGAGGCAATGACTGCTACCTTTAGAAAGGGAAATGAAAGATGCTTTAATTGTGGAGATAAAAATCATTTAAAAAGGGACTGCCCTAAGAAGGCTAATAAAATACCAAAAGTTTGCCCTCGCTGCCGTAGAGGAATGCATTGGGCCAAAAGTTGTAAATTTAAATTTGATATTGATGGAAAACCTATTCCAGGAAACTCCAAACAGGGGACCCCCCCAGGTCCCCTACAACAAAAACCAGGGGCAAATTCTATCTTTTCCCTCAAACCCTCAACATCCGGCAGTGCTGCCATCGATATACCAGCCCTAAATGATTTTTTCCTTTACCCTCAAGCAGTCCCTACTAGAGTGCCTACCGGACTTTTTGGACCCCTGCCCCCACAAACTTTTGGTCTTTTGCTTGGCGGATCTAGTCTGACTTCTAAAGGAATTACTGTTCACCCTGGAGTAATTGATTCAGATTATAAAGGAGAGATTCAAATTCTGATGTCATCTCAGATTCTATGGCAATTCAAAAAGGGGGACAAAATTGCTCAATTACTTCTTTTACCTTACATTTCTATTAATTCCTCTAATAATGTATGGACAGGTGGGTTTGGCAGTACAGATCAAAAACAATCTTTGTAGACATCATTAGTATCTGAGTATGCCCGACCAAATATAAATATCAAAATTAATGGTAAAAGATTTTCTGGTCTCCTCGACACTGGATCTGATATTACTATTATTTCCAAACATTTATGGCCCAAATCCTGGCCTGTACAAAAGGTCTCTTGCCAAATTGCAGGAATTTCTCAAACTAAAGTACAAGAAGTTTATCAAAGTGTTCAAATATACTCATCAGAAGGCCAACCTGCAACATTAAAACCTTATGTGATAAATGTACCCTTTAATCTAATAGGAAGGGACTTGCTTATGCAATGGCAAACTCAGATATACATTCCACATTTTTCCTAGGGATCACTGCTCATTTAACAAACAAAACAATTATTAAAATAACTGAGAAAAATTATGAGCCTATTTGGACAAAGCAATGGCCCCTTAGGAAAGAAAAATTACAAGCTACTAAAGAACTTATAAACACACAATTAAAATCGAAACATATTGAGGACTCTTGCTCTTTTTGGAACTCTCCTATTTTTGTTATAAAAAGGAAACATAACAAATGGTGTCTCTTAACAGAGTTTAGAAAAGTTAATTCTTTTATGAAACCTATGGGTGCACTGCAACCAGAGATCCCATCACCTATTACTATTCCTCAAAATTGGCACATTATTATTACTGATTCACAAGATTGCTTTTTAAATATAACTTTACACCCTTTAGACCGGGAGAGATTCACTTTCTCTCTCACTTATCCTAATCATATTGGGCCTCATAAAAGATTTCAATAGACTATGTTACCTCAAGGTATGTTTAAAAGTCCTGCTACTGCTGCTGCTAAGTCATTTGGTTGTGTCCTACTCTATGCGACCCCATAGATGTCAGCCCGCCAGGCTCCCCCCTCCCTGGGATTCACCAGACAAGAGTACTGAAATAGGGTGCCATTGCCATCTCCATAACAGTCCTAGTATTTGTCAAAATTTTGTAGCCAAGGCTTTACTTCCTATGTGACAGCAATTCCCTCATGCATATATCATTAATAATATACTATAGCTACAAAAAAGAGAAATGATATTTTTGACACTGAATGGCTATGATATTCTTTAGACTCCGGAGAAAACTAATGAAAATAAAATCTTTTTTGAAATTGCAAAACCAGTTCTTCTTGCACGTGTAGTTAGGAAAAGGTTAACTTGTTAAAAAATTTTTTTTTCCTTTGGAGCTCCAGTTCTGCCTGGGAAACAAAAATAGGCCTAAGAAAAAACCTTAAGTTAACCCTTATCATATCCTTGGGATACACAGCCCACTCTATCTAGGACTCCAGCCATTAACAAATTGGTGGAGCTCAAAATAAATAAATAAAACAAAAGGATATTTTAAATTTCAAATGGAGAACTATGCCTATGTATCTACAATTATCTATGTCTCAATGTATGTCTTTGTTTTTGGATATAGTGTGGAGTTAATGAGCTCTATTTGGATTCAGCTTTACTTGAACTGAAGGGTATTCAACGTTGGGTATAATGTTTATTTAAATATGAATGTGATTTAAATATAATTATTTGTTAATCTAGTTGGGACATGTCTTGAGTCATCAACATTATATAATACTTTTATTATGCCTTGGTTTAAGGTAAACTAAGTTTGTCAACAAAAAGGTAGCTCTTTGTATATATATACATACATATATATATATATATGTATATAGATGAGATGAAAACTTTTAGATAAGCTCTATTAGAAATAATTGTATTTTTGATAGAATGATCTATTACCTATAATCTGGAGCTGTCTCTTGGGATTGGAGTGACTTAAGTTTCTGGAGTTGTGCTGAACTAAGTAGTAGAAGTTTGTTGAATGGCTGGGTCATTTCCAAATGAAGTAGGATTTTGAAGCGTTAAAATTGCTGAACACTGGCTTACTCTTAAAGGGGGTTTTTCTTACAGAAGAGCTGAAGAGATTTTGAGCTGTTAATGAATATAAATATATATTTATATAGGAATGGATATATATATAATATAATATGATTTGAGAAATATGTTCAATGGTCTATAAAATGCTAACAGACAAGACATTTCATGGTTGCTATAGAAAAGTAAAATATATGCTTTTAATAGAGAGATATAAAAAATGGCAAATAAAATGATGAATACAAAAATATTTTTTTTGTTGAAACATTTATTATAGAATAAAGTGGTATTTACATAAGCTTTACTAGACTAGTTTTTCATTGTCGTTCTAGCTACAGCAAATGTTCTTTCTCCAAATTAAACCAAATTGGAAACAAGAGAAAAATTCTGGGAAAACAATATTTAACAGAATTAACTTTGGTCAGCAGATACATTCAGACTGCAAATATATTGGAAAATGCAGTTGAAATGCTTGGGTGGATCACAATGAAAACCACAAAGTATGATGTGTTTATGTGAAATAAACATTGCATTTGTTTATTGTACTATCATACTTTGTTTTGGCCTTTTAAAGATATTTAGTGCTGGAATTTTAAAAAGGCTTATGACAAATGAAGGAAAATTTTATGGCAAATTGATGTAACTCATTGTCCTGAACTTTCTTCCTCTTCCTTCTTACATGTCTCGATCAATACAAATTCTTCTTTTCTAGGGGCAACACCTCTCTAAGGTTAAGACTACACAACATGTTATAACCCACCTATCAACTTACTTCACGATAATGAGAACATCTAATTCTATAAAAACAGACAATGACTCTGCCTATATTTCTAAGCAGTTCAAACAGTTTTTACATTCATTCTCTATTAAATAGATTGCAGACATTCCTTATAGTCCACAAACACAAGACATGATTGGACAAACACATTACACACTGTAACTGCAAATAAAAAATTAAATAAGAGAAAATACACAGGAACACTTTGTCTTCCTTGTCCAGAGCAAACTTTGCTAGATTCTGGTGTAGTGTAGTCTTTAAGCCTATAACTATTGTTGGTGTGACTTTATTTCTGTTCCCAATCTGTAGGATTCTTAAAGCAGGGCGAAAACGGCAAAAAAAAAAAAAACAAAAACAAAAACACCATTTCCCGAATGGATTATTTGTTCCCAAGAATATCAGAAATGTGGACTGTTTGCCTTCTTTTCAGGTCTGTCTTGGAAGTATAGTCATCCTCTTTAACACACTGAACAGTGAGATTCAACAGCTGCTAAGCTGCGTTTCTTTTTCAAGGACAAGGTCAAATATATTTGGATGTGAGCAACATTTCATTTGTCAAGTTGTTCTGCATCACCTTTTCAATAATTTCACTTAGGAAAAAATATTTGAATGGTTACTCCTAATCCTTTGCCCCAAATAACACAAACCACACCCAAATACCAGCCCCAAACAGATTTTTGAATGATTTTTTTCTTTTGGACTGAAATATTTCCTAAGAATGTTTTCATCATTATCGCTTTCCTCTCTTTTTATAACTATTGTTAATATAGCCTTATTTGTTTTAAAGTTTTAAAACTTACCACAAAGAGATGTTTTGACAAAAGCAAAAAACAAAAAAACAAACACACAAAAAAAGAAGTTTTGAAACATTATAGGACACCTCCTTTCCTTTGCCCATTTGATGTCAAGACGGGTTAACTAATCAATGGAAATCTAAGAAACTAATCTTACAGGGAGAGGATATGCTTCTATTTCCCCAGATGGATCCAACGAGCTCACATGACTTCCTCTTCAGAAGATTCAACCTAAGGGGGCCCCCAGCATTCAGACTAGAGATGAAACAGCAAAAAACCCAGGAAGAAAAAATTCCAATATAAACCATGGCGACATTAAAAATTTCCAAGAAACGCCGCACTCGACATCATCGACCTTATGATCTCCGTACTTGGGGACAGATAAAAACCCTTACTAATCAAACTGAAAACCTGATTTTTCAACAGGGAATGCCTCGGAATCCTAAAAATATTTTTCTTCGCTATGCTTGCTTTGCTTGCTTTTGCTTCCCCCGCTCAGGCTGACTTGATTGATCACACTTACTGGGCTTATATAGCTAAACCCCCCTTTTTATTGTAGGTTATTGTATTTATTGTATGGACAGATATAGGACCAATCATATCCACTAATGAGTTAACACATATGCCCCCTCCTTGGAACTTTGGAGGGGCCCTCTCATCCTGAAGAAAAAGAAAAACTAATTAATATCTTTCTAGGTTATGAAATCCTTTGTGTATGGGCACAACAGAATTATGCATAAACATTAGCCGACAAACTTAGGCCTTCCCCTGCCTCCAAAAGAGGACTTTCTGATGCTTCTTAGATTACTCACTGCCCTTTCTTTGTCCGTGAGTCATGTTTATACTACTAAAACTTCAGGAAAAGAATTAAAGAAAAAACAAAGACGACATGCCAAGGGTTTACTAATAAGAACTTTAAATATATTCCTGTTCATTGGGACAAATGTCAGGCCAAGCCAGGAAAATTAATGTTTATAGCTAATCATACACTTGTCAATTGGGGACCCCATAGTATGTGGTTATTGAACTGCTCAGATGATATTAACAATACTATGTATGATTATATTACTCAAGTAACATGGAAGGTTACTAATACTACAATGGAACATTACCATGACAGAGGAATTCTTGGCTAGCTTGATGATGGAATGGCCCCCACCTCGTCCTCGAATCATCCTTGATAAACAGACTGGGCCTAAACAATGGGACATCTGAAAACTTGCTGCAAACACCGAAGAACTTGGGACTTGGACCAGACATTCCACAGGGACCAATCATAGCTATAGCAATTATTTCTTTCACTATAATCAATCATATTTTATACAAGCCTATGTTCCACTTCCTTTTGTTGTAGCTATAGGAAATTTACAATTCAATAAGACTTTACGTTCTGTAGCTTGCATAAATTGTAAATTATATACTTGTCTTAACTCCTCTATTTCCTTAAAAAATGACTCCCTTTTGATTCTTTGATCTCAACGTAATCTATGGTTACCAATAAATCTCCAATGGCCCTGGGAAGAAGGTCCCAAGGCTAGACTTGCTTCCCAGTTATTTACTAAATCGCTCTAGGGATGTAAACGATTCATTGGATGGCTGATTCTTGGCATTATAGGGTTAATAAATATTTCAACCATTGCTGCCATCACTAGCGTTACTTTACAAACCTCAATTCAAACAGATAATTTTATCCAAAATTGGACTAAAGATGCTCATATTATGTGGGCCACTCAGGCTCAAATAGATGAGGATATTCAAAAAGAAATACAGGAACTGAGAACAGCCATCAAATGGGTTGGAGATCAATGAACAAATGTCCAAAAACAGATGATGCTAAAATGTGATTGAAATTCTACTCAGCTTCCTGTTACTCCTGTTCATTTCTATAATAGTGGCTACAACTGGAAACAAATCAAGTTTCATTTTTAAAACATATATGATAATGCCTTTCTGAATGTACAGTTATTACAAAAAAGAAATATGTGAAACCTTTTCTAATAATCTGCCCTCTTCCACTAGTATGGGAACTTTAGCTAAACAATTGGCTGATCAATTATCTGGGCTAGACCCACATAGATGCTTTCAAAGCCTTACTCATAGCATTGGGTCTAAAACTATAATTTTGGTGATTGTCTTAACAATTATATTTGTTGTCTACTGTTGCCTTCATGCAAAGATTGTCAAAACTGAACAAACTCTGATGGTCAGAACTCTTCTTACAAATATTATAAATAAATAAGGGGGAATTGTCAGGGAATGTTTGACGGGAGGATTCCTACGTGCTGTCTCTCATGGGTCCTCTGTCCCTCTTCAAGCGGAACAGCACGCTGCTCCCAGGGACTGAGGTCACTGTGTGAGGCAGGCTTGGGTCTCCTTTAGTAAACATTCTCTTTAGGACAAAACTGCCTAGTCTCGTTCCCCTTTCTTGAGATGTGGATTGTCTCCTGACCTTGGGACTAACTTTACCCCTTGTTCCCTTGGTAATGGTTGCTGTACGTTTGGTTTTCTGATCTCTATCATTCCCGAAAGAAGTTTCTCGTATCACAGCCTATATATACTCATAGGAAAATCATTAAAGCACCTTTGCTCCATCAGAGCTTAGGTCCCCGGGTCTTCTTTGTCTTCTCTCTCTCTCTCTCTCTCTCTCTCTCTCTCTTTTTCTGGCCGACTCTCTGGAGCGTGGAGACCCGTCGTGCTCACTTTTCTGCCCGGGCTTCTAAGACCCCCTTGAGAGGGCGCCTGGTGCCTTCGTGAGCGATGCAAGTCCTGTGTCGAGGACTTTATTGGTCCTCTGCGTAAACCAAGGGATATCAGCCTCTTTCTCTCTTTCTCTTTCTTATCGTCGACTCTGTACCAGAAGGTTCCCTCCGGCCCATTAAAGGACCCCAACAAGTGGCTGTTCTAGTTTGCATTCCCGCCAACAGTGTAAGAGGGCTCCCTTTTCTCCACACCCTCTCCTGCATATAAGGTGAATAAGCAGAGTGACAGTATACAGCCTTGACGTACTACTTTTCCCAATGCCCACTCTAGAGTAAAAAGCCCTTCCGACTCTAACCCCAGCCTGCTGCTTCAGCCTTCTTTCCTCTCTTTCTCCAGCACCGACACAACCATTTAAACCAGTTATGGATTCGGAGGCATTTGTGCCTCTTGCAACCACTGTTCCCATTGTCTGGAGGGTCCCTTCCCCTTTCTCTCCCTTGCTGGTTGACCGCTGTTTAGCATCCAAGTGCCACCTTCTCAGTAAATCCATCCCTGATTCCCCAGAGGTACACAGCTGAGCCCCGTTCCATTTTGTATCTCCCTTCATTGTGGCCATCACACTGTACTGGTTCATGCAGGGTCTATTTCTACCAATGGACAAGGCTTCTCAAGAGCGTGAACCATGACAGTTTAAGTTTCGGATCCTGAGGGTCTAGCATGCAGTAAGGACCTGAGGCCCTAAGTGTGGAAACATCTGGGCATGAACATCTGGATTAAAAGGATAGAAGAGACAAAGAAAGCAAGCGTGACAGTGTAGACACCAGTTTTCACAGCTCATCCTCCTCTTTAAATGTCCTAATAAATGAACATCGTGAACTCTTTTCCTGTCAACATTTTACACTGTGTTCCAACAACAGCCAATAATCAACTTTGGGATTGTTTTCATAACATTTTTTTTCTTTTATTTTTATCAAATTTCATCCAGTTTCCATTTGGGCTTGAAGAACCTTGGCTAATTTCAGACACTGCTATTCTCTCTCCTTCTCCCTTCTTATGCTTTTATTTTGTACTGGAGAAATTTCAAGAACTCATTCTGGTGTTTTGGGGACATTCATTGTTTAGTGTAAAGTTAGCATTTTAGGGAAGGCAGAATTTCTGAAAAGCGTCCTTTGGTATTTTGAGTAAATACATGTTGGGGGTTTTAAAATTCAAGCTCTGTAACTTGTGCCAGAGTGAGGATGTTATGCTTTTAATGAAAGTTAGAAAAATAAGAAAACAAGATTAAGGAACAGGCAAATTTCTTGTGAGTATAGGATCTTTAGAATGAAACTGCAGCAGGGCCAACAGAAATTGGTTTAATGATTTTAAAAGCCACACTAAGACTGAAAAATGTTTTTAACATTCCTAGCACACAAAAAGAGTTGGCTTCAATGTTTTGCTCCTGAGCAATTGGGAAAATGAGTATTTCCATTGTGGCCAAAAGCCTGCACATTTCTGTTATGACTCATCTTGTGTCTGAACTCTGAAAGCCTGACATGCAGAAGAATGGGGAAGTGCCACACCCTCATTTCCAGTTAATTCCTGTCAATATAAAGTCAGGCACACTTCAGGGAAAGTTTTGTTCTGAGCTGACAGTTCAGAATGTATTTTCTAGGGCCCTTGATATTTGGGATAAGGAGTAATTTTCATCTCTAAATTTTAAAAAAATGGAGACATTCTGTTGTATGTAAGCAAACAGCACCAATCCTTGACACATATACCCCTTCTTGCTCTCTATGCTGTGGACTGATTAAACATCAGTATCCTGACCTTGGGGAAGTAATATTTCTAACCTTCATTTTCCTCATCTGTAAAATGGGAACAATATCCACCTCATTAGTTTGTTGCCGGAGTTAGTGAGTGAACGTGTGTAAATAGCTTAGCACACTTATTATTCAGTAAACAATAGCTGTTGTGGTTGTTGATATTATTAGCAATGTAATGGAAAGAACATTGGCCTGGAAATCAGAAAAAGCTAAGTTTTCCCAAAGTAACTGCTTAACCAATAATCTATTTTAAGCCATATTTTCTCATCTTAAAATGAAGAGTTTGGCCCAGATAACTTTCCAAATTTAGTGTTTATGACTCTGAATAAACTGGTCAGAATAGTAAAGTCCTCTCAGCTCTATCCCTTGAAGTTCCTGCATTTTTTCTGAAATATTCTTCAACTCCATGTGAGTTTTATGTCTGAAATTCCTTGGAGCTCTTGGGTCTGAACTCCATGCTGGCCAGTTCTATGTGGGTGCACAAAAGCTCTGCAGAACTGCAGAGGAAAGAATTTTTAATGCAATGATTTTTAAATCCAAGGGCATAATGTTTAGAAAAGTTTTTAGTACTAGTGGGTACACAGATAACATTCAGACTTGTCTCCAAGAGATACTGTTTATTGTCAGTGAGAGTGGAAAGTCGATGCCTTTATGCCACAGTCCTTGATGAAATTTAACCATTTTAACTTGGAAGCAAAGAAATTTTCACCCGGGGAAATAAAGCTCTCCAGAATGACCCCCAGTGAGGGTAGAGAGCCGTAACAGCACAGTAACTGCCTCTTGCAGCTAATGGTTTGTTGCCTCTGGAAAGCCCTTTGTCATGCATCATGGCCTTTCACCCCCACAACAACCACATAAGGTAGATACTGACGGTCATGAGTTTGAGCCAGCTCTGGGAGTTGGTGATGGACAGGGAGGCCCGGCGTGCTGCAGTCCACGGGGTTGTGAAGAGCCGGACACGACCGAGCGACTTAACTGAGAGACGCAGTGATTATTCCCATAGCTAAAATAAGGAGGTAATATCCAGAGAGGTCATATGACTTCCTTGGAGTTGCATGGCTCACTGGGCATGTGCTATGCCAGAGAGAACTGCGGCTTACTGGATGTGGAAGGCACCTAGACACCCCCTTCCTATTGCATCTGAAACACAGAAATTCTGTCTTCCCCACTGTTCTTCTTGGAAACTAGCATCTCTGTCAGATAAAATTAAGCAAAGCAAAGATCTACTTTGGTAGATCAAAGAAGGATCTACCAGATTGGCTTCTCCAGGTGTGCTGGAGGAATGCAAAGGGCAAGAGCTGGGGAGACGAGGCCCTCCTTCTTGTCCGTATATCATATAATCCTGATCAATAAACACTTTAAAAAGGGCTGTCAAACAACTTGCATTCCAAAATCTACAAAAATCACCCACGGAGAGTCACACTCAGTTCAAAAGCAGTCATTTAGGACATTTAATGGAGAAATTTATCTGCTTATTATAAAGGAAAAACTGCATTTTATTAATTGAATAAATCAAATGCTACAAGAAGAAATTCAGGTTCATGTATCAGGAGGAAGATTAATCTTGGCCTGTTCATAATTCTGCTTAGTCACTTCTGCAGATACAAGATAATGGCATACAATTTGCTTCTCTGCTTGGCTTTGAAAATGAAATGATTTCCTTCTAGCGTGTCTTTCTCACTTTCCTGAGTTTGCCCTGTTCCCCCAGGACTCGGGAGTGGAGGGCAGTGGCTGACAGGTCTGGGGGTGGTGCTGGGCTTGCCCACCATTTACTCTGAAAAGGGACTGCAGACAAGCATTGTTGGGTCTTGAGCCTTTGAGAAGCTGGACTCAATGATCCCAGAGGACCCTTCCAGCTGGAAGGGCAGAGATGTTCCTTTCCCTTTCCTGGGAATCGGCCAGCTGAGAGTGTCCAGATCATCCTTTTGCTTCTGGCAAGGATCATATAAGTCCCATAAATAAAGACAGAGAAAGATGAACCCCCCAGAGAACCTCCCTCCATTTCCCCCTCACCTTGTCACAGTCAGGCCCAACAGTCTGATGAGTTGGTATGCATAGTTCGTTGTTTGTGAGTAGGTCTCTTAATTCCCCAGAGGGAGCAAGGTTTGGGATAAGCTTTGTCTCCCAAGGTACACCCACATGTGAGGACCCTCCCAATGGTGTCAGGCCCAGAGGTGCACAAGAGTATGAATGGCTCCACAGCTGGTATATCCCTGAGGCCACTTAACCAGCTTGCCAGGAATCGGGATCCCTTTGTTCCAGCTCTAGAGAAAGCCCTCAAACTGGCTCTTTTTCACTCCTGGTTTTAATCTGTTCATCTTTGCAAAGCCTGGCTTATCAAGATCCGAAGGCATCTGAATAAGAAGCCTACAAAAAGATTGTGGACACACCACTGTCCACCAAAGGGCAGATTTTTCAGGGGCTCTTGATGTCCACTTATCCAGGACTGATCCTAGGCAGGAGCGGTCCTGCACTTAACCTTGAGGAGGTGTGAATTCTATTCCCACTTTACAGTTGAGGAAATAGACTCAGATGTGTAGGCTATGTTTACCTGGGTAGTAAAAGCCAGAGGTGCCTGCCTTTAACCGCTGAGCAGCATTGCCTCTGGAAGGACTAGAAGAAGGATCAGAGCTTCCGACTGGAGACAGAGTTTCTGAAACTTGAGACCAGCTCATCAGCATACTTGAGCGCTTCTTCATTCACTTACTTTCTAGTGCCTCCCCATCCACTCGGAACTGTACCCTATATGCTACCAATGCAGTAGCCCCGTGACTCCTCTTAGAGACATTAGGAAATGAAACATGGGCAAAACCTGGAAGGAAGAAAGTTTAAAAGACTCATGGGGTGTGATGGGGGTCAGTATGACGTGTGTGTGTGTGTTTCATGGGGTCTTGGGGGTCAGTGTTAAAGTGTGTGTGTGTGTGTGTGTGTTGCGTGGAAGTGAGTATGGAAGTGTGTGTGTGTGTGTGTGTGTGTGTGTGTGTGTGAGCCTGCAGTAGGGACTGGCCCCTGTACACACGAGGCAGGGAGCAGGTCCAGTGAAGGCTGCCCAGAATAGCCTTGGCCTGGCTCTAGCCTCATCACGTTACAGAGCAGCATCTCCATCCCTCCGTCCGCCCAGTTGCTTTTCAGCCTCTCAGCTGTCCTTTCTCTCCTGACCTCTCTACCTTTGCTGTGGATTAGCTCCCCACGTCTGGATGGGTTTGTACTTCCCCAAACCAAATCCCAGTTCCTCCCCTCCCGCTTGCCAGCAGCGCCTTTGGATGTCTGCTCTGGTTTCCGCCTCTGGTCTTTGAAGCACCTGCTGTGCCTGCTCTCTTCCAAGTTATTAAGCAGAGATGTTAACTGAGGACAGCTTGGACCGGGTCTCCAAGCTTGATACCTCCCTGGAGGCAGCTCCTAGCTCGTCCCTGCGATGGGCACCAAAATGCCAAGACTCAGCCACTCAGGCACGCTCTGAGTCCCCAGCTCTGCCACCTGGCTAATGCTTTACCTCCTGAGTCTCAGTTTTGTCATCTGTGTTATGGGTACAGTAATTCCCTCCTCGAAGACTTGGAAGTAGTCAATGAGATAATGGTATACAATACTCAATATGTGACAGCTACTGAAAAAGTTCCAGCTATCATTGATGGATTCATCATTACTTGACATGCTCCTCACCACTCAGGTGACACAGATCTTCCTCCATTTTCCTGTCCCTTCTCCAGTATCTACAGTTAAAAAAAAATACATTGTCTCAATAATCTTTACAAAGGGATGTTATCAGCCCAGTTTGTAGGTAAGGAGTCAGATCACAGACAGGTTGCACTGCTTTTCCAGGTCGCATCGTGTGGTAAAGGCAACTGGGATACGTTAGTTCCCTCTCTGACTCCTTCAGGAAACGTTTACTGGGAATTTCTGGTGCCAAGAACTGTGTTTGGGGTCGTGGAGACTGTGGTGATCAGACATGGGCCTGAGCGGGGACCCAGCAAACGGAGAAGTGGTCAAGTACTTGGATAATGACAGAATCGTAGACAAAGTTGTCCAGACAAGGAGCCAGGGACCCGGGGCACCCCCCAGGTAGCAGAGCTCAAGAGTCCGTGGCTTTTTTCATCACCTTGGAGTTGACACGGTGCCAGCTGGACTGTGTCCTGGGGTCCGGCACGATGGGGCACATTGGGGGAGAGAGTCGTTCAGACAGGGGGCAGAGGGAGCAATCTAAGAGACCCCACGGGGCAGGCAGCCTCATTCGAGATGGGCTCAGAGGTCAGGCCTTCGGCAGCAATTCTGAAGGCAGCTCACCCTTCACCCCCTCCAGCAGCCGCCTTTCCTCAAGGACAAGGAGACCCTCCCCTGGAGTCCCCTGAAAACCATCTCTCTCAACTCTTTGGCCAGAATCACATCACAACCCTGTGGAATCACCACAATTGACTTAGGACAGCAAAACATACTCATAGGCTATGGGGGGCCCTGTGAAGGGGAAAGCAAAACGGGGGTTCTGTTAGCAAGGAGGAGCGGCTGCCTGGTAGGTGACGACCAGCGGTCTGCTGCAACCATCCATTGTTATTGGTCTTATTTTGGTTTTTGGTTTAAATGTTTGGCTAATTTTCTCTCCTGTGTTTTGTCCATATTCCTCCTTTTTGGTGACTGAGGATGTTGAATGCCCCCAGTTCACTATTCTGAGCATCAGTTTTTTTGTTTTTTTTTTAATTACATTGAGTTCTAGAATTAGGAGGCTTTGAAAATGGACTGAATTGATACTGGTTACTGGGCTGTATCTTGGAAAGCACATTTTGGATAAGTTACCAACCTTGCCTGAAAAATGTGATAGTCGCTCAGTCGTGCCCGACTCTTTGCAATCCCATGGACTGAAGCCCACCAGACTCCTCTGTCCATGGAATTCTCCAGCAAGAATATTGGAGTGTACTGCCATTTCCTTCTCCAGCTGAAAAATATTGCTGGCCAAATTGCCAGCCTCCCATTTTAGTTGTTTGGCCACTGGTCACACTCATTTGGTTCTCTAACAGGCTACAGAGTAGGATGAGGACTAGACCTGTAATTAGTATCAGACAGGTGGAGGGACTTTTGTAAGGCCACCGTAGCAAGTTTCAGGCTTCCTGGCTGCAGACTTGTCACTAATTACAGGGTGATGAGCAAAACAGTCTGAAAATGACTATGGCAGCTCACTCCGGTTGCCTGACCAATGAGGTAGCAGACCTCAGAGACGTCTCTCTTTCAGCGCAAATGCTACATCCCAGCTCAGTTTTCCATGGGACCAGTAGCATCCTTTCCCTGCAGCATCCTATGGAACGTGGCTGCTGACTTTCTCAGCACCCCTGTAAACAGCCAGTCCCCAATCCAGATTGCTTGATCAAACTGCCTGAGTTTTCCCCCACTGACAAAGTGGCTGTTTTACACTTGCTTTATAGAAAAGGCAGAATAAAGAGAGATACTGTTCCTCTATTGGAACATAAACCCACACCACATTTCTTACACAGCACCCTTGCCTGTCTCTCTGTTGGACCGTGGGAGGCAGGGAACCTGGTCCTCTTTCTGTGTAACCTACCTTATAAGTTTTCCCTTTCCCCAATAAAGTAAGTAAGTGTTAGTCGCTTAATTGTGCCTGACTCTTTGCAACACTATGGACTGCAACCCACCAGCCTCCTCTGTCCATGAGATTTTCCAGGCAAGGATACTGGAGGGGGTTGCCATTTCCTTCTGCAGGGGATCTTCCCAACCCAGGGATTGAACTGCAGTCTCCTGCACTGCAGGCAGATTCTTTATCGACTGAGCTACAAGGGAAGCCCTTCCCCAATAAAGCCTATTCCTTAACCCAAACTGGGTGAGGTTGCAGAATTCATTCCAAACCTGATGCACAGTAGGTGGTGACTCAGAAGGGATCCAACTTGTGCACAATTCAGACACCTGCTTTTTTTATGTATGTCGGAGGAGGGAAGTGCCATTCAATTGTCCCCACAAGTTCTAAGCTATTAATATAACAATGCAGGAAAAAAAAAAAACTTGTGCAAAAATTACTTCATCCTTACTTAAAATTTATGCTTTCAAGTTATATGTATGTAATACAATATATAAATGTATTCATTTAAGTCACCCTAACTTTCTTTTGCAACAAAATAGAGTGTGTATAAATAAGTACATATGAATAAGGGGGTTATATGTTATTCGTCATTTTATCTAAGACTTCTATGTTGTTTCTGCTTTCTCTTGTCCCCACACGTGCAAAACATCAACATTACTGCTTTCAACAAAATCCGAGCCCTGGCTCTCGGCCTGAGTGTGTTAAGCCCTGCAGCCAATAAAGACCGAGATTCCAAACACACACACACACACACACACACACACACACACACCACTCATTTATTCTCTGACAGCAGTTCATCAATGCCACTGCTAAAGAAACTTGATTTCCCTACTGATTATAAATATTGAGATTCTAGGGGCATCTGGGAACATTATTCCTCCCCAGTTCCTCTGATCCTACAACTTCTCTCATGTCTCCATTGACGTGACCCAAGACAAAGTAGATTTTAGTAAAAGAGCAGGCTTCTCAGTGAAGTATTAACTGCCCTCATGAGTGGATTACTTTGGGACGTTCTCCAGCTTAATCCTCTTCTGAGTCCTCCCGTATCTGCAGACCTACCTCTGGTCTTAGCCCTTCCCTGCAGTCTATCTCTGACCGAGGGCTCCTACATCCCCTCTAGCCCTTGTTGCTCGCATATCAGTATGGCTTATACATCCTCACTGAGTAACACATACCCACTCACATACTGGCTTAAAAGCAGGAGCGATGACTTACACCTGAGTATAGGTGTTGAGTTCCCTCAGCGTCCTCCAGTTCATCCAGGAAAGGGTGTCTTGTGTGCCCTTGCAAGTAAATCTCTGCTGCTTTGGCCTGCTGAGACTGTGAGTCCCTCCTGCACGTTCCATCAAAGCCTGTGCCAATGGCCTGTTTGCCATCCCAGGCCAATTTCCTCTCCCATATCAGCTCTGGTCCAGGAGCAGACCGGGTTCAGGCCAACACCCTCCCACCCCCAGAGGAGACCAAAATGAGGAAACTCCCTTCATCCTCTAAATCCCCATGTCTTCCCTAGAAACTTCCCTGAAACTCTGTTCTGTTCTTTTTACTGCAACCTCTTCTCCAGGTCTTGGGTACAGGTCGTGGAGGCAGGGTTGGGCCATCTGAGGGTACAAGTAAGGACTGTACTGAGGTGAAACCACCCGCATCACTGACTCAGTGACCTTGAACCATCTTGAACTCTCCTCTCTCTTTTTTAAGATGAATTGTCACTTCCTTTAGGAGTGGGCTGGACAATGCACAGTGGTCCATAACTCTCTCTTCCTTTCTCAGGCAAGACTGAATACTAGGGAGATTTCAGCTGATGCTATCAGCATGGCATCCCAGTTTCCAAATAAAAACAAACGGAAGCCTACTTCCCTTCTGTTATCCCTTCCATTGAGAGGTGGAGCCTTATGTCTTCACCTCTTTGCACTTGAGCCTGGCCAAATGGTTGGCTTTGGCAAATAAGAAAAGTTATGACCAACCTAGACAGCATATTAAAAAGTAGAGACATTACTTTGCCAACAAAGTTCTGTCTAGTCAAAGCTATGTATCTAGTAGTCATGTATGGATGTGAGAGTTGAACTATAAAGAAAGCTGAGCACCAAAGAACTGATGCCTTTGAACTGTGGTATTGGAGAAGACTCTTGAGTGTCCCTTGGACTGCAAGGAGATCCAACCAGTTCATCCTAAAGGAAATCAGTCCTGAATATTCATTGGAAGGACTGATGCTGAAGCTGAAACTCCAATACTTTGGCCACCTGATGGGAAGAACTGACTCACTGGAAACGACCCTGATGCGGGAAAAGATTGAGGGCAGGAGAAGGGGACGACAGAGGATGAGATGGTGGGTTGGCATCACCGACGCAATGGACATGAGTTTCAGTAGACTCTGGGAGTTGGTGATGGACAGAAAGGCCTGGTATGCTGCAGTCCACGGGATCACAAAGAGCCGGACATGACTGAGCCACTGAACTGAACCAAACTGGATGACATATTAGCAAAGGTGACACAAACAGAGGCTTGAAAAGAGCTGTGAATTGGGATCTGCTCTCATTGGCTCCTCTTGGAACCCAGTGGCCAGTGAAAAGTCTGGGGTAGTCAGCTGGATGTTGCAGACACGTGTCACAGTTGCCTCTGAGCCATAGTCAACCGCTAGATATGTGATGAAGTCATACACGCTCAGCCAGCTCCTGGCTGAACTGCCAGATGAACTGAAGCCCCATGAGTGAGCCGAGGCAGGACCAGCAGAAGAAGCATCTCGCTGAGCTCAGTTCAAGTTGCCAATGCCCAGAATTGTGAACTATTCAGTGATTGTTTTATTGGCCAAAACACACATTTTGGAATTGTCACACATCAATGTATAACTGACCTATTAATAGAAGGGCAGAAGAGGGGATATGGAACTGATGGAATAAGTATCCACAGCTGATGGATTAAAGGAGCTCTAAGGTCTTTTCCAGTTCCTTCCCTGGTGGCTCAGAGGTTAAAGCGTCTGCCTGCAATGCGGGAGACCTTGGTTCGATCCCTGGGTCAGGAAGACCCCCTGGAGAAGGAAATGGCAACCCACTCCAGTATTCTTGCCTGGAGAATCCCATGGACGGAGGAGCCTGGTGGGCTACAGTCCACAGGGTCGCAAAGGGTCAGACATGACTAAGTGACTTCACTTTCTTTCTTTCTTTCTAAGGTCTTTTTCAGATACTGAAATTCTAAGATTCGTTGAGAAGATCTCAATGTCAATAACAAGTAAAAGGCACATAATTTAAATTTACAATTTCAGACCACATCCGCTCTTCCCTCTGTTTTATATTCTAAATCTCAGAGATACACAATGTGTGACCATAAAGAACTATGACTGATAATCACCGCAGTGATCTCATTACTTCCTTACCATGCCTTGCTCTGCTGCTGCCAAGGCAGGGCCTTTTCTGAGTTGTGGACTTTGTAAATGTTTACTTCACATGATTCATGCCTCAATCTTGGATAAGAGCTATCCGCATCAGAAAAAACGAGTTGAGACTTACGCATGAATTAATTTTTTAATAAAAAGATATTGAAATCACTTGCACAGTCACACACACCCATAAAAGACTGCAGCCACTGTAACACTAAAGGAAATTACCTCCAGGCTCCCATCCAGGACAATGCAATTTCAGCAACTAAGACAGAAGCCTTGAAAATAAGAGGTAACAACGGAAACGCTGACAAATCCATAACGCCCATTGCTGAAGAGCGGCAAAGGAAGACCAGAGTAATAACGACACAGTGTGAATTCCAAGTGTTTTTACCTGGCCCTGACAGCAAGTGACAGAATCTGCTTTCATAAAGGCAGTATAATTAAATCACCCATGGTTTATCCAAATGATTTCTGAAAGCCAGGAAAAGAAATAGTGCAATTGAATTTTGGAGAAGATTCCCTTTGACTGAGGTTTTCGTTTTGTGCCCACAAGTCAGAGATTTCTAACAGATGGGACACAGCCCGGTCCTGACTTACACTTCTGATGTCCACCTTGGGTCACGTGGGGGAGACGCAGGAGGGAGGCAGACCCACTCTGTACATCCGTCACGCTGAGGACTGTGGGTCTACAGCTCTGGGAAAATGTCCTCTTTCAACGTTGTGATCAGTGCTTTTCCCTCCTGCGGCTGTGACACAGTTTTCCCTTTGAAGCACAGAGACATAAGGAGACCGTTGATGGTTCTCATCTCCATTTACGCTCCCCCCACCCTCCTCCACTTGCCATCCTCCACCCCCCGCCCCAGCCCACCTCCTGGGCCTCAAAGAGAGTCCTCCTCCAGACACGCAGGGCTGACCCATCACGAGGCACAGCCACCCTTACTCATTACAGAACGTTCTCTCTTCTTATCTTGCCTTTTTTTAGCCTGAAGGACAAAGACGGAGAGAGGAGTCTTGATTTTCCTTGTTAGTCTGCTCCAGCTGGCAGCCTTGCCAATCTCTAATATCAGTTGTGATGTGACAGTTATTTTTTTTTAACTCTAGCATCTCACTTTATGCAATTTTATGGGTAACAGGATGGGAATTCAGCTTAGAAAACTTTTGACCAGCAATCATTCAATAAATAAAAATGAGGACAAAAAGGATGACTTTGACAAGCAAAATAAAACAGCCCCTGCTTTGCCAAGAATGTACACGAATCATGTTTCCAAAGGACACGTTTGCTATCTGTTTAATAATGATCCGGAACCTCCTCATCAGTCTCTCTTGGACTCCTTAGGTGCCCAAAGCTTACTCATGTCTGAACTTGGACCAGCGGACACCCAGAGCCTCAGACTCTGAGCCAAAGGGGCCTCCGTGTGCATTCTGGTTGATCGGGTCCACCGCGTCCCCCACACATGTTGGGAGTTGGAGAAACAAGAATGGAGAGTGTTATGGGTTGAACTGCATCCTCTGAGAAGATGTGTCGGAGTCTTAATCCCGCAGCACTTGTGGGTGCACCCTTATTTGGAAATACGGTCTCTGCAGATGTAATCAAGCTTCAGATGAGGTCATTAGGGTGGCCCCAATCCAATATGACTGTTGTCCTTCCCAGAGGGGGAGGGATCCTGGGACACACACAGGAGAGGGGAACACCGTGTAACAGATGGAGGCAGAGAGCGAAGGGCTGCAGCCGTGAGCCTAGGGAGCCAGGGACTGCTGGCAACCCGTCCGAATCCAGCAAGAGGCAAGTAAAGATGCTCCCCTCCAAGTTTCAGAAGGAGCCTGACCCTGCTAATACCTTGATTTTGGACTTCAGCCTCCAAAATGGTGAGATGAGGGAGACATCTCTGTTGTTTCAAGCCATGTGGTTTGTGACGCTTGTTTCAGCAGCCCTAGGAAACGGATACAGACAGACCGGCAAACCACCCGTGATTCAAGGGCAGGTGATGGCTGAGGACACAGCAGAGCACAACCCTTGTGGTCTCCAGAGTCGGTCCACTGTCCTGGCCTTTATTCCTCTGAGGCATCACAGCTAAGTTGTATGCAGGTGTGTTTTCTTACATCTTGTTTTTGTTCCGAATTTCTATAATAATTTCCCTCAAATAGACTTCCCTCGTCTCTCCCTTTTTTGTTTTGAAAAACTTGAGACTGAAAAGTTGAAAGAATAACACAAGAACTCACTTATTTCCTACACCTAGACTCACCAATTAACATTTTGCCATGTTTGCTTCTCTCTCTCCATGTATACCCTTGTCTTGAGCCCCTTGAAAGTTGCAGACCTCAGGACATTTCACACCTAAAATATTTCAGCACCAATCTCCTGAATTCTGAATTCTCCTGACCAAAGACATTCTCCTTCATGATGCTCAGAGGCAAGGAATTTAGCATCAAAAGGGTAATCAAACACAGATTGTATTAAAGTTTCTCCAGTTTGCCCCCACATGTCTTTTATAGGTATTTTTTCCTTCCTCCCCTCCTTATCCCCCCCCCTCTCCTTCCTTCAGTGTCCTTCAGTACCATATCCCCCAGCTGCCAGGTTTCTTTGGTCTCTTTTAATTTAGAGCATTTACCCACCTAGGTTTTTTTCTTTTTTTGGTCTGGCTTTCATAACGTTGACATTTTTGAAGAGTCCAAGCCAATTGCCTAACAGAATGTCCCACAATCTGGATTTGTCTGCCTGTTTCCTCATGATCAGATTCAGGTTAACCATTTCCTGAGAGGAATATTCCCAGGGGAGGCCATGCACTTTCCACGGCATCTCAGGGAGAACCTCGTGGCAGTCAATAACTCCTGTGGCTGAAGACGCTGGGTTTACTGGTGATGGTGGGGCTCATCTGGTCACCCCACTGGAAAGGTACCATTCTTTTCCTGCTGTCATTAATTAATTGTCTATGGGGGATATTTGAGAGAAGACTTGTCCTTAACTACTTAATACAGTACATCCAGAGTTAACAACAAATGCTGACTTGGTGTTAGGTGTCACTCCACAACTGAAATGCAATACCTAACATGCCCTGCTTGATTTACCACAAGCTTTTCGTTAAGAGTTGAAGTGGGGGTTAAGGTTAAAACTAATCCTCCTCCTTTACAAACCGCCTGCCTACAGAAACCTGATGGTCATTCTCATAGTTTCACCAACACTTACAATATTATCCAGGTATTGGCCTCAGGCAAGATCTCTGACTACCTAAAATCGACATTGAAAGTTAAGAAGGCATACCCTCCCAAAAAGTTAACCGTATCAAAGAGTAAGGCCCTCGTTCGGTAACCTCAATGCTCAAACCTGAAAATTACATTAGGCAAATGAAAGATTTGTTTCTCAGCCCATCAGTATCGCAATAGTCCAAGTATCACGGATAACACAGATCTTACATGATTACACTTGTGGCAGCGTGGTATTTTCCTTGCTGGTTATGACACAGGAGATGAACTTGAGAAAGCAGGACAAAAATAGATCTCCAAAGCCACGTCAATCATTTTTGAGAGGTCAAAACTCCTCATGGCTTTAACTGAAATTTACTGCTATGGTAAGTAGTGTAACAGAAAAACACACCTACATCTCTGCATGAATATTAGGCAAGGTGATAACGAAACGTCAGCCACCAAGGCCACCCTCAGGGGCTTTGTAAGCCACTAAAGGTTGGTTCTGCTGTGAATTCCTGTGGAGTTTTTTCTGCAGTGATTTCCCCCCCCGGATTGCAGGTACCATGAGAACTGGGATTTGGTCCTGTTTGCCCTCTGGTATTCAGAACCGTGGGTTTCCCCCATGACTCCGCGGTAAAGAATCTGCCTGCAATGCAGGAGCTGCAGGAGACACAGGTTTGATCCCTGGGTCAGGAAGTTCCCCTGGAGGAGGGCATGGCAACCCACTCCAGTATTCTTGCCTGGAGAATCCCCTGGACAGAGGAGCCTGGTGGGTTACAATCCATAGGGTCGCAAAGAGTCAGACACAACTGAAGCAACTTATGCACTCATACTTTCAGAAAGAACAGTATCTGGGTGTCCAACAGTTACTGGTTGAATGAATGAATGACTCAAATAGTGTTCATCAAGGTTAGGTCAATTCAACACTGCTAGGGAACCAATGAAACCTCGTGGACCTTTTATTCTCTTTTTTTCCCCTTAATTTATTTTTAATTGGAGGATAATTGCTTTACAAAGTTGAGCTGATTTCTGCCGTACAACATGAATCAGTTATAAGTATACATGTGTCCTCTCTCCCATCATTTATTTTTAATTACAAAATCTGGCAATAAAGTGTGGAAAGGACCCTTCTTAGCTTCTCTATCTCAACCTCCAACAGCTTAGCTGGTCATTTCAGGGTGGACAGCATACCTCTATGTGCCAGACTGGGTCACGATTCTACCCCTTGAAGCCCATGTTTCTCTCTCTCTTTTGTAAAATACAAAATAGGAGCCAGAAAGGACACAGAATATTCCATCATCTCATCCTCTCTTGTGTGTTTATCTCCTTTCAATATTTCCATTACTGGGTTGCTAAAGGTCATGGGGAGAGTGAAGCCTGTGGATTATTAAGAGAATACATAATTTGCTTAAATAACATTTTTTTTTCTCCACATGATCTTATCTAAGAATATTGTGACATAAAATTTTGATTCATCTCCTTTAACGTTTGAGAGTTAAGCAAAATAAATGATCTGCCCTATAAACATAATTTCATTGTTGTTGTTCATGTGCAGATGCTTTAGTTTCAAGGAAGCTGAAAGAATCAATCAGTGCATGTGATCACTTGAATCAGGACACTCCAGACTTAGACACGGGAGATGGTGCAGAGCCAGGGAGAGAAGGGCCAGGGGAGAGGCTCTCCTCGCAGGAGGAAGTGACAATAATAGCAATTTAAATATAAGAGGAATAGTAATAGCTTGTGCTTATTGCAAGCTCAGTACTTCTATTTACAACAACCCTTTGGAGTAAGACTGTTATTCCCATTCTAGGGAGGAGGAAATGAAAGCTTAGCAAGGTGGTGACTTGATTGCAGTAATGAGTGAGCAAGAATTTGAATCCTCTGACTTCAGAGCCTCTTACTTCACCACACACAAGGGCTGCTTCCAAACGCACAGTAGAAGAGCCTGCTATTTACAAGTGTTGTCTTGCAAAGTTTCAGAGAAATCTTTGATCATTTTTAAAAGCATTTATGCTGGAAGGAATCCTGTAAGATCACTGCCCCGGAGTTCAGATAGGGAAATCCCTATAGTATTCTTCTTAAATCTAATACCTTTTGATATTATTCAGCCCTTTTATCATCTTTGTCATTCTCCTTGAATCCCTCTTCAAAGATGATACATTCCCTAAAATTATGGATATAGCTCAACTCCTGAGAGGCATCCATTTGCAAATAGATGAAAAGCTTTGTCACTGTAGGTGAGATGAACAAGGCAGACTGGCAACACGGCAGGTTAAATGTTCCATTATCACTGACCTGCTCAGACACACAGACACAACAGCTTACTCTCCTGACCCCTGGTGAAAAATCAGAGGAGCAAAGGGGCCCATATATACAAAGGTTACTTCTTAATCCAATACCTGGAAAGAAGTAGAAGGTTTACAATCATCAAGCTTAATCTTATCTAAACTTCTGAAGATTCTATACTGAGGGGTGGAGGTTGAGGGGATGGGGGCGGGAATCCCTCTAGAACCAGTATTCATGTTGGCAACAGCAGCTCTCCAAAGCTACAGATCAAATTCTAAGTGCCCACCACTATGGGCACTTTTTCTCTCTTACACCCACCCCGCTCCACATTGCCCCAGACACATACTAGAGAAACATCAAAGCCAGTTTTTATTTATTTTTTTTTAAATTTTATTTTATTAGTTGGAGGCTAATTACTTCACAACATTTCAGTGGGTTTTGTCATACATTGACATGAATCAGCCATAGAGTTACACGTATTCCCCATCCCGATCCCCCCTCCCACCTCCCTCTCCACCCGATTCCTCTGGGTCTTCCCAGTGCACCAGGCCCGAGCACTTGTCTCATGCATCTCACCTGGGCTGGTGATCTGTTTCACCATAGATAATATAATGCTGTTCTTTTGAAACATCCCACCCTCACCTTCTCCCACAGAGTCCAAAAGTCTGTTCTGTACTTCTGTGTCTCTTTTTCTGTTTTGCATATAGGGTTATCGTTACCATCTTTCTAAATTCCATATATATGTGTTAGTATGCTGTAATGTTCTTTATCTTTCTCAAAGCCAGTTTTTAAATGCAAGCATACATTTTTTTCTTTCTCGCAAATTCATTTCCCCTTAATGTAGGCATTGTTAAACCACTGATAGGCAAACAGCAAGAATGCCTTTACAGGAGTATCTCTTTCGTCCAAACCCAACACAAATATAACCATCCTCACAAGGGCTTCTAGCCTTTTAGGTTTCAAGGACCAATAAATGAATGCACACAAGAAAATTTGGATGATGCTAGGCTGCCAATTTTTGTTTTGCAGTGAAAGAAAACAAGTAGTAATATTTACTATCATCATGTCTTCATGAGGAGAAGGACATAACAGGAAAAAGAATCAGTACATAATTTCATGCTAAAGAATTTTTTTTAATCTTAAAATTAGCTTATGGAATTTAATTTAGTTTTCTTTCTCACTGCCACAGTCAGTGAAAATTCTATTAGAGACTAGCACATGTCCTGAGACCGACATTTGGGGGTCATTGATCTAAGAGAGGTCTTTCCTGGTAAAATCTTCTTCCTCCACCACTGGGTAGAACTAATCCCCTTCATTCTCCTCAAGCATTTTGTGAATACTTCTGCTATCTCACATGGTTTCATAATTGTTTTTGTTAATATTTACCTAGCAGCTAGACCACAATTTTTAAAGGCACAAAGACCGTGTCTTAGCTTTTTATCCACTTAGAGAACATGGCTGGAGAAGGCAATGGCACCCCACTCCAGTACTCTTGCCTGGAGAATCCCATGGACGGAGGAGCCTGGTAGGCTACAGTCCATGGGGTCGCTAAGAGTTGAACACGACTGAAGAGACGGCGGCAGCAGCAGCAGCAGCAGCAGAGAACATAGCACAAAGCCTAGAACACTCTAAGAGAATTTAACAAATTAATTTGTACCTAAATCAGTCAAAGCTAAAGAGAAAATCCTCTCCCTAGACCAAACTGATCATCTCATTTGCAAACTGGCATAGCACAAAGGCCTGGAGGGAGGTCACAGAGATGTCCATTCAAATACCACTGGCACACAGCGATGGCTTGCAAATTTTATTTGAAGTTCAACACCACTGTTCTGAAAAACAATCTCAGGTAAGAAATCAGTTTGGGGCTATGTTTAAACATGGAGAGTGACATCAAATGAAAATGGAATTTCCAGATACAGAACAGAGTTAAGAATCAAGAGGCAGGGCAATAGTCCACAGCAGTTGAGATCTTCTGTGTTCATTTGTCCAGGTGGTTTATGGGTGAGTCATGGATCTGAGGTCTGAATACCAAACACTGAGCCGGCAGTTTCCTGAATCCAGGAAAACAACACGTCCTAATTTATCACCCTGACAAAATTTGGCCACAGATCAGCAATGCAGTAAAAAATATGTTCCATAAAAATATCTTTATAGATTTTCTCATTACACTAACAAATGAGGGGTGGAATCACCTTATGGGGGGTGGAATCACCAAAAACTTCCATCCTTTATATACCCATATCTCCCATAAAGCAAAGAATATAAAAGTGGGAGGAATTACAATTACTAACAATTGTTTCTTGCACTACCAAAGTCAGAGGCTGTCAGCCTATATAGTGTCATGTTAACTATTATTCTCCACTTCTTAGTGGGACCCGACAGTTAGACCATTCAGTGTTGTCTTATGGATTAAAATCAAATTTACTTTTGGCAGCAATTAAATAGTTATGAGGCAATACAAAGCTTTACGGATGAAACTGTGGCAGCACTGGCAACAAGTAAGCAGGATCAGAGGAAGAAAACTGAAACCCAGAGCCTCCTCACTTGGTATGCTCACTCACCTGTTCTTCAAACTGAAAAGAAAAAAAATGAAAGCAGCTCTGGGGACCAAACTTGAGTATATCCAGAGCCAGTGCTTTAGCAGAAGCAACAGCCGGCAGGCTCACCTATGCTATTTCCTCCCCGCGAGTGGAGGCTTCCAAGACAGCCTCCCATGATCCTATCCCTGGAACTCACGCCCTTGTGGACTCCCTTCCCTTAACCAGGGTTGGTTTGTGTGACTGGTGGCACACGGGAGTGACTGTCACTTCTGAGATTAAGTTATAAAACACTTTGCAGCTTGCAGAAAGTTCCAGCCCCAGCAGACGGCTCGACTGCAACCCCACCAGCCCCCGAACTGGAACTACCCAAGTGAGCCACTCCCAGACTCCTGACCCTCAGGAACCAACTGAGAAATTATGGGTTTGTTGGTTTAAGCTGCTAGTTTTGGAGGGGATTTGTTACCCACTGTGATCTCGGGCAAGTTAAACAAATTAATTGAGCCTCTGCTTCCTCATCTATAAAGTGGGGACTGACATAAATAGAAATATATTTATACTTATTGTCCTTTGTTTCAGAATTTAGAACTGCCTTCAGAGACACCTAAAATACAAGGCAGCATAAATTAAAAGAGGAGGGAGGATAGAAAAACAAGGGCAGTGAAAAAATAAGAAACAGGAAAGAGGCTAAAAAATAATATATTACACACAACTAAAATTGGGCCAGAATGCTGGATCTGAAACTTAGCATAACTCCTCCAACTTCCTCCTACCTCTGCCAACCCCATCACACACACACACAGGGTCACGTGTTAATTCCATTCAGAGTCCAAACATTTTTTAAAGAAATTCACTTATTTAAGAGACATATAATTACCCTTGGAGCTAATGTGAACGAGAATTTTCCTTGGGCACTCCCTAAAGCAGATACTGCATGGGGTACAAGCTGAGGCCTTCAAACAAGGGATAATTTAATGAAGTGAGATGATACACACAGTGCCTCATATCAGGCTGGCCCATCGTAGGGCTTGTCCAGCAGTGCCTGTCGTTAATACTACCATTCAGAGCAGAGTTTTATCAGTACTACAGCTCCCCTCCAAGAAAAGTTTGCTCTCCGCAGACTAAAACTCTTGACTTGCCATTCTCATCAACATTAAAAATAGCCCATTTTCAGCCATGAACTTAATGGAAACAGTTGCAGGAAATCCTGGATATTCCAAATAGTTTCTCATCTTCCTTCCATTGTAATAAGAAGCTCAGTGGACATAACTGTCTGCCTTCATGTTCACAAAGCTGTGGGCCTCCCCTTTCAACCCTTCTTGTTATCTCACTACCAAGTCTTAATGTTTTCAGTAATTTCTCTTCCCATCTGGTTTCCTGTACATTTTTGTGCCACTGCCTAGCGCTGAGTTCTGACTCATTACTCCCAGATGTAGGCAAGAGCCCTGTATCAGTCAGCTCTGGCTGCCATAACAAAAATACTGATACAATAGCCTGGTCAGCTTAAACAGGAGATGCTTATTTCAGTATTTCTCACAGTTTTGGAGTATGGGAAATCCAAGAGCAAACGGCTGGTTCTGCTCCCTGGTGAGGGTGTTCTTCCCTGGCTTGCAGATGGCTCCCTTCTCCATGTGTCCTCACATGGCAGAGAGAGATGGAGAGGGAGAGAAAGCTCCCTGGTATCTCTTCTTAGAAGGGAACTAATCCCATTATGAGGGCCCCATCCTCATGACCTCATCTAAACCCAATCACCTCCCCAAAGCCCTACCTCCTAATCCATCTCACTAGGAGTTAGGGCCTCAACATAAGAATCATGGGGTACATTTCAGTCCATAGCAAGTCCCCAGTCTTTCCCAGCAGAGCCAAAATGCATGACTTAAGAGCACGTTTTTGGTCTTCTTTCACAAGGATTTAGTCGAGCATCAGCCTGGGTTCAGACTGCAGGATGAGAAAGCCCGACATCCGTGAAATTAAAGCCCTTCAAGAATCAAGACTCAACCTTCTGCCCCAACTCTGATTCCTGTACTTCACCCAACATAGCTCCTCCACTCTCTTGCTCCCTCTTGTCTCTGAGCTTTTTCTGCACTGTGAAACCTAGGATGCAACACCGCCACCCCCTTTCTGCAACCAATTCCATTCTTTAAACCAGTTCAAATCCTAGCTGAGAACTGAAAGCCTGAGTTGGAAGGACTTAAAGTTCACTCTGTCCAACCCTTAATCTCATTCATGCATCTATTCACCAACTCAACATTCATTTTGTACCTTCTGAGCCAAGTTAAAATGAACATGATAGATTCAGACCAGAAAGAGGTCACTAGTTGCACAGGGAGACTGGAATACAAATGATTACAATGTGAATACAATGCTCAAGGCCTGAAGAAGTGCTTTGGGAGCACATTCTTTGACACTTGTCTAGATTCTATTTGAATACCTCCAGGGACAGGAAACTCAGGTAGCTCATTCCATTTCAGGAAACTATAACCATGTAAAGTTACCACATTGACTTTAAATCTAACTTCTACACACTTATTCCAGTGGTGGCACTAATGGATAAAGAACCCACCTGCCAATGCCGGAAACATGAGAGACACGAGTTTGATCCCTGGGTCGGAAAGATCCTTGGAGAAGGAAATAGCAACCCACTCCAGTACTCTTGCCTGGAGAATCCCATGGACGAGGAGCCCGGCAGGTTATAGCCCATGGGGTTGCAAAGAGTAGGACACGACTGAAGTGACTTAGCAGTTTAAAACTCCAGAGAATTCAAAGATAAATCTAGATTTCTTTTCATATGTCTGTCAGTTAGGTATTTGAAGACCACACCATAAATATCCCCAAACTTCTTATACTTTCTGATTCTAGGCTCCTCACCCTGTTGGCTCTCTCCTCTGGCTCCACTGAAGACTTCAAAATCTCCAGGGTTTTCACCAAGGCGAGCCCCTCCTTTGTTCTCATCTTAACGCAACCTAAAATCAAATTGTCTTTTTGTGGAGGGAAGGAGATGACCTTATTATTTCTGGTGGATGATGCAAAAAATTTTTTTTTCTCCCTCATTCATCTAAGTGATCTCTCCTCTTGAATGACTCATCTTGGGGCTTATTCATGCTATCTTGTATTATCGGCTAATTTTTTTTTGACAGAATACCAAACAATATTTACCATTGACAGTAGTACAGGACAACAAATAATGTACAAAGTGGGGAATAAACACAACAGAACCAGCAGACATCCCACCCGTGCCCGAACAGCAAGGTACAGACCCCAAAATGCTGAACAGAACCGAAATCTCACATAATGTGTAAGCTCCATACCAACTTGGGGAGCAGAGCAAGGTCCTCGGGGAGAACCCAGAGGCATCTCTCACTTGTAGCCACACTTTGAAGCAGCTCTTTTACACAAAGACATAACGGCAAAATCAGCAGTATTCTATCTTCCTAGTTTACATACAGACCATCGTTACTCATCAGAAGCAAATACTGGAGGAAATCTGAGGCCCTGGCGCTGTGACCACGGCAGATGTGTGGGACTTACTTCCTTCTCTGTTAAGCAGAGGGGAAAGCCCATTTTCACTGTGTCTGAGCAGCGTCACCAGCCGTTGATGGCAGTGGGTCCAGGGCCCCATATGCCGCCCAGGGCCGTGTTACTGCAGAACTTCATACCTTTAAGAAACATTCCAGTCTTTTCCCTTCAACTTTCCTATATTCTGGCAAAGCTTATATTTCTAACATTTAGAATTAAAAAAAACCCGTGCCCCCAATAAAAAGTGAAAGTGTATCTCCCATACCGACCGTGACCCCAAAACTGGCCCCATAGAAGCACCCCCAGAGTGGTGACAGTTCTCTCCATGATTGGAATGAGGGGGGCTCAACCCCCGGGGTTAAGATCCCTGTCTAGACAGAAAGCAGGCATTCAGGTCACAAATTGGGAGAAAATGTCATAGGAGGGAGAAAAAACAAAAAAGTAAAAAAAAGCGCAAGTCCCCCTTCACGTGGGCATTTTACCCAAACAAAGGCACCAGGGGACGGGCCGAGGGGGGCTGGGGACCGTCGCCGCGGTGGCGCTGAGTGCATCAGAGCAAAGTCCTCCTGGCGAATGTCCTCGGTGTCCGAGCCTGCCTGCCGACGGGCTTGGCCACACGTGCACTGTTCGACAGCAAACAGGGCCTGGCGCCATGAGGGGATGGGGGCTCTAGAGGCCGCCCCCTCCCCCGAGAGGCAGCTGGCCACGTTGGAGCCCCCCCCCCCCCCCCCCCCGTCTGCTGCTGGAACACATCGATGGTGTTCTCATTGTCCATCTCCAGCTGTGCTGGGGCGTCTGTTTCATTAACTGGTTGTCCATCAAACCTGAATCAAATCTGTCTCATGGACAAGCCCTGGCACTGGCAGGAGGCCTTCATCAGGTTGCGGAGCGGTGCGTGTCTCTTGAACTGGGCCCTGAAGCCATTCTGCCCGGCCACCTTCGGGTTGATGTGGTCCTTCTCCCTCTTCACTCTCTCCTTGGGCTTCTCCTGGGACATGGCTGTGCTCGGAGGGCAGCAGAACAGTGGGCAGCCCCCAGGCAAGCGACTCAAGCTCTTGGCCTGCCGCAACTGCCTCAGCTAATTTTTTAATGTATAAATCTAAGCACTTTATAACTCAACATTCAGAAAACTAAGATCATCGCAACCAGCCCCATCACTTCATAGATGGGGAAACAGTGGAAACAGTGAGAGACTTTATTTTTGGGGGGATCCAAAATCACTGCAGATGGGGACTGCAGCCATGAAATTAAAACATGGTTACTTCTTGGAAGGAACATTATGACCAACCTAGACAGCATATTAAAAAGCAGAGACGTTACTCTGCCAACAAAGGTCCATCTAGTTAAGGCTATATTTTTTCCAGTAGTCATGTATGGATGTGAGAGTTGGACTATAAACAAAGCTGAGTGCCGAAGAATTGATGCTTTTGAACTGTGGTGTTGGAGAAGACTCTTCAGAGTCTCTTGGACTGCAAGGAGATCCAACCAGTCCATCCTAAAGGAGATCAGTCCTGGGTGTTCATTGGAGGGACTGATGTTGAAGCTGAAACTCCAAAACTTTGGCCACCTGATGCGAAGAAGTGACTCATTTGAAAAGACCCTGATACTGGGAAAGATTGAAGGTGGAGGATAAGGGGACGACAGAGGATGAGATGGTTGGATAGCATCACAGACTCGATGGACATGGGTTTGAGTAAACTCCGGGAGCTGGTGATGGACAGGGAGGCCTGGTGTGCTGCAGTCCATGGGGTCGCAAAGAGTCGGACATGACTGAGAGACTGAACTGAAATGAACTGAAGCGCTTTACCCAAACAGAAGAATTTTTGAGAGGTAAAGATACTTTTACTATACTATTCGTATTTTCCTTTAGTAAGTATATGAACGAATGAACAAGTGTCAAGGGTGAAAAGCACTGTGGTTGCACAGCCACAGCCCTGTCTAAAAGATGTCCACACCACAGTCCCTTGGAACTGTATGCTGTGTGCTCCATGGCAAGGGGGGATGAAGCTTACAGATGGATGTACTGTTGCTAATGAACCGACTTTAAGATAAAGATATTATCCTGTATTATTGCCCAATGGGCCCGATGTAATCACAAGAAGGCAGAAAAATCACAGTGAGAGTGCCCTGAAGATGCTGCTCTCACCCTTTGAAGGTGAAGAAAGGAGCAGTTAGTCAAGGAACTGTAGCAGCTTCTGAACACTGGGTGAGACAGGAAAACAGATCCTCCTCAAAGCCTCTAGAAGAGAATGTGGCTCTGCTGACGCACCTTGATTTTAGCCAACAGAGACCCACGTTAGACTTCTGACCTGCAGAACTGCAAGATCTGCGTGCTGTTTTAAGCCACTGAATTTGTGGTAACTTGTTACGGCAGCAATAGAGGACTCATTTTGGTGCTACCACTTTGAGCTATTTGCCAGCCATCATTTCGCATTTTCTTTTAGATTATGATCAATCCTTACAACACTGTTTAGATTTTTGAAGTGTTGAAGCTATTGGATAAATTTGGAAAGATTAACCAGCTAGTAAGCAGCAGAGCTAGGATTTGAACTCAGGTGTCTCTGGCTCCAACTTATGTTCATTTTATAAAATCTCAATGCCTTAAGAAGGGATAAAATCACAACCCAGATACTGTACTTTAGTATATTCTGATTAGACTTCTGGAGTCCATTATTCCTAGCAGAAACTGGACACATAATTCAATAACTCTTACTAACATTCTTCTTGTCTTCTTTCTCTCCTTAAACTTTCCCCTCTCATGTGGATACTGACTAAAGTTAAAAGTGCTTTATTTTAAACTGAACATATAGCTTTAAATAGATTAAATTATTTACTTTGTATATCAACTATAGTTTATTACCAGGGTGTGAACTGAATACATTAGGGGGTGATCTTGTTCAGTTACTAAGTCATGCCCAACTCTATGTGACCCCATGGACTGCAGGGTGCCAGGCTTCCCTGTCCCTCACTATTTCCCACGTTTGCCTAAGTTCATGTCCATTGAGTCAGTGATGCTATCCAACCATCTCATTCTCTGCTGCCCTCTTCTCCTCCTGCCTTCAATCTTTCCCAGCATCAGGGTCTTTTCCAACGAGTCGGCTCTTCACATCAGGTGGCCAAAGTATTGGAGCTTCAGCTTTAGCATCTGTCCTTTCAATGAGTATTCAGGGTTGATTTCCTTTAGAATTAACTGGTTTGATCTCACTGCAGTCCAAGGGACTCTCAAGAGTCTTCTCAAGCACCACAATTAAAAACATCAACTCTTTGGTGTTCAGCCTTCTTTAGGTATACATTAGGTATTTACCTACAAATATTTACATCGTTTCCAAGGAAAATATGCTTTTATAGCTGATCTCATGGGATAATGGATGCAGTGACTTGAAGCAGGAAAGTGTCTTCTTTGAAGAAAGAATTCAGCAAAGAGACAGAATGTGAGGCAGAGAAAGCATTTATTAGAAGCAAAGTAGTGTGGAAGTACACAGGTGGAGCTGGAGTGAAGTGTGGCATGAGGATTGTTTACATGGTTTATGTATGGACGATGTTCCAGATTGTCTCTTAAGTCATCTTGCTTGTCTCCACATTTGGCCTGACTTCAGGGCCCTCTCTGGTGGATGTGCACTCATCTCTCAGTCAAGATGGATTCTAGTGTGAAGGTTTCTGGGAAGCTGGTGGGACATATGGGCTGGCTCTCTCTCCCTCCCTTGAATCCTGAGGACCTTCTCTGTGCCTGTATGGGCTGGAAAAGCCCCTGGACCACAAGAATGAGAAAAATGTGGTTGCTTTGTCTTTCACTTTGTCAATGAGTCTGATGCTCCTGCTAGTATCTTGAGGTGTCAAGCAGGGGACCAGCTGTGGCTACTCAACTAGCTACAACTGTTTTTCCTGAAAAACCATAACCAAACCCTGCAGTGCTCTGACAAGAATGGCTTTTCAGTGATGACACGCTTACCTGTGCAAAACTTTCTGCTAGTTACAGTCACAGTAACATGGGTGGAAATCCTGCAATTATAAAGATATAGTTTATCCTCAGGTACATAATGAAAATGTGAAACTTTCTGTAGTTTGACATGAGTTCATTACTGGGCATCTATTTTGTGCAGTGGTCACTAAAACATAGTACCTCAGAATGCAAGATGGATATTCTACTTCCTAATTACGTAAACAGTGCAAATCACCCTCAGTGAGAGTCTTCTTCTGTGAAATGGATATAATGGTAACACCTACCTTTTATGAGTGTTATGAGGATACAACCAGACAATGCACTTAGAATAGAGGACAGTATAAAGTAAGCATTCACTACCCATCAGTTCTCACTATTATGCCAAACTGTGGGTGTATATGGGTATATAAAAGAGACACGATCCCTGTCCTTGGGAAGCTTATACTCTTATAGGTATGGTATCCAGGTAAGCAGAGAATTATACTTTTTAAGAAGTGTGTAGATCAGCAGCTACTACTTTTGTGTACATAGTGTGGGGGCTTTTGCTGAAGTTTGCAGATTGGCATGGCCTGCTTCAGGGGCACTCATGACCTGGTACCTACTGTAAAGTGCTCTAGATCCACCCCAAGGTTTCAGCTCCCCTGAAACCTTTCACCTTTTACCTTCTGTATTCTGAAGAATAGTCTATAGAGGCACACTGAAAAAGTGTAATTTTTTACAGCCTAGCTGTCTGATGACTAGACAATAAAACCCCTCCCCCCACATACATCATCCTTAATATTCAAAGATAACTCCATTAGCAGGGATTTCTGAAGGAAAGCAACCCCAGATACCCACTTTCCATATTCGTTGTCATGTTAAGTCAATGCAGGAGATTTTTGTTTCTAATTTGGCAAGAGAACAATGATACAAATATTTCCCTCAAACTACTACTACTTCATGAAATCTGATGAGAATGGACTACTTTCTAAAAAAATATTAAATAAGTCTGAATGCACCTATAACCTCTGACCCACAAGAAATGAGTCACAGTACATGATCTGCTTCTTTCTTACAGATGATTTGTTGATTTCAGCATGTAACTCCAAATAAATTTAATTTGAAAGCAATTCTCACCCCCAGGATGATAATAAAACAAGTACCTAATGCTTAATAGTAAGTACTTGCTGATTTCTTATCCAAGACCTGGAGGGAAGAAGGAGCTAAAGACTGTCTAGCAGCCTCTCTTTCCTCTAATTGTTGATTTTGGCAAAGGTCACGGTTAACTCACTAGCCATCAGGCGAACAGCATCTCAGATCCACTTGCAAGTCTATTTTAAGCTTCCTGTCTGGCACCACTGAGATTCTACTGGACCATCTGCATGTTGTCACAGTTAACCTCCAACAACCCAAAAGTTTATATCATCCACCCATAAGAATACCAGGCCAAAAATAAAAAAAAAGCTAAAAAAAAAAAAAAAGAATACCAGGCCAATCTGGCTAAGCACTTGCTCATTTCCAGGTTTTTCTAGGGCAAGAAAATGACTATGTGTTAAGGGTGTAATTCAGGTACTAACTTTCATTTTTAGTGTCACAAAAAGCATTGTGTTAACAAAAATAGGTATTTTTGCACAGAACTGTTTCTTTGTACTGGAGTATTTGGGAAGCCCCCTCCTCCTTTCTCCTTGCTCGCCCTTACAAAAATCCTGGGTTGTTTGGTGCTAATTTTCCACACCTTCCAATGTTAAAGTGTCAACAGGTGTTCTGGTGGCTAAAACAGTCTGTGAGGTCAGAGCAGCAAACTCACAGACCTGCTCTGGTCTTGGCCAGATGGCGCACTTCTGAAGCATTACTTTGCCAACAAGGGTCCGTCTAGTCAAGGCTATGGTTTTTCCAATGGTCATGTATGGATGTGAGAGCTGGACTGTGAAGAAAGCTGAGTGCTGAAAAATTGATGCTTTTGAACTATGGTGTTGGAGAAGACTCTTCAGAGTCCCTTCAGAGACTCTTCAGAGACCCTTCAGAAGACTCTTCAGAGATCCAACTAGTCCATCCTAAAGGAGATAGGTCCTGGGTGTTCATTGGAAGGACTGATGCTGAAGCTGAAACTCCAATACTTTGGCCACCTCATGCGAAGAGTTGACTCACTGGAAAAGACCCTGATGCTGGGAGGGATTGGGGGCAGGAGGAGAAGGGGACAACAGAGGATGAGATGGCATCACCGACTCGATGGGCATGAGTTTGAGTCAACTCCAGGAGTTGGTGATGGACAGGGAGGCCTGGCGTGCTGCGATTCATGGGGTCGCAGAGTTGGACACGACTGAGCGGCTGAACTGAACTGAAGCAAGCCTATTCACTGGGTGACTAATAGGAGCTCCATCTAGAGACAGGAGGAAAGCCAGGCCAGAGGGGAGACAAGGCTGAGATACTAAAGAACCTCCCCCAGTGGTACAAGCAATTGGTTCCAGTGCAGAAGGACTATAACCGTATTTACAACATACATGTCACAGAATCCTATAACTTTGCAGCTAGAGAACAAAACTTACACCTCTAAATGACTTTATTGCAAAGCCATTGCTGTGGGGGAACCTTTATTCTGATTCCAGAAATACTCTGGCATTGCCTTCAAGTCTCAGGACAAATTCTTTTGACTATATTTAGTGGTGGCAAATATCAAATTTTTGAGAGTAGGTGTTATTTTCAGAAATAAGTTGTTCAAAACTAAGAATATTACCAAGGGGGAATCAATACTATTTTGGAATAAAAACCAAAGTACTAGTTATAGTAAAATAAGTTGGGAGCTTCCTGTGCAGATCCAAAAACAATTTGAAAAGGTCATTTTTAAAGGGTTCTGAATAATGGCAATACTGGTGTGGAATAAGGTATATGCTACCAAGGTGATCTAAAGAGGTCATTGCTATGGCTATATATATATCTTGGAGTCTCATGACTTTATTTTCACAATAGAGAAAGTTTTATAGACAGCAAACTAGCCTAGTGTAAACTTCATTTCTGAGTCCTCACGCAGAAACTCTCAAAATAAAAATCTACTTACATTCAACTACCTGGTCTCCATGTCTGTAAAGTAGGGGCTAAGAGGCAGTGACATTCCTCATGTAAATAAATCACCTTAACCTGATATCCTAAGGTTGTAAGACTCTCTACTCTATTAATAATTGCTTAGCATTTAGCTGTAGAATATATTCTACTTGAGTGTATTCATCTCCTAACTCCAGTCTTTAATAAAACAAGCACACTCACCTGGACTTGTCTATAATATTATTAATAGCTGATACTTACACAGCCCTTACTACTTGCTTGTACTTACTCAGCATGAGCAACTCACTTAATACAAACCTGTGAGGGTAAAAAGTTTTAAAATGTTACTATTTTTATTCCTATCTTATATATGAAAGAACTGAGCCAGGAAGAAGTTGCCCAAGACCACATAGCAAGAGGCAGAGCTGGAACTGGAATTCAGGTAGTCTAGCTCCAGCTGTGTTCTTATTCACTCCGCTATACCACCCTATACTGCCTCTATGAGACTATGGAAAATATACATAAATCAGATACTCAATAGAATAAAAGACCATGAAAAAAAATACTTACCAACTTATGAGAAGCTCATTTGAGAAGTAAAAAAGAGGGGTTGATGTGAGGCAGATAGACCCATGTAAAATGGATCAAGGCCACATTAAAAATAGCCACAAGAGTTCCGTGGGCAGCCTGGGGCTGGGCCAAAATATTCTCTATTTCAAGAATAGAGGAGGCAGCTGGAAAGATCTAGGCGCTATAAAGAACCAGTTCCTGGCACTGTTTTGTGTCTATAAAATTTCTCCTTTATTACATAAAATCAGATAGTGCAAATTAACAAAAACAAAACTCCACAAAACTGTTAACATGACAGCTTTTATAGCCTGAGCACATCACTTTGGGAATTTTATCGGCTAGTAAGCAGAAATGCTTAATAAGTCAGTTAACTGTTTTTAACAGTAGGCAGGGTAAGTGCAATGAGCTATCTGATACCATCTCCAAAGAAGTTTTCAGAAGCCACTATCAATGACTCGGTTAATAAAGAGGGGATTACGTGTGGACAGAAGCAAGTGAAGCAGTCCCGGCCATGTCTACCCTTTAACCAAGACTGCCAACGCCACCCCAACCCAGCTTACAGAAGTGGAAACTGAGTCTCACGGAGCGGAAGTGACTTGGATGATGGTCCTGACACAGAAAGTCCAGGGTTCTTCCCATTTTCGCATTGTGCGTTCTACTCTTTTCCTATCCACGGCAAATAAACACTGATTTCAAAGTCCTTCAGAAAACGTGGTGTGCCTACAATGCGGGAGACCTGGGTTCAATCCCTGGGTCGGGAAGATCTCCTGGAGAAGGAAATGGCAGCCCACTCCAGTACTCTTGTCTGGAAAAGTATGGATGGAGGACCCTGGCAGGCTATAGTCCACGGGGTGGCAAAGGGTCTGACACGACTGAGCGACTTCACTTTCTTTCAGAAAATGTGACCACACACACCTATTTGACAGAGTCAAGAATTTCTTCATCATAACCTCCCCTGGCTGCTGTTCAGACCGCCTTTCTCTCCCTGGGCCCTGAGACGTGTCCAGAAAATGACAGAAAACATGCTCCAAAGCCAATGCTCCGAAAAGAATCCCATGAACCAGGCCTCAGATACACCGGGGTTCTCTCATGCCTTGTTATTCCAGGTAGGGCCGTCTCTGGGAATTTAGCTTCCCGTTGGGAAGGGAGCCTCCTCTCGCAGCCTAAACCTACGAAGCCCCAGCCCACCCCCGTAAGGAGGGAAGAAGGCTCGCCGAGGTGCCGGGGCGTCGTGGAAGCCTGTCTGCGGGAAACGGCCGTTCACCGGCCCTGCCCGCTCGGGGACGCTCGTGCGGACCCCGGCGCTTCCTCCCTCCAGGCCCTTCAGTCAAGCCCGCGGCCGCGCGCGGCCCCGCCTTCACTCGACTATAGTGGGTGCGGGAGCGGGCGCGGGCGCGGGCGCGGTCACGTGAGGCGGGCCCTCGGAGCCAATGGGCAGCTCACGCGGAGTGAATGGGCGTGTCTGACCCTCGTGACGTTACAAAGCGGGCGGGGAGCGCGCGGCTCTTCCGCCCCCACGCGCCGAGCTGCGGCCCACTCGGCTGCGCCCCGCCCCCTCGCCACTGCGCACCCAATGGGAAGGCGGGAAGCGCTCGGGGCCCGAACTTTCGGGCGGGGCAGGGCGGGGGCCCGGCTCGGCTTGGGGGGGCGAGAGGGGGCGAGAGGGGGCGGGGCGGAGTGAGCCGGCCTGGGGCCCGGGGCCGCGCTCCCGCGAGTCGCGGCGGCTCGTGAGGAAGGACTGCCGGGAGGTGCCCCCGCCGCCACCGCCTCCTCGTTGAGAAGAAGCGGCTCCTCCCCCTGCCGTGCCCGGTTCGTATTCCCTCACCCCAGCGCCGAGCCGCACCGTCCGGAATCCTCTTCCGCCCGCCCGAAGTTGTGAGGGGGGCGGCCGGCGCGCGTGAGGAGACGAGCCTGGGGGCGCCAGGTGCGCGCTCGAGGGGCGTCGCGGCCGCGGCGGGCGTGACTGCGCCAGGGGGCTGCCCGCGGGGCTCCAGGTCCGGGGCGGGGGGGTGGGCCCGCTGGCCGCGCCCGGGGCGCCGTGAGGGCCGGCGCGAGGGTGGATTCCGGGGCAGGTGCGGCTCAGGTGGCGCGGGGTCGCTCGGCCTGAGGATTTCCCCCCCTCACACGCACACCCCCGTTCCAGGGTGACCCCCGTGGGCCGACCCTCGGTTTTCAGGTCTGCGGCCGGCGCGGCGTGGGCGGGCGGAGGATGCCGCACTCCCGTGGGCTCCGCACCGGGGCTGGATGGACCGGCCGGTCCCGGGGCGCGCCTCCGCCGGCGTCCGGGCCCCCGCCGCTTCCAGCTGTAGCTCCGCGGCTCCCGAGGGGTGGGTTTGTTGGTTAGATTTCCGCCCTCCTCCCCACTCCCTGTCTTGCGCCTCCATCCTCTTTCCCCAACCCCACCCCACCCCACCTCCTAGCCCCATTCACCCGGCTGCAGCGAGACCTCGCCCCTCCTCCTCTCGCGCCTCCCCTGCCGACGCCTCCTCTAATGAGCATCTCTGCCTTGCTTTTCAATGGGCCGGTGCCGCTGTCGCTGCTGCTCTCCGCGCGGGTTGTGGATGTTGTCGGCTCCGTGTTGTGATGACAGGAGAATGTGTGTGTGTCCCGGGCCCAGACGAATTGGTAGGTATTCCCTTAACTACCTGGCGTTGGGTACCCAGGAAGGATGATGACTGATTTTGCGTGTGGATGGTCTTAGGTGGGTCTGTGTGGAATGAAGAGGTGAGGTAGGTAGAAAAGGGAGGGGGGTACAAAGGGATCCTGCACCAGGATAGCAGTTGATGCCTTAAGTGAGTGCCATTGTACCTGAGGTAGGGTACAAAGGAAACTGATCAAACAAGTGCTGACTTGGGGCTTCGGAATCTTCCAAAGGCAGACGGTTTCTTCATTCATATAGAGATAACAGGAGCTGTGAAATGGCTAAACATTGCCCAAAGATGCTGAAAAATCGCAGAGAGTCTTTATGCAGGGTGTTTAATGCAATCGGATTACATAAACTGGGGTTCTGACACATTTAATGATTAGTATAGCTTTTTTTTTTTTTCCATTTACACCAAAAGCTTTGCAGAGCTAAAGAGCTCTGGAGTCGGGGCAGTAATTGCATTCTGTAATTAGTTTGTTCTGAGAGTTTATTGATAAAGTGGAATCATTTCCTGGCACAAGCCCTGCAGAGTACATCAGTAAGAATGGATGGGTCTCTTTCCTGTTTCTCCTTACAGCTCATCTTGCCTTATTAGTCACTGGCAAAATCTGCCTATACTAAGATGCTGTACCTAAGGTAGCTAAGTCTGGATCATGGGATGGGAATTTTTAAGTGAAATTGTGGCCAGAAATAACTTGAAAATTTGACGGTGCTTCAGTTTACCACAGCTGTACCTTGCTGCTATTCTTACTGCCGCATCAGAACCCTTTAACTTTGTTAATTTAGCAAGTTGTCAACAAGAGTTTTGATTTCATGGAGTTTTGTTGTTGAATCACAGGATATTGAGAAGGATACTCAAGAGTTCTTTGAATGTTCACTTATGGTTTATGAAAGCATTCGAAAGTACATTGACTTCTAGGAGTAACTGGTCTGATGAAGAGAGTATGTCACTTGTACTGGTGGTGAACAAATGCTCCTTAATCACAGAGTAGGTAACTTCCCTCAGAATTTGACTTTTAGAGGCATGTTGGGAGTCTCAGTCCATACTCAGTCCGTAAACCCCTGAGTAATTGAAGGATCGAGTTAATAAAATTGACTCTCTGCTTTTTTTTTAATCTTGAGAATTTATGCCTGAGGGGAAAATGTATGTTACTTGAGTGCCTGGTGTTTGAATTTACGTATTCAAAGCATCTGTTGCATGAATCGGTTCTTTTGCCAAAATAGTTCATTTTGCAGTCGATTAGAAAAGCAGGAGGATTGTCAAAACAAAGGAATTTAAGGAAAGTGTGGATTTCCTGGTCTTGTTATTTCTTCATCAGATGTCATATAGCCCAATTCTGTTACACATCTGTCTTTCAAACCCCGCCTCCAAGCCCAAACAGTACTTTGATTCAATCTACATTCCATACAGAAACACAGGTATTTTTTGCCCTCTAAAATTCTTACATGTTAAAGTAAGCTTAAATGCAGACATATATAAACTTACAGAGAAAATTTATTTTCATGAAAGTTGGTATGTTTACATTTTTGATAATAGAAATAATCTTCATACAAAGAATGAAATGAGTCCATGTGCTTTCTGCATACAAACCTAGCAAGAGTTATGGTTCGTATCGAAAGCCAATGTCATGTGGCCCAGCGTTTTAGCACATCTCCTGGCTCAGTCATGTACACTTAACCTTTGGCTGACTTTCAGGTATTCAGTTTGAAGTGCTGTTATTTAAGTGGTGGTTCTTGATAGATTCCTGTTTTTCTGGAACTTCTGTCTTTCATGACTGCCTTTCAGACGTTATTTAGTTATTGCTCTTATTTCAAGAATTCTATGCATCAGCTTCTCTTGCCTAATCTTGTTTTCAATTCTGTAAGCAAATGTCTCCCTAAATAATGTAGTTAAGATAATGGTCCATTCTGTCACATGCAGAGGGCTCCACGTAGCCTGCTCGCACGGTGCTTGTCACCCAAGCACATTCAGTGTTTGCTCCCTGCAGCCCACTTAGCATTTTCCTAACTGGCTTTCAAGAGGGTGTGTGAAAATAGTGTGATAATATAGCTAAGACTCTATGATGTTTGTAAAATTCTTCCTTAAGGTGTTCAACCTTAGGAAAAAATAGTTGATATTAAGGCTCAAATGATTTTCTATTCCTTATTCCTTTTTGTTTATTGCATTTGTTTCCTCATTTAAGATATTTCTAAAGCCTATTTGTTTATAGGCCAGGTGAATACTTTGAGGCAATACCTCAAGAATTCAGGGGAAATATGTGTTACAAGAGGGATTCTTTTCTTATATACATTACCTGGCTTAGTGGTACATGTTTATTACGTTTTCTAGATAAATGCTCATCAAAATATTTTCAGTGTTCCACTTCCAGATATAAGTGATATGATTTTCATTTATTCACAAGTATAATGCTCTACCTTTCTAAGCCAAACCTTAGTCCATTAGACTACTGTTTCACTGTTTATTAATTTCCAAGGGCAAATAAATAACCATTTTTTAAAATGTAAGAGAATGGTTTTCTAGGGGTAAATTCTACTTGGAGTCTGTAATAGATGAAGATCATATTTCTGTAGCTTTCTTTTACGGCTGATAGGCAGAGGAGAATACTAACAAGTAAATTAAGTTCCAGAACTGAGACCATTTATGTTACTAACAAAGTTTTAGAGCTACTAAAATACTTGCTTTTTTTTTTTTAATCACAAAAAATACAGTAAAATTAATGAATAAATGAAACCTGCCCGCTTTTCCAGGATTATTTGGTGACTTGGTGGCAGACCTATGTCCCTAAACTTGCCAAGTCGGCACAGTGGTCTGGAGAAGCATTGTTTGCAAGACCATCTCCTGGATACAAGGAGGGCATTTTGGAACTTCTATTTTTATCCATTATGTAAGATTTTTCTTGTACATGTTAATTATAGTAGCATATGTATATATTGTACCAATAATTCATGAATATACACAGGTTGAGGCTGCATCCCAGCACATATATGGTGATACCCAGGTGTATCAAGTGCTAACCATTGAACATGGCTCTATAAACAGGATCTTCATAAATGGGAGAAGTCCCTGTGCAATATGGGAGACCCATGGCCTTTTTTAAGGATAAAGAGAAGGGTAATTGGCCAGGTCGACTGCCACTGCATAATGTTATATAACCTTCATCTCCTCCGCTCTTCCCAGCCAGATCTGTTGTACATTCTGCCCAGTTTGTGCTGCATAAAAAAATACAAAGAGAAAAGTAAAGCTAGAAGACAGTTTGCTCCTGGCTCCATTAAGTAATCAAGTGCGCTTGGCAGAGATCCTGTAGAGATAGTACATGGTATGTGTGTAAAATATAGTACCTTAGGCACAGGACACTTGTAAATTCATCTGCTAAATATCTCTTATGAAAGCAAAAATAGATTAAGTAATCTGAATGTAACTTTTTTCTTTGTGCTTACCTGTGAAATTGCTGTCTAGGAATCCCAGTCAGAAGTTCCAGCTTGCCACTGTTCTCTGATGCCATGCCAGCACCAACTCAACTGTTTTTCCCTCTGATTCGTAACTGTGAACTGAGCAGAATCTATGGCACTGCATGTTACTGCCACCACAAACATCTCTGCTGCTCACCCACTTATATTCCGCAGAGTCGCCCAAGATACGCACCCCATCCAGCGTATGCTACCTTTTACAGGCCAAAGGAGAGCTGGTGGCAGTACACCCAAGGAAGGAGATATGCTTCCACGCCGCAGAAGTTTTACCTCACACCTCCCCAAGTCAATAGCATCCTGAAAGCTAATGAGTACAGTTTCAAAGTGCCAGAATTTGATGGCAAAAATGTCAGTTCTGTCCTTGGATTTGACAGCAATCAGCTGCCCGCAAACGCACCCATTGAGGACCGGAGGAGTGCAGCAACCTGCTTGCAGACCAGAGGGATGCTTTTGGGGGTTTTCGATGGCCACGCAGGCTGTGCTTGCTCCCAGGCAGTTAGTGAAAGACTCTTTTATTATATTGCTGTCTCTTTGTTACCCCACGAGACTTTGCTGGAGATCGAAAATGCCGTGGAGAGCGGTCGAGCCCTCCTACCCATTCTCCAGTGGCACAAGCACCCCAACGATTACTTCAGTAAGGAGGCGTCCAAGTTATATTTCAACAGCTTGAGGACTTACTGGCAAGAGCTTATTGACCTCAACACTGGGGAGTCAACTGATATTGATGTTAAGGAGGCTTTGATTAATGCTTTCAAGAGGCTTGATAATGACATCTCCTTGGAGGCTCAAGTCGGAGATCCCAATTCTTTCCTCAACTACCTGGTGCTTCGAGTGGCATTTTCTGGGGCCACAGCTTGCGTGGCCCATGTGGATGGCGTTGACCTTCATGTGGCCAACACTGGCGATAGCAGAGCCATGCTGGGGGTGCAGGAAGAGGACGGCTCTTGGTCGGCAGTCACGCTATCTAATGACCACAATGCTCAGAATGAGAGAGAAGTGGAACGGCTGAAACTGGAGCACCCCAAGAACGAGGCCAAGAGTGTGGTGAAACAGGATCGGCTGCTTGGCTTGCTGATGCCTTTTCGGGCTTTTGGAGATGTCAAGTTCAAATGGAGCATTGACCTTCAGAAGAGAGTGATAGAATCTGGCCCAGACCAGTTGAATGACAATGAATACACCAAGTTCATCCCTCCTAATTATTACACACCTCCTTATCTCACTGCTGAACCAGAAGTAACTTACCACCGATTAAGGCCACAGGATAAATTTCTGATACTGGCAACTGATGGGCTGTGGGAGACAATGCACAGGCAGGATGTGGTTAGGATTGTGGGTGAGTACCTAACAGGCATGCATCACCAGCAGCCAATAGCCGTTGGTGGCTATAAGGTGACTCTGGGGCAGATGCATGGCCTTTTAACAGAACGGAGAGCTAAGATGTCATCAGTGTTTGAGGACCAGAATGCAGCAACCCACCTTATTCGCCATGCTGTGGGCAACAATGAGTTTGGGGCTGTTGATCATGAGCGCCTCTCCAAAATGCTTAGTCTTCCCGAAGAGCTTGCTCGGATGTACAGAGATGACATTACAATCATTGTAGTTCAGTTCAATTCTCATGTTGTAGGGGCATATCAAAACCAGGAACAGTGAGTGGGTCTTACCAAGGCGATTCTCAAATAGATTTAAAGGACAGATAGTTTTTTTTTTGTTTGTTTGTTTGTTTGTTTTTTAAGATAATACTATAGTAAATAGTTCCAGTGGGTCATTCTCAGCATTTCTCTATTTGATACTCTGGTCTGCTGGGTAGTCCAAATTGACTTTGTAGCAGAGTGGCAGGATCCTGAGAGTCTCGTTCGACTTAGTTTGGACCTCACAGCACCTGCAGTTGAGGCCCATCAGTTCCTTAACCACAGATGGCTTAGGACATTGGCTGCTTTTATCAATCTGAGAAAATCAGGATGACCTGCAAACAGGGTTTTGAGTAGGCCCAAAGCAAGGAACTTGCTGGGCGTATTCTTTTGGTAAAATGAAGAAACATTACTGTTCACACCTGCAGACCCCTTTCATCACCAAGATTCCAGTGTACGTGAAAACATATATTTATTGCATGATTTCCTAGATGTATAACCTGTGCATTATTCATGAACTTTATTTTAACCCAAAGTAGTTTTCAAATCCACTACTTTAAGCCATAAAGGACCGAGAACCAGGCAATTTGAATTCGTCAGTGTGTGTGATCATTTGACTTGGAATGTTTCTTAATGAGAAGACACTAACCCTTCACCCGATTACCCAATGTATTTGGAACATTTTCTATTTTGCCAAGCAGTTGAAGACAATAAAGGTGTTTTATCTTCTCTTATTGGTGTTAAATAAAGGGGAAAAAAAGTCTTAGTTTATATTAATGAAAAGCTTTATTTAGTTTGAAATGAAAGATCCAGAATGAAGAGAAGAGACTGATATGTTCAATTATGGTCATCTGCATCCACCAGCACATCACTCTTATCATGTAAACCCCTGAAGTGTCACATGCTCTAAGTGTGTGGTGGGTAGACTGCTGCTGAGAAATCACACTTCTAATTAAGTAGTGGTAAGAATTTTTGTCATGTTTGGAATTTTAAGGATGACATATTAAAAATTTACATAATTTGGGGGAGTAAAGTTTAAATATTACCTTCAGGTGTTGAGATGAAGTTTTTTTTTGTTGTTTTTCCCCACTTAGGTATAGGTCAATTTAAATAATTGGTTTAAAGATTACTAAATGCTTTAAACATATTGTAGCTTATAAATAGAAATGTTAAGGTACATACATGAGAAATTCTTTAAAGTAACTATTGTGCATGCCTGATGCTTAATGGAACACTTAATAGCATCAAATATTGTTTGCAGCAGTCTCCGTAATTATATGCAGACCCTTCCAACGCTGTATCAAAGTAAATGAAAATAAATATATTCAGATTGGCTTTTGGGGAGCTTATTTGATATGCATCAAATGTGTTTTGTTCCTGTGTTTAATGGTGATTCGTGTACAGCTGTGCATATATTTCGTCACTTATTCTAGCATCACTGTTAAAAGAATGGCTATGACTATGTTCAATTTTCACATAAGTTTTAATACAAAACATGATCTGTTTTCCCTTGTGTAATTAGTTGAGGGGTGTTTAGGAGTCCTTGCAGATTTCTGTAGAATACTGAACTAGATATTCAAGGACTCTGGACTGTGGACACCGAAGCAAGGTAGAATTGGCTGCAGAATTTATTCCAATCGAAAATAGACTCTGGAAGATTGCCGCTTACAAGACCATATAATGTTTGTTTTCTGAGGCCTTTTTTTTTCCCCCCTTTTTTCCCTCCTTGGGTCACCTTGGAAATTTTCTACCAGCTGGTATTTTGGAGGAGGAAAAGCTATTATACTAATTTATAAATGTCTTGACAGAGACTTCATTTTTTAATGGAATGTATGTAGAATACAGTAGCAATTAAAACTCATTTTCAGGCTACTACTTGAATTTCTCTTGAACACCTTTACTAAAGAGTTCCATATTATACTTAATAAAGTCTCATCTCTATATAGTACAGTATATATAAATTTGGTTTCTTTTGGTCATGATCAAGATAGTTATTATTACACAAGAAACTTGGTCTGTGGTCTAAAAGCTGGTTATGTTAAGCCTGTAGTATTAACAGTGTGGAAATGAAAATAATTGGATGTTAGAAATTTGAATGTATTATCATCTAAAAGAAGTTTTGATTTTATTGTAATTGGTTGTCACTGTGATGTGATACCTAGAATTAAAGAATACATGTAAACTTTCATTGTATTCAGCCTTTCTTAAGCATTTTTAATTTATACTTTCTAATGTGTCATTTTCTGTATTTAGTCAGTGGCTCATGGTATTTATAATATGTCCTTAGCTAGTTAAATGCAATGGTGTTATGGTACACAGTACTTGGAGGGAAGAAAAGTCTTATAAAAGATTTATCTGTGTGAAGAAATGTGAAAAGTTTATGTATTGTATAGTGAATAGTCAGAAATGCCCACAGTGAATTAAAGCTTCATATCTGCTTTGTGAAAGAACGACCTGTGTTGTTTTTTAATTAATAGATTCATTAGATGCTTTCTATGGTGTTAGGTTATACTTAACTTTAGGATCCTCTAGATAGATAGTACTTTTAAAAAAAACTGGGGTATACTTTACATTCAATAAAATGCACAGATTTTAGATGTGTAGTTTGAGATTTGGTAACCACAACCCCAGTAAAGATACAGGACTTTTGCATTACTCCAGCAGAAAATTCCCTCATGCCCCTTTCTGGTTAATCCTTCCCCATAGAACTACTGTTCTGACTTCTGTCACCATAAATTAGTGTTACTTGTTCTAGAAATTCATATAAATGAAATCATGTAATATGTACTCTTTCGTATATGACTTTTGTTCATTTTTTTTGAGATTCATTTATGTTGAGTGTATGCATAATCTCCTCCTTACTACCAAGTAGCATTCCATAGTATGAATAGAACAGTTTATCTACTGCTGATGGGCATCATCAGCCCCTTCTTCTCCCCCTTAAAAGCTAACTTAGGTTATCAATTCCCAGGGATATTATTTGATTGAAGTATAGATTTAACATCAAAAACATGATAGATTATAAATGAGTTTTATGTTCCATACCTTAATGGTAGGACTTTTTTAAAAATGCCCTTTAAACAAGCAATGAAAATGAAACTTGGTGAAAAATTTGGGGGGATTGGAGAGCATTCCTTCACTAATGATTTCTCTGTACCTCTCCCATTGATAACTTTATTGAGTTAAAAGTTCATTAACTGAGCTGATGACTATCCTATAAAAAATAGACAAATTATACCTTGGTTTTTCCTGTTTGCTTTTCTTTTTTTCTTTATTTAATCTTTAATTGAAGGATAATTACAATATTGTGTTGGTTTCTGCCATACATCAACATGGATCAGCCATAGGTATATATATGTCCCCTCCAGTTTTTGATGGTCTTGGTTTATTACTCCCACCAGCCATAGCTAGGATTGGGATGGGAAAGGAAGTGGATTAAATGCTGACTGTTAAATTGGGACTAGAATAATGTAACTCACCTGAATATCTCAGCTTTTTAAAAAAATTAATTCTTCCTAGACCAAGATTTCCTGCTCACTAGTCAAACACATGCCTGAATATGCATTATCGTCAGCTTTGTCTTTGGGTGTAGTAAGAGGGTCTAGACAACTGCTATCCTTAGTCTGTTCATTAACATACCTTAATTCTGACCTTTTTCATAAATAGTAAAACAACTACTATTTACTGTAGCTGAGACCTGAACATGCTGGGTAAATGGTATCTAAATAAACTTGTTACAGTATGAAGGTCACTTTTTGTTCCTTTCAGAAGTAACTTTGAAAGCCAAGCTTAATCCTGTTAAATCCAGCTAGCCTGGTTCTTAATGACAAAATTTATGCCTTGGATTGAATCCTAACAGTATGCAGCATTGTCTTCTAAATAGCTTTCAAATTTTAAGTCTTCAAAGTAAATATATCAAGAATGATGAAATTCACACATTTCATGTATTATTCAATGCATATATTCTAAGGACCACACAATTTAGGCTCAGTAATGTAGCCAATATTTAGGTTCCTAAAATGTATGCATGTCTGGTTTTAAATTGTTCTAATAATTTTTTAACTTTGTTTGTCCATCAGGGTTTTCAATTAAGGTCAAGCCCTGTGGATTTTGTTTGCCTTTCTGAGCCAACGCAATATTGAATAAAAAACTTTCTGCATCCACTTTATTTTACATTAGAGATGTATAATCAATTTTAAAAGAAGCCTAAGTGAACTTTAAGAAGTTCTCCTCTTCATTTGTCAGAAGTTAACATCTCAACCTAGATGTAGAGAAGTAATTTATTCCAGTAATTTCAGTTTTGTTTTATAGGTAAAAACCAATGATTTCTAAAACTTGAACTAGTTCCCTGTTGCAAAGAATATTCAAAAGAAAAAAGTACCAGGGTACAGATAGGCCCATCATGAGTTTAGCCCTCTAGAGGAGAAGGCTTCCTGTGTTCATTGGAAGAGGCCTCAAAAACTCACTTTTCAAGTGAGTCAATTGGACCCCCAAAGTCAGCTTATTTCCCCCAGTAAAACTTTGCTAAATGGTCCCCATCTAACCCTTGTCCCCTCCCCCAGCTCCTTTTACACAGGTTGGGAGAAGTGTTCCTTTGAGGATCTGCCAAGCACTTTAGCAGCTGTTTGGAAGTACCTGGTACCTAGTTCCAAAATAACTCAGTATTTCATGTTGGTTCACCTTCATACCCTGAGGGACGTTTAAGACTCTGTCTTTAAGAGTCACACCTCTCTGCTTTTCTAAGCTATGCCAGGGTCACTGACTCACTTCTGTCTTCAGCACACACTCAACCAAACTGAACATTCAAACAACTACAGTGCATGGAGGTTCCTGGAGAAGGAAATGACAACCCACTCTAGTATTCTTGCCTGGAAAATCCCACGGACAGAGGAGCCTGACCATGTCGCAAAGAAGCGGACACGACTAAAGTGCCTTAGCATGCACGGGTGCAAGGAGGTTAGTCATCACATTCAACCCTTTAGAAACCTCAAACCTGGAGTGCGGAGCCACACCAAGCAGCCAAGAATAGTCAAAGAACCAAAGATTTTTATCTTCACCTGCGGTGATTTAATCAGTCCATCTCCTTGAACAACAAGACCAATTCGATTGGCTGGCAGTGTTGACTGAGAGGCCAGCCTTCAAGCATGAAAACTGAGAAGAGTGGGAAATGTGAAACAAGATCTAAGGGGAGAAAAAAGGAAAGGTGAGGAAAGAGGGGTGTGATTAGAGGCAGTAAACGGGGCAGGGAGCATCAGGTCGTCTGACACCCTAGACCAGTGATGGGGACAGAAGCAAAACGGGAAAGATGGCAGGCAGCCAAATGGTGGTGAGGTAAGGGAGTTTAAAAACATTTTTAAGCCCTTATGAAATCATGGATTTTATGCTTGGGCTGCAGCAGTTGAAGTGCAAAGCAGTTTCCATTAGCGTGACCATTTTGTCTTGGCTCATTAGATAAGAAGGACAAAGCAAAGTCTTAGGCCATATGTAAGGGGATCTGTGGTGCCCAGATGGACAGATTTCTCAAAAGAACTTTGCTCAGAAATTAATTTTTCTTGCTCCAAATCTGGGGACAGGTTAAACAGTCTAATTTCACCTGATGAAAACAGAAACTAGATCGTTAAAGCTCTGGTGTTCGCAGACCAGAGAGAGTGCATTACTAACTAAACCGAGCCTCACGACTTGCTTAGAGGGGCAAAGATAGCCTCAGGTATAGCCAGAAACTCCAGTGACCCTGCAGCCTTCGTGATACTAACAATAACCACAATCACTCTTTGTGGAGCAGTTGCTATGTGCCAGGTCCTGTGGAAAGTATACTGTATATTTTCTCATTTAATCCTGTGCTGCTGGTCTCGTCTAGTTCTTCAGCCCCTTCCCTAAACCCTCTGTGCCCTGCTCTGCGTGCCTGGAAGCCCAGCTCTCCAGCTGCACTGCCAGGCTCTCTCGTCTCCGGATTCCCATTCCATTCAGCCCATAGGCAGCACCCGCAGGTGAGATGAGAGAGATGCTGGGAAGTGTCTTCCTCGTTCTCTGCACGCTTCAGGCTGCACCTCCAGCCTTAGCTGTGCCCGTCCACTCTACAGCCCCTCTTCCACAATTCTGGTTCTGGGCGGGCTCTTCCTCCCTTTCGCCTTTCAGCTTTAGGGATGCTAATGGCTTCCTACTGCTGCTCGTCTCTGGGTGCCTCAACAACCCTTGTTTTTTTCCTCATCCTTGCTCGCACCTCTGTGAGTAATCCATCCATTTGAATAACGGAAGGGGAAATCACTTTCCTGCCAGGACCTGACCAATATGATCCTTAAACTGAAGTATTATTTTCCCTATTTTACCTAACACAAAGAGGTGAGGCAGCTCATCCCTCATCACCCAGCGAACAAAGCCATATGTGGACATTCCAAAGTTCTGTGTGTTTAATCCCCACATCACAAGGCCTGGTCTCTCCGTATAACCAGGGTGATCCCTTTGGAACTGAGAAGACTTGAGGGCTGTCAAATGGCCGATAGCCAAGTGAGCCCTTGGAAAGCAGAGACAGATGCTCAGAAGCAGCAGCAAGCACCGCTGTAGCCGAGCAGTTAGTCTAACACGTAGAGGAATGGAGCCACCCACAGAGTGTGCCAAGCGGGGACAGGATCAGCCATGCATGGGGGTGTCCAAGTATGCAGTTCCTCAGCTCCCCAGTTCACATGTTGAAATCTCCATGGTGGGAGGTGAGGTAGAAAGATACAAGCCACAGAGACAGCCTTAGGTGTATATACATTTGAGCCTTGAACAAGGAGGTGACAGGGGCCCCAAACCTCCCAGCATGGTAGAAAATTCAGTATAAATTATAGTCAGCCTTTTATATACTCAGTTCACCTGGATCTACCGTTCCTCTGTGATTCCACGTCTACAGAGTTAACCAACCATAGATCAAGTAGCACTGTATTATTTACTACTGAAAAATATCCACATATAAGTGGACTTGGGACGTTCAATCCCTTGTTGTTCAAGGGTCAGCTGTACACAGTGGCTGCAGCATCCTTGCAGCTAGCATACACTTAGAGAAAGAACTATCGGAGAAGGTAAAGACTAACTGAGCAAAGCATGGGTGTTAGAGTTAGTAGGACCAGGACTGGGAGAAAGAAGTAAACCGAGGTGAGCCAGAGCCACGCCAGGCTGAAATCTGGCTTCTAGCCACTCAGGTGGGAGACTTGACTAATTCTAGCTGAGGAAGGGCTGGTGGTTAGGTAAGAGACATCTGTGTGATTTACATATTGCCATTAGTCATTCATGTCTGTGTACTCACATTTAATAAACTGATAACGTTTAATTCAAACAGTCAACATTTTCTCTTGATTCCTTGATTACCGTAGTATATGACCACTGAGCTCTACTCAGGTGTGGGGTAACTTGACAACTGAACCTGAGTGACCTAATCAGTCACTCATCAAAGTCCTGGAACATTATAGCTAGATTGAACTGCCAGTTAGTTCAGTTAGTTCAGTCCAACCTAGAAAGTGTTTATTGGGCTTGTTCATTGTTTTGGGAAGATAAGCCCTGCCCTACACAGATTGGAAGGTGTCCAGTATGCTACAGGGGAAGAATGGAGGGTAATTTAAATAGCTTCCAGAAAGAAAAAAGTGGCTGGGCCAAAGTGGAAATGATGCTTAGGTGTGGATGTGTCTGGTGGGGAAAGTAAAGTCTGATGCTGTAAAGAACAATATTGTGTAGGAACCTGGAATGTTGGACATGGTCAAGCAAGAGCTGGCAAGAGTGACCATCAACATTTCAGGAAGCAGTGAACTAAAATAGACGGGAATGGGCAAATTTAATTCAGGTGACCATTATATGTATTACTGAGGGCAAGAACCCCTTAGAAGAAATGAAGTAGCCCTCATAGTCAACAAAAAAGTCCAAAATGCAGTACCTGGGTGCAGTCTCAAAAACAACAGAATGATCTCAGTTTGTTTCCAAGGCAGACCACTCAACATTAGAGTAATCCAAGTCTATGTCCCCATCATTGATACTGAAGAAGCTGAAGCTGACAAGTTCTATGAGGACCCACAAGACCTTCCAGATCTAATACCAAAAGATGTTCTTTTCATCCTTGGGGATTGGAATGCAAAATTAGGCAATCAAGAGATACCTGGAGTAACAGGCAAGTTTGGCCTTGGAGTACAAAATGAAGCAGGGCAAAGGCTAACAGAGTTTTGCCAAGAGAACGTGCTGGTCATAGCAAACACCCTTTTCCAACAAAACAAGAGACAACTCTACACATGAACATCATCAAAGGGTCAATACTGACATTGGATTGATTATATTCTTTGCAGCCAAAGACGGAGAAGCTCTATAGTCAGCAAAAACAAGACCGGGAGCTGACTGTGGCTCAGATCATGAGCTCCTTATTGCAAAATTCAGGCTTAAATTGAAGAAAGTAGGGAAAATCCCTAGGCCATTCAGGTATGACCTAAATCAAATCCTTTATGATTACACAGTGGAAGTGACAAGTAGACTCAAAGGATTAGATCTGGTAGACAGAGTGCCTGAAGAACGATGGACGGAGGTTCGTGACACTGTACTGGGGGCAGTGAGAGGCAGTGACCAAAACCATCCCAGAGAAAAAGACATGCAAGAAGGCAAAGTGGTTGTCTGAGGAGGCTTTACAAATAGCTGAGGAAAGAAGAGAAGTGCAAGGCAAGAGAGAAAGGGAAAGATATACCCAGCTGAATTCAGAGTTCCAGAGAATAGCAAGGAGAGATAAGAAAGCCTTCTTAAGTAAACAATGCACAGAAATAGAGGAAAACAATAGAATGGGAAAGACTAGAGATCTCTTCAAGAAAATTAGAGATACCAAGAGAACATTTCATGTGAAGATGGGCACAGTGAAGGACAGAAACAGTTTTGACCTAACAGAAGCAGAACATATAAAGACAAGGTGGCAAGAAAACACAGGAGAACTATACAAAAGAGGTCTCAATGACCTGGATGACCATGACGGTGTGGCCACTCACCTAGAGCCAGACATCCTGGAGTGTGAAGTCAAGTGGGCCTTATGAGGCACTACTATGAACAAAGATAGTGGAGGTGACTAAATTCCAGTTGAGCTATTTAAAATCCTAAAAGATGTGGCTGTTAAAGTGCTGCACTCAATGTGCCAGCAAATTTGGGAAATTCAGCAATGGTCACAGGACTGGAAAAGGTCAGTTTTCATTCCAGTTCCAAAGGACAGTGCCAAAGAATGTTCAAACTTCCGTACAGTTACACTCATTTTGCATGCTAGTAAGGTTATGCTCAAAATCCTTCAGGTTAGGCTTCGGTAGTACGTGAACCAAAAGCTTCTAGATGTACATGCTGGATTTAGAAAAGGCAGAGGAACCAGAGATCAAATTGCTGGCATCCACTGGATCATAGAACAAGCAAGGGAATTCCAGAAAAGCATCTACTTCTACTTCCTCAATTATGCTAGAGATTTTGACTCTGTGAATCACAACAAGCTGTGGAAAATTCTTAAAGAGATGGGAATACCAGAGACATCTGTATGCAGGCCAAGAAGCAACATTTAGAACCAGACATGGAACAACAGACTGGTTCAAAACTGGGAAAGGAGTGCATCAAGGCTGTATATTGTCACCCTGTTTATTTAACTTGTATTCAGAGTACATCATCTGAAATGTGGTCTAGATCAATCACAAGCTGGAATTAAGATTGCAGGGAAAAATATCAACAACCTCAGATATGCAGATGACACCAGTCTAACGGCAGAGAGTAAAGAGGAAATAAAGAGCCTCTTGATGAAGGTGAAAGAGGAGAGTGCAAAAGCTGGCTTAAAACTTAACATTCAAGAAACTAAGATCATGGCATCTGGTCCCATCACTTCCCGGCAAATAGAAGGGGAAAAGGGGAAAGCGGTGACAGACTTTATTTTCTTGGGCAGAAAGAAAAAATATCTCTGCATATGGTAACTACAGCCATGAAGTTACAGAACACTTGCTCCTTAGAAGAAAAGCTATGACAAACCTAAATAGCGTATTCAAAAGCAGAGGCATCACTTTGTTGACAAAGTTCTGTCTAGTCAAAACTATGGTTTTTCCAGTAGTCATGTACGGATGATCTTTATTTCCTGGCATTTATACACTGTATAGTTTGTATACTCTGTACGATTTGTTTGTGTGACCAATGGAACATAGCAGATGTGATGGCATGTCCCTCCGCAGATCAGGTTATAAAAGACGGTGCAAATATTGTCTTGGTCACACCTACTGTCTCTTGGGTTACCCATTCTTGGAGGAGCCATGTTGCGAGCAGCCTTGTAGAGAGAGCCACACCCTCAGGGACTGGTGCCTCCTGGCCACAGTCACATGAGTGAGGTTGAAGCAGATGTCACAGCTCCAGTCAAGACTCCAAAGTCAGCAACTCCAACTATGGCACGTTTATAGCCTCAAAGAGATCCTGGGCTAGAAAAGCGGCTTCCAAATTCCAAACCCTCAAAATGCAGTGAGTTCTTTTACTGGCGCAATAGATTCATTTGGGAGCAGCAAGAACATTGCGTTTTAGGGCATGCAATCTGTGGCACACCATAGGCGAATTTGGAGAATACAAGAGAGGAACTTTTTTTTTTTTTAATAGAGGAGAAGTGGGAGAATCTGTTATAAACATTGGAGTCCACTGGAGAAAACTGAGGATTTGGAGTGTAGTGGATTTTCATTGGCTGAGTTGTGACTGTCTCGAGAGTTGGGCTGTTGCCAGGCAAGGAGAAATTGTTCCTTCCTCCTACTGGGTAGTCATGCTGTAACTTTCTTCCTGTGGAGCTGCAAAGGTACAGCTCTTCCAGTTGGGTCTGCAGTTGAATTCCAGAGGTGGAGCATGAGAGTGCCCCTCCTGGAGCCACTTTAAATGAGGTTTCTATTTATAGGCAAACCTCATTTCATTGTTCTTCACTTTATTTTGCTTTGTGCTATTTTTTGTAGTGGGCTTCCCTTGTGGCTCAGCGGGTAAAGAATCCGCCTGCAATGTGGGAGACCTGGATTCGATCTCTGGGCTGGGAAGATCCCTTGGAGAATGGAAAGGCTACCCACTCCAGTATTCTGGCCTGGAGAATTCCATGGACTGTAGTCCATGGGGTCACAAAGAGTCGGACACAACTGAGTGACTTTTGCTTTCACTTTCAATTTTTGTAATATATATTGGAATCAGAAGGAGTGATGCCTATACCTTTGTTCTTGCTTAAAAAATGGTTGTGGCTACTTAAGGTCTTTTCTGGTTCCATATGAATTTTAGGATTTTTTTTTCTATTTCTGTGAAAAGCACCACTGGAATTTTGATAGGGATTGCATTGATTTATAGATTGGGTAGAATGGAGATTTTAGCAGTCTTAATTCTTCCAATCCATGAACATGAAATACCTAAAAACGTAGGTCAGTTGGTAAAGAATCTGCCTGCAATGCAGAAGACTCTGGTTCGATCCCTGGGTCAGGAAAATCCCCTGGAGAAGGAAATGGCAACCCACTCCAGTATTCTTGCCTGGAGAATCCCTATGGACAGAGGTGCCTGGTGGGCCACAGTCCAAAGAGTCGGACACGTCTTGAGTGACTAAGCACAAGTCCGTAAAGTGGACAAACAGGTTTCAAATCAATATGCACAAAGTCAGTACAATCTGATTTTATTTTAAATGTATGTATGCATGTCGAAAGATCTGGAACTATAATAGCAAAAATGACTCAAAAGGAAACCTCCTCATTCAGACTCTAAACAGGCTCAAGCCCTGGGGCAGCTGCAACAAGAATCAGGGAAATGTGTCCTGAGAGAAAAGGACTGAACATGAAGGTTTGACTCTTATGTAACATATTTTTTATGCCACGATTTAAACTTCATACCATTCCCTTTAGTGTCTATATTTACTTTCGAGAGCACTGTATTTTAGAATCGCATGCTGTGCTGAATGGTTCTCCACCGGCTGTCTACTCCAGGACACTCTGACATCATCGGAGTGGTCGGCTGTGTTGGGCGTTCACAAACGCGGATGAAGTAATACAGCATCTTTTGTGGAGAGACGTGGGTGGCGTGTTTCATCTCCCCTGGGCTTTTAGACAAGGATCAAGTCAAAGAGAAGGCAGGGGGCAGCATCTGGCAGGAGCCACCTAGCCTTAGCAGCCTTTGCTCATGAATATGGAGCTCAGTTTCTTGGTGGCTAAGGGAGGGAAAGGTCAGATTGCCCTTCGAGGAAGGAAATCCATGTCCCTCTGCAGAAAGTCCACTTCTTAGGTAACTAAAGGAATATAGTTGAGCCAAGACAGGCCTTAGCAAGACAACTCTTCAGGATATGGGCTACGGTGACCCCGATCGGAGAAGACACTGGATATAGGACAGAGTTGAAACCTTAGTTTGAATGATCTCCCGCAGTGACCAAACATGAACTTTGTCTCCAACTTTTGTGATGGTAGCCGCTTTCACCTGAATTACCCTCACTGCCCTTCTAAGAGACTGGTGTGACACAGAAGAGACCAATAGTTTTGCCACACTGAGCCACAAACAGAATCAGAGCAGCTTTCTCGAGCTCCTACTACATGCCCGACAGGCCTGCATAGAAAGGAAGCCTCCTCGCTCCGGCCCTAAACAGGCTCCAGCCCTGGGGCAGCTGCAACAAGGTCGGGAAGCAGCCACTCCCTTGCCCGCTCGTAGGCTTGGCTGCTGGTCTGTCTGCTCTGCCAGTCACCTGGGTTGAGGAGTTGTGAGAGGTGAGAGGCAGGCTTTTTTCCCAGAAAGGGAAATGAACCCATAATGCCAAGATAGTCAAACTCACATGCAGACAAAGGGCACCAGTGAGGCACACAGAAGCCATTGTCCACAGAAAGAAGATAACTTGCCAAAAAAACACCCACTAACACATGGTAATTCTTTTACAAACACAAATTTAAACAGCATACACAAAAACACTATGATAAAGTCCAAAACTGCAGAAGCTTAATGTGACCGAAGTGCAACTGGGCAAAATCACTTGGGTTTTAGCTGTCCTGTTATCTTCCTCCTTTGCCTCCTCTGCCAACTGCATAGATGGGGGAGGTGTGTGTTAATCTCTTAGTTGTATCCGACTCTTTGTGACCTCATGGACTGTAGCCTGCCAGGCTTCTCTGTCCATGGGATTCTCCAGGCCAGAATACTGGATTGGTTTGCCATTTCCTCCTCCAGGGGATCTTCCCAACCCAAGGATTGAACCTGGATCTCCTACATTGTGGACAGATTCTTTACCACTGAGCCACCAGGGAAGCCCCTAGATTGGGGAGGGGGAAGGGACAAAAGAGGTGGAAAGACTCTAGCGGACCCACTGGAGAAGAGGGCAGAAGGAGGGTATGGAGGAGACTGTGAGGCCTGAGGATTTAGTAGGTTCTAGAGAAGAGCTGGAGAAGGAAATGGCAACCCACTACAGTACTCTTGCCTGAAGAATGCCATGGAGGGAGGAGCCTGATAGTCTACAGTCCATGGGGTGGCAAAGAGTCGGACACGACTGAGTGACTTCACTTTCATTTTTCACTTTCATGCATTGGGGAAGGAAATGGCAACCCACTCCAGTGTTCTTGCCTGAAGAATCCCAAGGACAGGGGAGCCTGGTGGGCTGCCGTCTATGGGGTCGCACAGAGTCGGATACGACTGAAGTGACTTAGCAGAGAAGAGCTGGAGAAGGAAATGGCAACCCACTCCAGTACTCTTGCCTGGAGAATGCCATGGAGGGAGGAGCCTGATAGGCTACAGTCCATGGGGTGGCAAAGAGTCGGACACGACTGAGTGACTTCACTTTCATTTTTCACTTTCATGCATTGGAGAAGGAAATGGCAACCCACTCCAGTGTTCTTGCCTGGAGAATGCCATGGAGGGAGGAGCCTGATAGGCTACAGTCCATGGGGTTGCAGTCCGACACGACTCAGCAACTTCAGTTTCACTTTCAGAGAAGAGTTGAAAGTGAGTGGAAGTGAAAGTGAAAGTGGCTCAGTCACGTCTGACTCTTTGCGACCCCATGGACTTTACAGTCCCTGGGATTCTCCAGGCCAGGATACTGGAGTGGGCAGCCTTTCCCTTCTCCAGGGGATCTTTCCAACCCAGGGATTGAACCCAGGTCTCCAACATTGCAGGCGGATTCTTTACCAGCTGAGCCACAAGGGAGTTAAAAAGGGTTTAAAGATTAATCATGAATTATGACTTAGATTTTTTAAAATTTTTAGAGAGGTGAGTAAAGCTGAAATGCCTGTTTGAGCTGTGTTTCTTCAAATTAGTGTCCATTCTGAGACTAGACCACTTGAGCTGTGACCGTGTAAGAATTCTCCAAGCAGGATCATGAGGCTATCTTTTTGCCCTTTTGTGAGCATGTGAAATTGCAGAAAATAGAGTCATTCTCTTTGACTGTTTCAAGTACTTTCTCTATGACCCAAGACCAGTTATGTGCCAGCTTCTTCATAACCTACAAATTACGGCAGAAGAATACATCCTACTTTTCTCTGGGGGCAGGGAGAGGCGGGGAGCAGTTCATAGCTCAAATGCCATAGATTCTCACAGTTCTTACTGAGATTTAGTAGGTTTTCTTGAATAAACGTTGCTTCATTGGCTGTATGCCCCTAGCACAATCTGTACAGACTTCAAATGGTTAAGTTTTTAAAAGTAACTGTCAGCAGTTATGACTGTTTCACTGAAGAACAGGTCTGAGAGGCTGTTCCTGCCACTATTCCAGAATTGGGTCTTTGGTATTTGAATCTGGGATTTTAGCAGAGAGGGAAAGCATAGTTCAAGTCAGGTTGGGAGCCAGAGAAAAAGAAAGGAGAACTTTGGAAGCCAAAAAGAATCCATTGTTCATGGTTACTTACCTCCTGGGAATTTTATGGTCCAGCTCACTCTGGAGTTAGAACCCTTCTTGGCTAAACCAGCACCAGCAAAGCTGTGGGCAGTGATATATGACAGCCTAGATACACCGTGAGGTACGTGAGGTCATAGACAGGTTGCTCTTCTGATCGGAGATCAGAGAAGAAGTGGGCTAGAGAGATAAAGGCAAAAATGGGGTGAGGTGGGTATGAGACCAACTCCATTCTTCTACATGTAGATATCTAATTTTCCCCACACCAATTCATTGTTGAAAGACTGTCCTTTCAAGGGTGTTCTTGGCACCCTTCCTGAAGATCAGCTGACCATATATGCATGTTTTTATTTCTGTTTCATGGGTCTATATGTATGATTTTATGCCAGTGCCGTACCCTTCAGATTACTATAGCTTTAACCTCAAAGGATTTTTTTTTTTAAAGAAAAAGAAAGTTATGCCTTCAAAAGCAGGAAGAAACAGCGGCAACAGGCATGTAAGCTCTCCTGGTCTTCACAGGTGGGGTACAGGTGAATTCCTTGCTATTTGTGGGGATCTTTTCATGGCAAATCTTTTTTCTAAACAATGGCTTCTGCAGCATGCAGACAGCTACAGGCCACTCAGTTGCTTGTATTCGGTCAATCATTCAATAGTTATTAAATGCCTACTATTGATCAGGAACAGAATTTAATTCTAAAATAAGTCTAAAACATTTACTAAGGCCTCCAACATACTTGTCACTTCTTTCTCATCAGTTCAATGAACATAATGTCATCAGTATGGTAGACCAGTGAAATATTTTACAGAATTTCCAGATAGCCTGGAGCCCTTGGGACTATCTTAGGACAAATGACATGAGTTAACCGAAAAGCTAGAGAGAAACTAACTGTAAGTGTATACTATTGTTTGGCCCCCCACTGAATGCAAACTGCTTCTACCACCCTTTTCTGGTGAGAATCAGTTCAGTTCAGTTCAGTCGCTCAGTTGTGTTCAACTCTGAGACCCCATGAATCGCAGCACGCCAGGCCTCCCTGTCCATCACCAACTCTCGGAGTTTACTCAAACCCATGTCCATCAAGTCGGTGATGCCAATAAACTGTGGAAAATTCTGAAAGAGATAGGAATACCAGACCACCTGACCTGCCTCTTGAGAAACTTGTATGTAGGTCAGGAAGCAACATTTAGAACTGGACATGGAACAACAGACTGGTTCCAAATAGGAAAAGGAGTACATCAAGGCTGTATGTTGTCACCCTGCTTATTTAACTTATATGCAGAGTACATCATGAGAAACGCTGGGCTGAAAGAAGCACAAGCTGGAATCAAGATTGCCGGAAGAAATATCAATAACCTCAGATATACAGATGACACCACCCTTATGGCAGAAAGTGAAGAGGAACTAAAAAGCCTCTTGATGAAAGTGAAAGAGGAGAGTGAAAAAGTTGGCTTAAAGCTTAACATTCAGAAAACTAAGATCATGTCATCTGGTCCCATCACCTCATGGGAAATAGATGGGGAAACAGCGGAAACAGTGTCAGACTTTATTTTTTTGGGCTCCCAAATCACTGCAGATGGTGACTGCAGCCACGAAATTAAAAGACGCTTACTCCTTGGAAGGAAAGTTATGACCAACCTAGATAGCATATTAAAAAGCAGAAACATTACTCTGCCAACAAAGGTCCGTCTGGTCAAGGCTATGGTTTTTCCAGTGGTCATGTATGGATGTGAGAGTTGGACTGTGAAGAAAGCTGAGCACCTAAAAATTGATGTTTTTGAACTATGGTGTTGGAGAAGACTCTTGAGAGTCCCTTGGACTGCAAGGAGATCTAACCAGTCTGTCCTGATGGAGGTAAGTCCTGGGTGTTCACTGGAAGGACTGATGCTGAAGCTGAAACTCCAATACTTTGGCCACCTCATGCAAAGAGTTGACTCACTGGAAAAGACCCTGATTCTGGGAGGGATTGGGGGCAGGAGAAGAATTGGACGACAGAGGATGAGATGGTTGGATGGCATCACTGACTCGATGGACATGAGTATGAGTAAACTCCGGGGGTTTGTGATGGACAGGGAGGCCTGGCATGTTGCAATTCATGGGGTCGCAAAGAGTCGGACACGACTGAGCGATTGAACTGAATTCTGAACAGGCTTAATGCATAACTGCTTGATCTTTTTCCTCCCTATTCCCCAATTCCCCCAGCAGGGACTGGAAACAGAGAGGAAGAGCGTGCCCATCGGGATCCAAATCACAACTGAGGCTCTAGAGTTTCCCTTTCTAATCTTCTTGCAAGTCCTTGGTTGGTTCCCAAGCCCATTCCCCAGAACAGCTATTTCAAAACTCCATCACTTCCCCAAGCTCCCAAAAGTCCTCCTCTTTCTGTCCCCATTGGCTCTCAACAGATGGCTTGTCTCATACCGAGGACATTGAGGTGGTCAAGTGAGAACTTGCCTCATTTCCTAGTCCCTAGCCAACAACTTGATCTGTTTCTACACCTCCCTCCTTCTCTCTTGGTTTAAGTCTCACCTCTCCACCAGTCTTGTTAATCAGATTTGCCTTCAGCATTTCTAGGTGGAATCACATCTTAAGTTGGAGATTAGGTTCTTAAGTCTACACAAGGACAAAAGTCACACACAGTCAAAATTACCCTAGAAGTTTTCTTAAATTACCCACAACAACAGATCAAATGTGGCTTTGAGAATATAGTCCTGGAAAGTAATATGTAGGTGTGAGTATATCAAGCAGACAGTAATATACAGGTATAAGGCATGAATACTGTATAAGGCTACACAGAGTACATGATAATGTATAGCGTGAAATTCCAAAGAGGGACTGCTTTGAGAAAACTACTTAAGTAAGCTTTTTTGGAACCTTGAACAAACTAGTGGCATTCTATCTCCCCATATGCTGTCCCCACCCTAGTTTTCAGGGATAACTTTATCAGTTCCCCTCTAGTCCTTGGTTTTCCCGTTTCCTCTTCCAGATTATAGTTAAGCCACCACTACCCACTCGTATGACACGCCGTTTCATTCTCTGTATGTGTTCTGGAAAGTTCTATGTCCTCCATATCTCCATTGGTGGTTTCACTAAGAGGCTTCCCTGCCAGAATCCCTGCTTTTAGGCACCTTCACTGAGTGCAGTGGTCCACTGGATTTCCAGCATGCTTTAGTAACGATTTCTCATTCTATCTGCCTCCTGCTCCATTAGAAGATTAAACTTGAGTGCACATCAGAGAAATCAAAAATAACAATGGCTTAATAGAGAAGTTTCTCTCCCCTCTCTCTCATAAAAGAAGCCCGAGAGTAAGTAGTGCAGGGCTGTTTTGATGGTTCACCAAGGACCCAGGCTTCCTTTCTGCCCTGCCTTTCTATGAATAGTTTGCAGCTTCTGTCCCTAGGGCTCCTCCAGCCCCTGCATCCACATTCCAGATAGCAGGTGTTCAGGAAAGTTATCCAAAACTTAGAAATAAAGCTGACTGTGCTGTGCTTACTCCCTCAGTCTTGTCCAACTCTTTGCGACCAAATGGATTGTAGCCCGCCAGACTCCTCTGCCCCTGGGAATTCTCCAGGCAAGAATACTGGAGTGGGTTGCCATGCCCTCCTCCAGGGGATCTTCCCAACCCAGGGACCGAACCCAGGTCTCCCGTTTTTAACATTTATAGATTTCAATAGCAGAAAGGACAGAAGGGCTTTCTCCCAGCTGAATCAGCAGTCTCCCTAAATGTTCCACCAAAAATCTCTACTTGTATCTCTTGGGCCAGAATTTAGTCACTGAGCTACATCCGGCTGCAAGAGAGGCTGGAGAATGTGACCTTAGGCTAAGTACATCAGTACCCTGGATACAATCAGGGTTCTCTTATTAGGTAGGCAGAGATTGGAGAGCCAGACAACTAGTAACTTTTTGTCCCAAGAATATACATTTGTTGATTATACCTCCTTTAATCTGTGTCTTTGCTTCCCCTCTGTCTTGGCTTGTTTTCAGCAGCCTAAAAGCATACTCAGAGAGCTCTGACCCTTTGGTCCTGAATTTTTCTCCAGTTATCGTAATGACCTTCTCCTTTGCCCCCAGTCAGGTCCTAGAAAGAACAACCCCTCGTGGCTTCCCTCTCTCACCTCCTCTTCCTCCTTCGTCCACTTTCATCAGCTACTGTTGCCTGCACTGCAATTTCCCTGCCCTCAAAGGCTTCCGCTGGTCCTCCAAACATCAGACTCAGATCCCCTGCATCTTGCACAAAGCGATATGTAATAAATGATAACTGAATTATTCAGTGTGTTAGTCGTTCTTTCTCAGTACAGAGTTATTTTCTATTCTTCAATGCAAAAGTCATATTTTCATTTCATTACCTGCTAAAATGTTTCTTTTGACTTGTTCATGAGAAGTTAATTCTCAGACGTTGCTTTGGTTCTGTACGAAAATGCATTGTAACTTCCAAAAAATTAAAGGAACAGCACACTTGGAAATGACCTTTTTGTAAGCTTGGGTCTTTTTATTCAGTTCTCTTGAATTTTTATTGTTCAGTTGCTGAGTCGTGTGCGACTCTTCTGCGACTCCTTGGACTGTAGCCCACCAGGCTCCTCTGTCCAAAGGATTTCCCAGACAAGAATACTAGAAAGTGTTAGTCACTCAATTGTGTCCGACTCTTTGCGATGCCATGGACTGTAGCCCACCAGGCTCCTCTGTCCAAAGGATTTCTCAGACAAGAATACTAGAGTGGGTTGCCATTTCCTCTTCCAGGTGATCTTCCTGACCCGGGGATTGAACCTGCCTCTCCTCATTGGCAGGCAGACTCTTTACCACTGAACCACCAGGGAAGCACCCCTGCCCATCTAGTGAATAGAAAAAAGAAATTGGATGTTTGGTGCTAATAAAAGTGTTTTTTCCCTTAGATTGCACATCAGATCTGTGACAAGTTGTTTACCTGGCTAACTCATAGAGGTAAACTCCTCATTTTGAAACCCCAAGGGAAAAACACCAATAAGAGCCCAGATAATGCATTTTCTTCTGTTGCTGAACCTCCCTCTTGATTCTTCCACAAAACATGGATCTAGGTATTTTCCAGTTCAATTTTTGCTCTAAACCAGAGATAATGTCCCAAACAGATGCTTGGCTGTCTGTCAGCCTCTCCCTCCTTGTGGGTTTCATTCCCCGCGTGTGGCTGCTCCTCAGGGATGGGGGGCAGGGACCGCGGCAGCCCGGCTGGCTAGGGATTGCTGGCGCGATGTGGTTATACTGCCCCAATGTGGCAGATTTCGTTCTATTTCAAATGCCGCCTCATTTTTTCTCTCGTGCTTCCTGGAGAAACAACCCACTAATGAGGAATAGTTTCTGAGTGAGTACATCATAGGCTATTGAAGAGTGGTGGTGGGCTTGAAGGGGACCCAAAGCATTTCTTCCATCCCTTCCTCAAAGGTTTTTTGGGGGGGAGGTCATGTGAAAGTGAAGTGTTAGTCACTCAGTTGTGTCAGACTCTTTGCGATCCCATGGACTGTAGCCAGCCAGGCTCCTTTGTCCATGGGATTCTCCGGGTGAGAACACAGGAGTGGGTTGCCATGCCCTCCTCCAGGAGATCTTCCCGACCCTGGGAATCAAACCCGGGTCTCCTGCATTGCAGGCAGATTCTTTGCCATCTGAGCTACCAGGAAGAGGCTTGGAACTTTAGTAGGCAACTCTTATCTGCTATATCTGAAGAGTATCTCCAGCAGGAAGACGGAAAAACCCCAGGAAAGAAGTCAGTTTTTAATCAGTTGGAGTTTGTTTGACCCTGCCAATTTAAACAGAGGTTGCAATTGGGATCCATAAGCTAAATCTGGTCCTTGGACATGATGCGTTTGCCTGATACAGTTGTTTGTTTTTAATTTGTGTCTGGTTTTAATTTTAAAAAGCAATATTTATAAGAAAGATTCATAGAAAAACCTAGACTTTTGCCTTCAGGATACTGTATTTCTGACTTGCAGCAATCAGTTGGAATGGAGTAGCTGCTCTTACTTTGAGATGGTGTTTGCTCACTACATTTTGTCACCGTCCTCATGACTCCCTATCGTAATCCGCTGCCTCCCTCGTTTACAGTACCTGCTATGGTCCTTTGGGATCTCTGTTGTTAACAGCTGGAGATGAGGAAGGAGGCTGAGGAATAAGGGAACACTTTACGGGAGGAAATGACCTTAAGCTGGTCCTTGAAAACTGAGTAGAAATTTTCTTGGTAGAGTAGAGAGGTAAGGGTGTTCCAGGTAGAACAGACAGATAGAGAAAAAAGCATAGAGTAATGAAGGTTATTGGGAGGGATCAAATGAACCTCAAGAAAGGCTAGAGTAATTTTTCACATGACCTTGGATTTCAACATTTCAATCCCAGTCTATGTTCTACCACATACGGTCTATGTGACCCTCTGCCAGTTATTTAATTTCTTCGAGCCTCAATTATTCTGTATAGTGGACTTAATAGTAGCTCTACCATATGGCTGTAACTAGTTCTGGATCATTCATATTCTTTGCCATATAATATTCCTTTGTGCAAATACTCTGCCATTTATTACCCATTCCTGGTTAGTGGATATTTAGATAGTAACTTTCTGGTTTTGGCTCCTAAAAATAGTGTGGTTTATGAAAATTCTGAAAATTCTAAAAATTTTAGTACATGTATTTTGATGAACATATGCTTGTGTTTCTCAAGAGTGAAGCTAGAGGGTCACAGGCTATGCATATGTTTAGTTTCAGTAGATACTGCTAAATAGTTTTCTAAGGTGATTGGAACCAATTTGTATATGCAGTAGTCTATGAGAGTTCTGGTTGCTCTTATTTTTTCCAATACTTGGTATTCTTACTTTCATTTTTGCCATTCTGATGGAGGTATAGCAGGATCTCTTGGTGGTTTTAAAGTACATTTCCAAAAAAAAAAAAAAAAGTACATTTCCTTCACGGCTAAGGAAATCTAACATTTTCTCATATGTTTATTGAATATTTGGATATTTTCTTTTGTGAAATAGCTTAGAATTTTTGCACACTTTTTAATTGAGTCATCTGTGGGTTTTTGTATTGATTTGTATGATTCTTTATGTATTTGGTATAAGGCTTTGTTGGATATATGTATTGCAAATATCCTGCCCTACTCTGTGCAAATATCTGTCCTACCTGTAAAGATACTTTCCAGAGTATCATTAATACTCTGTAAAGTATTAATAGTTTTAATAGTATCCTATTAATACTTTCACTCTGTTAATGATGTCTTTTGGTGAACAGAAACTCTTAATTTTAACATTGTACAATATTTCAGTTTTTTCTTTTATGATGAGCATCCTTTGTGTCTTATTTATGAAATCATTGCCTGTTCTAAGGTCTTGAGATTTTCTATGTTATCTTCTCAAAGATTTATTATTTTTATCTTTTACATTTAGGCCTGTGATTCATCTGAAATTCATTTTTGTTTCTGATGTGAGGTAGGAGTCAAGATACATTTTCCTCCATTATATAACCAATTGACCCAGCACTGTTTATGAAAAAAATCATCCTTTCTCCCCTGAAAAGGATATGACAGTATCCCCTCTGTTGTAAGGTAGGTTTTTGTTCATGTGTAACTCGTATTCTGCTCCACTGGTCTTTTTGTCTATGCTTATTGAAGTGCCACACTATCTTAATCACTAAAGCTTTATAATAAGTCTTTGTATGTGGGGGTTTAAGTCTTTAGGCTTTTTAAAAGTCTTTTTGTTTAAGATTGCCTTCACTCCTTTTGAGCTTTTGTGTTGCCATATGAATTTTAAAACCAGTGAGTCAGTTTCCTATGCCCTGAAGTACTAGAAATTGGTGTCCGTGAAGTGTATCACGTTAGTATCTGGCAGTCCAAAAGGGCTGGGCTAGTGTGAGTTTCCAAATCAGATTGTCTCCTGGGATGACTGTTCACTGTCTTGCCACTTTTCTTCTCTAGCTCCCAGTTATCCAAGTCTGCAGCTCCTGAAGGTCACTTGGGTGTAAGCCCCTCTTGCTCACAAGAATGTGTGTTAGTCACTCAGTTGTGTGACTCTTTGTGACCACATGGACTGTAGCTCGCCAGGCTCCTGTGTACATGGGATTCTCCAGGTAAGAATACTGGACTGGGTTGCCATGCCCTTCTCCAGAGGATCTTCCCAACCCAGGGATCGAACCCTGGTCTCCTGCATCGTAGGCAGATTCTTCACCATTTGAGCTACAGGGAAGTCTAAGCTCTCAAGAATGCCAGTGTTCATATCAAGGTTATCGCTACAGTTGTTCCGAAGGTTCCCACTTCCTGTGGGTCGAGAGTAATGTCGGGCTCCATGAAGGAGAAGACAACCGCCTCTTAGCCAGTTCCTGCTGCTTTGTCTCCCGAGTCTCGTAATATCTCAGACTGCTCGAGCCTCAGAAGTTTCTCTCAGTTTCTTCACCTCCGGGCGTAACTTCTTGCCCATGAACCCACCAAATGTCTCAAGAAATATTATAGTTCAGTTTCGGGGATTAAACACTATTCAAGGAGACAGAAAATAAAGAAATCCCTGCTCATCCTTCCTCTCCCGATTCCTCTTTCAGCCCCACACAAATGAAGCTGCAGGTGTGTGAGTGAGTGCATGGAGACCCTGGGGCCTGGGCATGAAGACATGTCTGTCCTCACAGTGCCTGAGTCTCGGGGCAACAACTCCAAACTCCAAACTCCAGCACTCTCTCAAAGAACATAAACAGTTCTTGGCTCATAAAACGCGCTCAGTATATAATCCCTGGAAAGAAAGCATCTTCTGTTACTGAGTTAGACTTCCAACAGTGAGGCTAGTGCTTAGACTTTGGTGTTTATGACAAGGCAGAGACAATGGTTTCTCTCTTTTTTTTTTTTTTTGCCATTTCCTTTTCTTTTCACTTTCCCAATCATTCTCCTCTCTTCTTTCTCTTAATTCTTCACTAACTCGTTATGAATTAGAATAGCTTAAATTAACTCACTTGAGTTTTGTAGATAGAAAATGGTGTAATCTAAAAACAATGATTTATCTGACTCTGCCTTTCTTATCTTATTTCAACGTACTTTCCTTTCTTATTACATTTTTTTCATTCTTCTTTAATTTTTTTTTTGTTTTTATTAGTTGGAGGCTAATTACTTTACAATATTGTAGTGGTTTTTGCCATACATTGACATGAATCAGCCATGGATTTACATATGTTCCTCATCCCGATCCCCCCTCCCGCCTCCCTCCCCATCCCATCCCTCTGGGTCATCCCAGTGCACCAGCCCCGAACACTTGTCTCATGCATCCAACCTGGGCTGGTGATCTGTTTCACCCTTGATAGTATACTTGTTTCAATGCTGTTCTCTCAGAACATCCCACCCCCGCCTTCTCCCACAGAGTCCAAAAGTCTGTTCTGTACTTCTGTGTCTCTTTTTCTGTTTTGCATATAGGGTTATCATTACCATCTTTCTAAATTCCATATATATGTGTTAGTATGCTGTAATGGTCTTTATCTTTCTGGCTTACTTCACTCTGTATAATGGGCTCCAGTTTCATCCACCTCATTAGAACTGTTTCAAATGTATTCTGTTTAATGGCTGAGTAATATTCCATGGTGTATATGTACCACAGCTTCCTTATCCATTCGTCTGCTGATGGGCATCTGGGTTGCTTCCATGTCCTGGCTATTATAAACAGTGCTGCGATGAACACTGGGGTGCACGTGTCTCTTTCAGATCTGGTTTCCTTGGTGTGTATGCCCAGGGTGGTATTGCTGGGTCATATGGCAGTTCTATTTCCAGTTTTTTAAGAAATCTCCACACTGTTCTCCATAGCGGCTGTACTAGTTTGCATTCCCACCAACAGTGTAAGAGGGTTCCCTTTTCTCCACACCCTCTCTAGCATTTATTGCTTGTAGACTTTTGGATAGCAGCCATTCTGACTGGCGTGTAATGGTACCTCATTGTGGTTTTGATTTGCATTTCTCTGATAATGAGTGATGTTGAGCATCTTTCCATGTGTTTGTTAGCCATCTGTATGTCTTCTTTGAAGAAATGTGTGTTTAGATCTTTGGCCCATTTTTTGATTGGGTCATTTATTTTTCTGGAATTGAGCTGCAGGTGTTGCTTGTATATTTTTGAGATTAATCCTTTGTTTCTTAATTTGTTATTATTTTCTCCCATTCTGAAGGCTGTCTTTTCACCTTGCTTATAGTTTCCTTTGTTGTGCAAAAGCTTTTAAGTTTCATTAGGTCCCATTTGTTTATTTTTGCTTTTATTAAGTTAAAGTTAAATAAGAGGAGTGATCATGAACAACTCCTTTTTATTCCTTATTTCACAGGAAGCAACTCCAGTGTTCATTAAGGGTGATCTTGACTGGTAGTTTGATGCACTATATTTACTATATATACATATATACTATATGCTATACTTTTATGCTATATCTAGTAAATAGCCTTTTTCATTTTACCAAGACATTTTTAGCTTACATTAGGTTTTGAATGTTATCAAATGACATTTTGACATATTGAACTGATCTCTTTTCTTTTTGAAATGTATTTATAGCATAAGTTTTTAAAAATCAAAATAGTGTTTAAAAATATATGGTTGATAGATACTACAAAACTCCTAGAGAAAAACATAGGCATATAAACCACGGCCATGTTTTTTGGACCCATCTCCTAAAGTGAAGGAAATAAAAGCAAAAATAAGCAAATAGAATCTAATTAAACTTAAAACATTTTGCACAGCAAAGGAAACCATCAACAAAATGAAAAAAACAACCTACTGGATGGGAGAAAATATTTGCAAATGATCTGACTGATAACAGATTGATATCCAACATATGTAAATAGCTCATACAACTCAGTGTCAAAAAACAAACAACCCAATTGAAAAATGGGCAGAAGCAGTGAATAGACATCTTTCCAAAGAGGAAATGCAAGTGGTCAACAAGCACGTGAAAAAATGCCCAGCATCACTAAAGACGCAAGTCAACACCACCTGTGGTGAAATATGTCACCTCGCACCTGCTAGGATGGCTACCGTCAAAAAGAAATTGATAACCTGGTGCAGTCACTGTGCAAAACAGCATGGAAGTTTCTCAGAACTAGAACTACCATATGGCCTAGTAATTCCATTCCTGGGTATGTTTCCAAAGAAAACAAAAGCAGTGATTCGAAAAGACACACCCCAATATTCATAGCAGCATTATTTACAAATAGCCAAGATATGGCAGCAACCTAAGCATCCATCAACAGATGAATGGATAAAGAAGAGGTGGAATATTAGTCAGCCAAGTCAGCCATAAAAAGGACAAAAATTTGCCATTAGCATTAACATGGATGAACTTGGAGGGCATTATGCTAAGTGGCATAAGTCAGACAGAGGAAGACAAATACTGTATGATATCACTTATATGTGGAATCTAAAAAATACAACAAACCAGTGAATATGACAAAAAAGAAGCCGGCTCACAGATATAGAGAATAAATTAGTGATTGCCAGTGGGGAGAGGGGAGGGGGGTGATATAGGGTTGGGGGAAAAAGAAGTACAAACTATTGGTTATAAGACAGACTTAAGGATTATTGTATAACATGGGGAATATAGCCAATGTTTTGCAATAACTGTAAATGGAAAGTAAACTTAACAAATTATATAAAAATTTAAGGAATCTCCGCACTGTTCTCCATAGTGGCTTACCAGTTTGCATTCCCACCAAAAGTGTAAGAGGGTTCCCTTTTCTCCGCACTTTCTCCAGCATTTATTGTTTGTAGACTTTTTGATGCTAGCTATTCTGACCAGAGTAAGAAGATACTTCATTGTGGTTTTGATTTGCATTTCACTAATAATGAGTGATGTTGTGCATCTTTTCATGTGTTTATTAGCCATCTGTATGTTTTCTTTGGAGAAATGTCTGTTTAGTTCTTTGGCCCACTTTTTGATTGGGTTGTTCGTTTTCTTTTTGGGTATTGAGCTGCATGAGCTGCTGGTATATTTTGGAGATTAATTCTTTGTCAGTTGTTTAATTTGCTATTATTTTCTCCCATTCTGAAAGCTGACTTTTCACCTCACTTATAGTTTCCTTCATTGTGCAAAAGCTTTTAAGTTTAATTAGGTCCCCTTTGTTTATTTTTGCTTTTATTTCCATTACTCTGGGAGGTGGGTCATAAAGGATCATGCTGTGATTTATGTCATAGAGGATTCTGCTTATATTTTCCTCTTAGAGTTTTATAGTTTCTGGTCTTACATTTAGATCTTTAGTCCATTTTGAGTTTATTTTTCTTAAAAAACTGGAAATAGAACTGCCATATGACCCAGCAATCCCACTGGTAAAGAATCTGCCTGCAATGCGAGAGACCCAGATTCGATCCTTGGGTAGGGAAGATCCCCTGGAGAAGGAAATGGCAACCCACTCCAGTTTTCTTGCCTGGAGAATCCCATGGACGGAGGAGCCTGGTGGATTATAGTCCATGGGGAGTTGGACATGACTGAGTGACTAACACCTTCACAAATACATATATATATATTAATAACTTCACTTTTCAGTTGTTATTTTAGTTAAATCTCAATATTAGGGTAATGCTGGTTTTGCAAAATAGGTTGTGAAGTCTTTTTTTTACCCTTTTCTGTTTTCTAAGGTAATTCACTTAGTGTAGAATTGGTAACATTTATTTGGCTCTGAGCTCTTTTTTTATAGACGATTCTTTGAAAAAGTTTCTAATTTCTTATATGACAGTGTATTCAACTGTCAACATTTCGGATAAATATTGATAATTTACATTTCCCCAGTGAATAATTTATATTCTGTTAAGGTTTTTACATTTGTCTCTTTTTACATCCCTCCCTTTAATGCTTTATGTTTATTTTGCTTTCCTTTCTTTTACTAATTAGATTTACTAAAGATTTTTCTTGTAACTGCTTTTGTTGCTGTTTTTTCCCGGCAAAGAAACAGAACTTGAACCAATTTACGGATTCTGTTTTCTAATTCAATTAACTTTAACCTTCTTTTAATCTGCCTAAGTTAACTTTCTAATTTCTTACACTGAATACTTAATTGGAGTTTATTTTATCGTGTTTAACATAGAAACCATTTAAGGCTACTGATTTGCCTCTGAGCATAGCTTTGACAATATTCCATAAATTTCAAATGAATGTAGTATTGTCTATAAACTATGTTTTAGCTTTTGGTTTGCCCCCAAATTTATTTAGGAGAATTGTTTTGTTTTCTTATTGTCCAAGATTCTTTCTTTTAAGTTTTTGTTATCTTTATGGTTAGGATGATCTTTATACTATTGTCTCTCTTTCTGCAGAAAGTCTTCTGATCTGTCCTTGGGGAATAGTAACTCATCAGGAAAGAATGGAAACTATCTTTCCGTCCTCATTCCTCTTCAAGTAAAAAGGCTTTTTGTGTGTATTTCTAAAGTGTGACCCTTCATCATAGACAAACAAGCCCTACTGTAAAAGAAAGGAACGTGATGCACCTTTAATTTTGGAGGAGGGTTAGGGGAAGTGTGATAATGGATGAAAAAAACTAAAGCGCTCCAGTTTGAAGTGTGGTCTCCAAGTCCTGGGAATAGAGACTGGTTTAAGGATGAGAAGACGATGGAACCAACTTTGCAAAACATCTCTGAAGTATAGGACCTTGGAGGAAAGTGACTGTGGGTGAAGACAGGTCCAGGTACTAAGAGCTGCAGTACTGGGGCCCAAGGAAGGGGAGTGAGCTTCATGTGGAAGAAGTGGGTTTGCTCACAAAGCTGCTCCCTTTTTAAGGACAGCATTGAGGCATGACTTGGGATGCTGGGACCAGCAGTTCTGGACGGATAGAGGAAGACCCAGACTGGCAAAATTTTTCTGTGAAGCAAGGAGCAACTGTGGCGAAGGCAGCAGCAGGCTTAAAGAAGCTAGAATTCT